>NC_138772.1:479264717-479799717 GCF_965119305.1 Pelophylax lessonae
AAAGTCCAAAGTTTTAAGTTGTCCCCAGAAAAGTAATGCAGGGGAAATCTTACAATGGGTACACTAGTTCTGATGACCTGGGAGTCCCCAAGGAGTTCCCTAATTTCCAGGGATTTTCCTATGTGGCTATGTGACAGGAATTGAAGGGAATTCTGTGAAATTGAACACAGATGGCAAAAAACAACAGAGGTTATAACCAGTGGCGGCCCGTCCATTAGGGGCGCAGGGGTGCCGCCCCCCCATCCATGCATCCGGCCCCCTAATCTACATGCAAGGCGCCGGATGCATGGATTCCAATAGGGGATTTTTTTTAAGCACATGATTAGAGCCAGAGGCTCTAATAGGCTTCAAAAAAGTGTGGGCTCGGGGCGCAGAGCACTGCGCCCGGAGCCCACCCAGTTGTATGGCAATGGCAAATAAATATTCCCTATTGTCATGCTAATTCTCCTCCCAGCCAATCAGGAAGAGGGTTGTGAGACCCCTTTCCCAATTGGCCAACAAGAGAAGCGATCTTACTGTCCTTTCGTTTTGTCCGTCAGGGGACGGTGTGTGTGTGTGTGGGGGGGGGGGGGGGGGTGGTGCATTGTTTTTTCTGCCCCCCGAATTACTGAGCACCAGCAGCCACCACTGGTTATAACCCTCCCTTACGCTATTCTAAATGCAAAAAAAAAAAAGTTCTACTATACCTGTAGTTCTATTTTAAGGCAACGATCAGTATATACATATGGTGTAAATAAAACAAATAGTACTTTCTGCTTTGATGATCAGTTCACACTGGACCAGTTCCTGTGCAGTCCGGTTTTTACAACGCTGTAAAGTGCACTGAAATCTAGAAAATGTAGTGCAAGAGCTATTTCACATCGCACTGCACCAAACCTCATGATACTGCGGTACCATGTGTTTTGGTGGCCACAATCGTGCTGCGCTTGAAAGATGTGTTTAGGGTGCCATTTACAATTTATTGGCACACACATACATCCTAAAAGTGCAGTGCTTTTACCTGGGGTGCCGGAAACACACACCAAGCACTCCTTTCCTGCATTACATTTTGGTGTGAACAGGCCCTCAATCTTCCAAATAAACAATTGTTTTCTAGGTATCCTTGAGTTGAGCCGGAGTTAATTAATGCAGATCAATGCAGCTCAGCAGAGAAACAGATATAGTGTAAATGAGCTCTCACACCTCTGTGTTTTTCTTACTTCACTGCGGTGTGATGTATTAATATAGATTTTAAATGCATTACTGTTCATTGTTAAAGAAAATGCATTTCTTTGCATTAAAAACACAGAATGCTTTTAGAAAGCTTAAATTCTTGATATCAATCATTATTGCTCTGTAACAGTCTGTAGGAGGGCCTAACCAGTGTACCCAAGAATTGAGTAAACACACATAGATACTTAAAACTTTTGTTCACACTGTAATTGGATGTGCACAGAAATAAGGCAATTAACAGCAATGGCATTGTTGCCGTTCATACACTTTTTCAAGCAGAAGAGGGCACTGTTTATCTACAAGGCACATCGAGGCAGGCACAAGGTGCATCTTAAAAATTTAGAATACCATCAAAAAGTTAATTTATTTCAGTAATTCAATTCAAAAAGTGAAACTTATATATTTTATAGATTCAATACACACAGAGTGATCTATTTCAAGCATTTCTTTCTTTTCATTTTGATGATTATTGCTTACAGCTTGCCGGCCGCACCAGGGGTGTTCGGAGCTCCGGGATGGTGGGCAGAAGAACAAACTGAGCGTCATCAGAGGGATGGCGAGACAGCCACAACCATGCCTACTGCTGTCTCCCCATCCCTCTGGTGACGCTCGGCCTGTTCTTCTGCCCACCACCCTGGAGCTTCGAACACCCCTGGTGCGGCCGGCAAGCTGTAAGCCATAATTATCAAAATGAAAAGAAAGAAATGCTTGAAATAGATCACTCTGTGTGTATTGAATCTATAAAATATATAAGTTTCACTCTTTGAATTGAATTACTGAAATAAATTAACTTTTCGATGGTATTCTAAATTTTTGAGATGCCTCTGGTGACGCTCGGCCTGTTCTTCTGCCCACCGCCCTGGAGCTTCGAACACCCCCTGCGCTTTTGGCAACGTGAGACCCCACAGACCCCAGCTCTCCACTAGGATGGATCCCAACAGTGTGGTTAATATCTTGTGAGTGCATTATTCCATTAAATGTTAAACTTTTACCCTATATTGCACTTAGATTGGTGCTGCTTTCTGCGGTCCTTATATACCTACATAGTGATGTCGCGAACCTAAAATTCGCCGTTCGCGAACGGCGAACGCGAACATCGGCAAATGTTCGCGAACCGGCGAACCGGGCGAACCGCCATAGACTTCAATAGGCAGGCGAATTTTAAAACACACAGGGACTCTTTCTGGCCACAATAGTGATGGAAAAGTTGTTTCAAGGGGACTAACACCTGGACTGTGGCATGCCGGAGAGGGATCACGCAAAAAAAAGTTCTTAAAAATTATAATTTTTTGATAGAGAGCCAATTATTGGAAAAATTAAAAAAAAATAAAAATAAAAAATTTCTTTGGATTTAGCATCTGGGGGGTCTAAAAAGTGTACCTGTGAAGTTTCAGCTCTGTAGCATGTCCAGAACCCCTAAAAAACAGCATTTTTCTTATATTTTCAGGAATATGGCTTCTCTGCGGCTGGCTTTTTCTCTTGCAGGCATTTATCGGGCATTTTTTTAGGCAGGCATGTCATTTTTTGTATTTGGTGTCTGGGGGGTCTAAAAAGTGTACCTGTCAATTTTCAGCTCTGTAGCATGTCCAGAACCCCTAAAAAACAGCATTTTTCTTATATTTTCAGGAATATGGCTTCTCTGCGGCTGGCTTTTTCTCTTGCAGGCATTTAGCGGGCATTTTTTTAGGCAGGCATGTCATTTTTTGTATTTAGTGTCTGGGGGGTCTAAAAAGTGTACCTGTCAAGTTTCAGCTCTGTAGCATGTCCAGAACCCCTAAAAAACAGCATTTTTCTTATATTTTCAGTAATACGGCTTCTCTGCGGCTGTCTTTTTCTCTTGCAGGCATTTATCGGGCATTTTTTTAGGCAGGCATGTCATTTTTTGTATTTAGTGTCTGGGGGGTCTAAAAAGTGTACCTGTGAAGTTTCAGCTCTGTAGCATGTCCAGAACCCCTAAAAAACAGCATTTTTCTTATATTTTCAGGAATATGGCTTCTCTGCGGCTGGCTTTTTCTCTTGCAGGCATTTATCGGGCATTTTTTTAGGCAGGCATGTCATTTTTTGTATTTAGTGTCTGGGGGGTCTAAAAAGTGTACCTGTCAATTTTCAGCTCTGTAGCATGTCCAGAACCCCTAAAAAACAGCATTTTTCTTATATTTTCAGGAATATGGCTTCTCTGCGGCTGGCTTTTTCTCTTGCAGGCATTTAGCGGGCATTTTTTTAGGCAGGCATGTCATTTTTTGTATTTAGTGTCTGGGGGGTCTAAAAAGTGTACCTGTCAAGTTTCAGCTCTGTAGCATGTCCAGAACCCCTAAAAAACAGCATTTTTCTTATATTTTCAGTAATACGGCTTCTCTGCGGCTGTCTTTTTCTCTTGCAGGCATTTATCGGGCATTTTTTTAGGCAGGCATGTCATTTTTTGTATTTAGTGTCTGGGGGGTCTAAAAAGTGTACCTGTCAATTTTCAGCTCTGTAGCATGTCCAGAACCCCTAAAAAACAGCATTTTTCTTATATTTTCAGGAATATGGCTTCTCTGCGGCTGGCTTTTTCTCTTGCAGGCATTTAGCGGGCATTTTTTTAGGCAGGCATGTCATTTTTTGTATTTAGTGTCTGGGGGGTCTAAAAAGTGTACCTGTCAAGTTTCAGCTCTGTAGCATGTCCAGAACCCCTAAAAAAACAGCATTTTTCTTATATTTTCAGGAATACGGCTTCTCTGCGGCTGTCTTTTTCTCTTGCAGGCATTTATCGGGCATTTTTTTAGGCAGGCATGTCATTTTTTGTATTTAGTGTCTGGGGGGTCTAAAAAGTGTACCTGTCAAGTTTCAGCTCTGTAGCATGTCCAGAACCCCTAAAAAACAGCATTTTTCTTATATTTTCAGGAATACGGCTTCTCTGCGGCTGTCTTTTTCTCTTGCAGGCATTTATCGGGCATTTTTTTAGGCAGGCATGTCATTTTTTGTATTTAGTGTCTGGGGGGTCTAAAAAGTGTACCTGTCAAGTTTCAGCTCTGTAGCATGTCCAGAACCCCTAAAAAACAGCATTTTTCTTATATTTTCAGGAATACGGCTTCTCTGCGGCTGTCTTTTTCTCTTGCAGGCATTTATCGGGCATTTTTTTAGGCAGGCATGTCATTTTTTGTATTTAGTGTCTGGGGGGTCTAAAAAGTGTACCTGTCAAGTTTCAGCTCTGTAGCATGTCCAGAACCCCTAAAAAACAGCATTTTTCTTATATTTTCAGGAATACGGCTTCTCTGCGGCTGTCTTTTTCTCTTGCAGGCATTTATCGGGCATTTTTTTAGGCAGGCATGTCATTTTTTGTATTTAGTGTCTGGGGGGTCTAAAAAGTGTACCTGTCAAGTTTCAGCTCTGTAGCATGTCCAGAACCCCTAAAAAACAGCATTTTTCTTATATTTTCAGGAATACGGCTTCTCTGCGGCTGTCTTTTTCTCTTGCAGGCATTTATCGGGCATTTTTTTAGGCAGGCATGTCATTTTTTGTATTTAGTGTCTGGGGGGTCTAAAAAGTGTACCTGTCAAGTTTCAGCTCTGTAGCATGTCCAGAACCCCTAAAAAATAGAATTTTTCTTA
The DNA here is from genome assembly GCF_965119305.1 of Pelophylax lessonae. Classification (NCBI taxonomy): domain Eukaryota; kingdom Metazoa; phylum Chordata; class Amphibia; order Anura; family Ranidae; genus Pelophylax; species Pelophylax lessonae. Next base: position 479,269,517 of record NC_138772.1, read on the forward strand.
TATTTTCAGGAATACGGCTTCTCTGCGGCTGTCTTTTTCTCTTGCAGGCATTTATCGGGCATTTTTTTAGGCAGGCATGTCATTTTTTGTATTTAGTGTCTGGGGGGTCTAAAAAGTGTACCTGTCAAGTTTCAGCTCTGTAGCATGTCCAGAACCCCTAGAAAACAGCATTTTTCTTATATTTTCAGGAATACGGCTTCTCTGCGGCTGTCTTTTTCTCTTGCAGGCATTTATCGGGCATTTTTTTAGGCAGGCATGTCATTTTTTGTATTTAGTGTCTGGGGGGTCTAAAAAGTGTACCTGTCAAGTTTCAGCTCTGTAGCATGTCCAGAACCCCTAAAAAACAGCATTTTTCTTATATTTTCAGGAATACGGCTTCTCTGCGGCTGTCTTTTTCTCTTGCAGGCATTTATCGGGCATTTTTTTAGGCAGGCATGTCATTTTTTGTATTTAGTGTCTGGGGGGTCTAAAAAGTGTACCTGTCAAGTTTCAGCTCTGTAGCATGTCCAGAACCCCTAAAAAACAGCATTTTTCTTATATTTTCAGGAATACGGCTTCTCTGCGGCTGTCTTTTTCTCTTGCAGGCATTTATCGGGCATTTTTTTAGGCAGGCATGTCATTTTTTGTATTTAGTGTCTGGGGGGGTCTAAAAAGTGTACCTGTCAAGTTTCAGCTCTGTAGCATGTCCAGAACCCCTAAAAAACAGCATTTTTCTTATATTTTCAGGAATACGGCTTCTCTGCGGCTGTCTTTTTCTCTTGCAGGCATTTATCGGGCATTTTTTTAGGCAGGCATGTCATTTTTTGTATTTAGTGTCTGGGGGGTCTAAAAAGTGTACCTGTCAAGTTTCAGCTCTGTAGCATGTCCAGAACCCCTAAAAAACAGCATTTTTCTTATATTTTCAGGAATACGGCTTCTCTGCGGCTGTCTTTTTCTCTTGCAGGCATTTATCGGGCATTTTTTTAGGCAGGCATGTCATTTTTTGTATTTAGTGTCTGGGGGGTCTAAAAAGTGTACCTGTCAAGTTTCAGCTCTGTAGCATGTCCAGAACCCCTAAAAAAAAGCATTTTTCTTATATTTTCAGGAATACGGCTTCTCTGCGGCTGGCTTTTTCTCTTGCAGGCATATATATCAGTGGTGGGTGGGCAGTGGCACAGTACACTCTCTGTGGACCTGGCAGCAGTCACTGGCACCCAGGCAACTGCAATTTAAAAAATATATATATTTTTTTTTTTACTTTGCAAGCTGCTGTGCCACTTTATATATCAGTGGTGGGTGGGCAGTGGCACAGTACACTCTCTGTGGACCTGACAGCAGTCACTGGCACCCAGGCAACTGCAATTTAAAAAATATATATATATTTTTTTACTTTGCAAGCTGCTGTGCCACTTTATATCCACTTTATATATCAGTGGTGGGTGGGCAGTGGCACAGTACACTCTCTGTGGACCTGACAGCAGTCACTGGCACCCAGGCAACTGCAATTTAAAAAAAAATATATATTTTTTTACTTTGCAAGCTGCTGTGCCACCTTATATATCAGTGGTGGGTGGGCAGTGGCACAGTACACTCTCTGTGGACCTGACAGCAGTCACTGGCACCCAGGCAACTGCAATTTTAAAAAAATATATTTTATTTTACTTTGCAAGCTGCTGTGCCACCTTATATATCAGTGGTGGGTGGGCAGTGGCACAGTACACTCTCTGTGGACCTGACAGCAGTCACTGGCACCCAGGCAACTGCAATTTAAAAAAATATATTTTATTTTACTTTGCAAGCTGCTGTGCCACCTTATATATCAGTGGTGGGTGGGCAGTGGCACAGTACACTCTCTGTGGACCTGACAGCAGTCACTGGCACCCAGGCAACTGCAATTTAAAAAAATATATATATTTTTTTTACTTTGCAAGCTGCTGTGCCACCTTATATATCAGTGGTGGGTGGGCACACAGTGGCACTGCAGTGGGCACAGTACACTCTGTGGACCTGACAGTCACTGGCAGCCCAGGCAACTGCAATAATAAAAAATATTTTTTTTTTCAATTTATTGCAACAAGATGCTGTGCCAACGTATATATATCAGTGGTGGGCAGTGCACTGCAGTGGGTACAGTGCACTCTGTGGACCTGACACAGCACTCACTGCAATTATGACAGAGGAAAAAAAAAATATTTTTTAAAATGCCAGGTACTGTGCCTGTGCCACCCGAAATGAGTGTGGTGTGCACACAGTACAGTCTGTGGTAGGTCTGTGGCCTCTCACACACAGCGGGCAGGCAACTGCAGTGTACAATATATATATATATATATATAAAGAAAAAAATCTATTACCTTACCAGCCCTTAAAAGGGCTTTTGGGGACACTATATATATATATATATATGTATATATATAAATAAAAAAATCCTCAATTACCAGCCCTTAAAAGGGCTTTTGGGGACACTAGATAGATATAGATATATATATATATATGAAGAAACAACTCAATTACCAGCCCTTAAAAGGGCTTTTGGGGACGCTAGGTATATATATATATATCTATATATATAAAAAAAAAACACAAATACCAGCCCTTAGAAGGGCTTTTTGGGGTGCTGATATTACAGCAGTAGTGGACCAAGAACACTGCAAGACCAGGAACACTGACTAACTGTCCCTAGCTTAACAGCAGCAGCAGCAGCAGCAGCTCTCCCTACTCTCACTACACACACTGCTTCAGAATGATCTAAGATGGATGCTGCCCTTGCTTATTTATAGGAGGTGGGAGGGTGTGGGAGGGAGGTACGCTGATTGGCTGGAAATGTGTCTGCTGACTGTAAAGTTCAGGGTCAAAGTTTGCCTCAATGATGTCTTATGGGGGGCGGACCGAACATTGCATATGTTCGCCGGCAGCGGCGAACGCGAACATGCTAAGTTCGCCGGGAACTGTTCGCCGGCGAACAGTTCTATACATCTCTATACCTACATAGCCGCTTCCACCTCTGATGGCTGGCTGCCTATCTGCCAGTGCTACATAGTAATATCATCTACTATATATGGATTTTTATTTTTGTACATAAACCCTTATACACATCCACACACACACACACACTACACACTATACGTAACCACTCATAGCTATGTTCATTATCCTGCATATCCTTCTTACCCATGGTCCAAGAGCTTCATGCCACTTGCCTGCATTTTACCCTCCCTGGTGCTCACCACATCAATATACTGTACTGAAGGGGCTATGATATTGGTTGGTCACACTGAGATCCCCAAATGTCCTGCAGACATCCTGCTGCCAGTGGGAGACTGTTCCAGGAATCTGACAGAAGAGACACCCACAAACCTACTCTATCTCTCCTCGACAGGTACCTCTCCCAAGTACTATTTCTATTTTCTCCTTAACCTCCTTTCTCCTTAGGCTCTCTCACTATTTTACTCCCACACTGCAAGCACACAGAATGACACAAAATCTCTTATTTATATAATTCTGTGTAAAGATGACCACTGGGATTTCGGTAGCCAATAAGACATGCTGTCCTCCCCAAGATGGCTGCCTGGAGCCCATAGCAGGGGACATTTAGTCCTCAATGCTTTACTGTCAACTTGAAGAAATGGTACAGTATCACTTCCAGGTAGGGTAGGTGGATTTATTGCAGCCCACACTCGCCTACAAGCCAGCCATGTGGGCTTTAAACACAAGGCGTAACTTGCTGTGGAATACATGCATATTGAGATTTTTAGGGAAATAAAATCTCAAAATCCATGAAACCATCGATTTTATTCATTCTGGTAGGTTTCCAGTCAGTATATTGGTTCCAAGTCATGCATTCCATATTCTGGATCAAGTACAGCTAGTCCTGATCCTAGGTCATTGAGGTGAGAGATGCATTTTTCTTTAAACAAATCTCTCAGTTCCACTGTAGAAATGTCAAAAGACTGACCACACTGAGCTTGTTTGGATTAGGGCAGTCCCAGTTCACTGTGCTCCAAGCCTCAGCAATGGTGGATGACACTGTCCCGGCTGTTGTTCAAAGAGGAATGCATCTCTCACCTCAATGACCTGGGAGCAGGGCTAGCGGTACCTGATCCAGAATATGGAATGCATGACTTGGAACCAATATACTGACTGGAAGACTACTGGAATGAATAAAATAGATGGTTTCATGCATTTTGGGATTTTATTTCCCTAAAAAGCGCTGTAGGCTTTTCCATTCATTTGGAAGCAGTATGATTCTGGTAAGTGGCCATTCCTTTACTTTTAGTGTTGGTGTTTATTCACAAAGGACCGGGGAAGATTGGCTCTCTTATGCATGCTAGGACTTGTAGTGCCTTTTCTATGGAGAATGTTTGTTTAATCACTGAAATATATTCTTCACTTTTTTCCATGGACACTTTATGAACATTTATGTTTATTTATATTCACATTTGATGAGAACTCTTTGTCATTTTGTATCATTTTATTAGCGCTGCACTTATTGTTTTTTTTTTTTTATTGTTTTTATTCTTTTGGGTTTTTCTATTGGCCCATGCTAGCAGCTGTTTCCTTTATCACTTGATTGTCATCTTTTTTTATATCTAGCGCAGATTTCCTTTGAAATACATGCATATTACCCAGCATCTTTCTAAAGCCTTACCTTCTAATCGATGTTTGATAACTACTGAAACCTCGAAAACACTTAAGCCTCGTACACACGTGCCGAAAATCAGCAGGGAATTTTCGTCCAACGTCCGATCTGCCGATTTTCGGCTTGTTAGTATGATGCTTCCGACAACCGACTCCGACTTTTCAGCCGAAAAAAATCTGGTGTGCAGGCTATAAAATTTTTGGCCGCCGTCAAAACACGGCCGATTTCGACAGGGAAAAATCTTATGAGCAATTCTGGGCATGCTCAGAGAAGAAAGAACACAAATAAAGCAATCCAACACATGACATCACTTCTGAAGTAGAATTTTGTCGGGCGAGAAAATTCGTGTGCAGTCTAGAGCACATTCCAAACAACAAAACACCACTCTGGACAAAAGACGGACGACCGGTCGGCCGATAATCGTTGCGTGTGTACGAGGCTTTTAGGGCCCACTCACACTTTTCATGCAGCAGGTTTTCAAGTAGAAATCCTATTTTTTCCTTTGTAGCTGGTTCACATATATGTGCTACAATTTAGTATGAAAGGATAACTATATGGGCTTTCGAAAACACCAAATTGCGCAAAAAGGTGCAAACAGTATTTTGGCTGCACTGTTTTGCTGTAAAGGTGCATTGGATTTCTATACAGAAGAATAGCACTGCATTGCACCAACGTGAGTACAGTGCATTAATATGTGTCACAACAGGACCATGGTGTGAATGGGCTCCTTAGACTTTGTTTGTTTTTTAGTTTTGTTTTTTACATTTTTATGCATAGTCTGCAATCACAGTAGTAGACACAGGGTATGTTCTCACGGTGAGAGGCAACAAAAACTCACAATTTAATGCTGACCCTTCAATGGGTTGTAAATGTTCAGTAGAAAATATACTGCACAGACCTCTAGACAAATGGCGCAATTTAGGAAACAGTCTGTGCCAGGTTCCCTGCTGTGACCTTCAATAACCTCGCTTGATGAAAGGACACTTTGAACCTTGGCTAAAGAAAACTGTTAAAAAATATATAACTATAGAGTGCTTCAATGGTGTGTAAGATGAACCCTGCTGAACGTGTAATGTTCAACGTACAGAACGTGTCGTTATTTCCCTTTCTATGAAGATGATTTTCAGCATAATTTCTGATTTTAAAAACAATTTTAGCCTTTAACCATTTAAAGGCTCTGGCCCTTTTTCTCCCTTTGGGAGGTTTGGGACTTTGAATGAAGCACACAGCTTTAAAGTGATGTAAAAAATCAATCGATAAAATGTTTATTAGTACATATACACATATTGAGTCGTTTCAAAATACAATGAATAAATAGTATTGCTCATTAATCGCACATAGTACATATATATATATACACTAAGACATATCGCCACTCCATCGTGTTGTGGGTGTTGTAAATTGACCTAGACTTCGCTGTCAAGATGCATTGATGAATAATGGTTGTATGAACAAATAATACATCAGATATAGGTAATTGCGTAGCATCGAAAAGGGCTCTACGCGTTTCATGGATTCTTTCCACTCATCAGGAGCCAATTACTTTTTTAGGACAGATATGGTTTTAATTTGGAAGCAGATTTCTTTAAGTATATTTTTATTTCTTAAAGTGGAACTTTAGTCAGAAAATGAAGTCCTGATAGATCACTTTAGACTGACCCCTTTTGCAGGTATAACTATGTAAAACATTAAAAATGAATGCCAATGTAGCACTACCCCCATTAGGGTTGCTGGTTGATGGGTGTTCCTCAGCACTCCTGTGACCCTGTGAACTGTCCAGCCCACCTGACCCTCTAGGTTCTGACATTGTATGTATACCTTTAACCACTTCAGCTCCAGAAGGTTTTACCCCCTAATGACCAGGCCATTTTTTGCGATTCGGCTCTTTAAGAAAAAAATAAGCGGTCGTGCAACGATGTACCCAAATACAATTGATGTCCTTTTTTCTCACAAATAGAGCTTTATTTTGGTGGTATTTGACCAATTCTGCGGTTTTTAGATTTTGCACTATAAACAAAAAAAGAGCGACAATAAAACATTCCCAATAAAAAAATTTAAAAAAATCAATTTTTTTTTGTCAGTTGAAGCCAATTTGTATTCTGCTACATATTCTTGGTAAAAAAAATCCAAAAAAATGTATTGTAATTGTATTGTATAAAAGATATAGCGTTTACAAACTATGGGATAGATTTTTGGACTTTTTATTTATTTTTTTGTTTTTATTAGTAATGGCGGCGATTTTAGCCATTTGCTAAAATCATTTAGGTTCATTCTTCTTCCTCATGAATGTACACATAGCACCCCATACTGACAGAAAAACACAGAATTGTTGACATTGTTGCAGATTTATTAAAAAAGAAAAACTGAAATATCACATGGTCCTAAGTATTCAGACCCTTTGCTGTGACACTCATATATTTAACTCAGGTGCTTTCCATTTCTTCTGATCATCCTTGAGATGGTTCTACACCTTCATTTGAGTCCAGCTGTGTTTGATTATACTGATTGGACTTGATTAGGAAAGCCACACACCTGTCTATATAAGTCCTTCCAGATCACAATGCATGTCAGAGCAAATGAGAATCATGAGGTCAAAGGAACTGCCTGAAGAGCTCAGAAACAGAATTGTGGCAAGGCACAGATCTGGCCAAGGTTACAAAAAGATTTCTGCTGCACTTAAGGTTCCTAAGAGCACAGTGGCCTCCATAATCCTCAAAGACGTTTGGGACGACCAGAACCCTTCCTAGAGCTGGCCGTCCGGCCAAACTGAGCTATCGGTGGAGAAGAGCCTTGGTGAGAGAGGTAAAGAAGAACCCAAAGATCACTGTGGCTGAGCTCCAGAGATGCAGTCAGGAGATGGGAGAAAGTTGTAGAAAGTCAACCATCACTGCAGCCCTCCACCAGTCGGGGCTTTATGGCAGAGTGGCCCGACAGAAGCCTCTCCTCAGTGTAAGACACATGAAAGCCCGCATGGAGTTTGCTAAAAAACACCTGAAGGACTCCAAGATGGTGAGAAATAAGATTCTCTAGTATGATGAGACCAAAATAGAACTTTTTGGCCTTAATTCTAAGCGGTATGTGTGGAGAAAACCAGGCACTGCTCATCACCTGTCCAATACAGTCCCAACAGTGAAGCATGGTGGTGGCAGCATCATGCTGTGGGGGTGTTTTTCAGCTGCAGGGACAGGATGACTGGTTGCAATCGAGGGAAAGATGAATGCGGCCAAGTACAGGGATATCCTGGACAAAAACCTTCTCCAGAGTGCTCTGGACCTCAGACTGGGCCGAAGGTTTACCTTCCTACAAGACAATGACCCTAAGCACACAGCTAAAATAACGAAGGAGTGGCTTCACAACAACTCCGTGACTGTTCTTGAATGGCCCAACCAGAGCCCTGACTTAAACCCAATTGAGCATCTCTGGAGAGACCTAAAAATGGCTGTCCATCAACGTTTACCATCCAACCTGACAGAACTGGAGAGGATCTGCAAGGAGGAATGGCAGAGGATCCCCAAATCCAGGTGTGAAAGAATTGTTGCATCTTTCCCAAAAAGACTCCTGGCTGTATTAGATCAAAAGGGGGCTTCTACTAAATACTGAGCAAAGGGTCTGAATACTTAGGACCATGTGATATTTCAGTTTTTCTTTTTTAATAAATCTGCAACAATGTCAACAATTCTGTGTTTTTCTGTCAGTATGGGGTGCTATGTGTACATTCATGAGGAAGAAGAATGAACTTAAATGATTTTAGCAAATGGCTGCAATATAACAAAGAGTGAAAAATTTAAGGGGGTCTGAATACTTTCCGTACCCACTGTATATATATATATATATATATATATATATATATATATATATATATATAAGTATATACATATAGACCACGCAGCTGTGCAGCAACATATCACAACAAATAGTAATCTACTGTTGACTTCAATAAGCCAGCATTGATTCACAATACCAGTGATCTCTTGCTGCAGAGAGATGCTACATCACTTCCAATGTAAATACAAAGCGGAAATACGTTTACATTGATATGCTACAGGTGCTTGTAGACAGATATCTAGGTAGTTCCCATGTCCACCACTAGATGTCCCCACTGTCCTTATTTTATTTGTGTGCAGTTGTTTTTGGGGGAAATTCTTCTATTTAGTTTTGACATTAGCATCGGACTAATGTGTCTTCTGCTGTGGTGCCATCATGGACAGGTCTCGTGTGAGATTTGGGAGTGTAGGAGAGGTGCAGCGTGGTGTGGGGGCAATAATTAACACAGACAGGTGCAAAAGAAAACTTGAATTGAAGTAATGCAGCAACAGTTCACAACAAACCCGGTGGAAAGATTACTCCGCTAGGTGCAATCACAGTTTCCAGCAACGTGAAAGAAGCAGATTCCAGTCAGATTGACAGCATCTATTGAGAGGGGACAGAAGGCGGCCTGGCCATCTAGCGCCCAATTGGGAAGGTGTTCAGAAGAGATGAGACTGTACACTTTCTCTCCTCGTCAGGAACCTTTTCCTACACTAGTACTGTCCTTAACAGATGGGTTACCTTTCCCTACTCTGCCAACTCACAAAATGTGCGCCAAGCCTGGGAGTCAGGGTCTTAAATAGGCTCTGCCTGACCCACAATGGCTGCTCGGGTCACATGGGGTGGCAGCAGTGGCGGCCCGTTTATAGGGGGCGCCGCCCCCCAATCAGTGCAAATAAAAAATAAATAAAAAATACATTTACCATGTGAAGGGGCGCCGGACCTACTGCTGGCTATGGGGGGGGGGGGGGGGGTTTGCATCCCACGTGCTGCCACGCAGAAGCGCCGACTGGCGGCCTTCTGGGTGTCGTCGGGGCGCAGAGCAATGCAGCCCGACACTCCCCACTGTAGTCCTGTCCTGGCTGTGATTGGTTCAGACTCCAGCCTGGACCAATCATACAGGAATTCCCTGCTGACGTCGCGTGGGGGGCGGTGCTTGAGCCTGTCACTCACCGTCTGTCACCTTCCGTCAGAGAACGAGGAGGAGCAGCGTGGTCGGTGGAGACGTCTCTCCCGACTCCCGTCCCATCACTCTTCAGCAGCAGCAGACGCCAGTGACACTGCAGTTGGTCCGGTCGTGAGAGAGCCAGCCCAAGAGCAGGTAAGTGATAATTAAAGCAGCCGCTGCCTCAGTGCCTCCTCTCTCTCCTGTGTGCGGGACTGCGGAGTCCATTGGGGAACTTTGCAGACTCACAGACTGACCAGGCCAGGACACCTCTTCCTCCTCTCCCAGCCAGCAGCAGCCAGTCTCCTGGTCTGGATATGGGAGGCTAAGATTAAGCTAAGCTTTTTGCTTTTGGGTTAGCACTGCAGCATAGCACTTGTCTTTTCCTGATGTACAATGTAATTGGCCTGGCCTGCACTGTCTCTTATATTGTGTAAATGATTGTGTACACTGCTAAGCAGGCTGCTGGCACTATATATTTATTAATAGAAAATGGCACACAGCGGCCTGGTATAAGATGGTTTCATCACGGTTCTGGACTGGTGGCATGATGAGAAGTCCTTGTAGTAGTTCTGGCCTCATCCAGGACAGGGAAGGATGCCACTGTTACTGCCCACTCTGCTATTAGGGATGTACCCCCCCCCCTCCTATGATAAGACTGTGTGACCTCCATCAGTGATAACTAAGGGAAATATTAAAACTGAATTAAAATGTGGCAAGTTTACTCAATTTACCTTTGTGTGAATCTAGGAATGGGAGGGTGGCTCAGCAGGTTGTCTGGACTCCTTATTATCATAGGAGGGGGGGACATCCCTAATAGCAGAGAGGGCAGTAGCAGTGGCACCTTCCCTGTCCTGGATGAGGACAGAACTACTACAAGGACTTCTCAAGTTAGAATTTTGTGCCGGTCTATCACATGAAATACATTTACGTTTTTGGTTGTAAATAACATGACAAAATGTGGATTATTTCAAGGGGTAACTATGAATACTTTTTCAAGGCACTGTTCCTTGATTACTGAAGGCCCCTTTCACACTTGTGTGACGTCAAAGTCACGCAATTTTTTACCGCGTTTTTTATCAATCAATACCTATTACATTTTTCTTTTTGCGCCCCCCCCCCCAAAAATGTTGAGCTCCAGCCGCCACTGGGTGGCAGCATCCAATTGGATCGCCTCCCTGGTGACCCAGGAAACCATAGAGGAACCATGTTCCTTTTGACTTCCTCTCCAACTGCAGTGCTGCTGCAGAATAGTGTCACCTGCCTGCAGGCAGCCATTTTGTGACACAGGAGTGATGTATATTTTTTACAACCTGTGTCACAGAGGGAGAACATGAGAGGACTTGTAAAGAGGAACCCTTTTCACTCTGGGAGCAGATAAGACAGCAACAGTGTAGGCCTCGGGTTGAGCATTCCCCCCCTTCCGCCAGGCATCAGAAGTAAGAGAAAAGTCCTGAGTTTAGGGAAACAATCTCAGATTGCCCTGAACTAAAGTACATTGGTGCACAAGGTAATAATATCTGTCCTACAGAAGTTGGATCCCATGAGATGAAGAGGATTTGCTTGGGAAAAGGGTAGTTGGCCTAATGGGTGTTATGCATTGCTACAGATTTTCCCTCCTCCTTAAATGCACCACCAACCTGGGGCTCTGTCATCTTGATGGCCCTTGTGTTGTGGCCTGAAGCTACTGGGAAAAGTGAGGTCTTTTTGTACACAAAGCCTCTCTGAGACACTATTGAAGCTGTAAAGCAGTGAGCCCAGAGTCAAGAGAATGGGGTTTCTGACTTCCCTAAACAACTGTCTTTAGAAAAACAGAGATAGTACTAACAAGCCTTTACAGTATTTGAAGGCAGCAAGGTATGTATGCCTCTAGGCTAAGGTGACCAGATTTTTAAAATGAAATCCAGGGACATATTTTTGTTGGCAAATAGTAAACTATTTTATAAGCATATTCCCCTCAAATTATATAAAGTGTGCAGTGTATGTGGTATGTGTTCAGACATCCCAACCTGCAAAAACTAATTTCAGGGAGGTGGCAAAGTCATTTCAGGGAGGTGAGCCCCCCCCCCCCTTTCCAATTTAACACTACCAGAGAATAATGAAATGAAATGTAATCAGTATACCTGGTCACTGATGCTGGTACTGGTCACTGATGCTGGTACTGGTCACTGATGCTGGTACTGTTCACTGGTACTGTACTGGTCTGGTAACTGGTGCGGGTACTGGACACTGGTACTGGACACTGATGCTGGTACTGGTCCGGTCACTGGTGCTCTTACTGGTCTCTGGTACTGGCCTGGTCACTGGTGCTGGTACTGGCCTGGTCACTGGTGCTGGTACTGGTCACTGGTGCTGGTACTGGCCTGGTCACTGGTGCTGGTACTGGCCTGGTCACTGATGCTGGTACTGGTCACTGGTGCTGGTGCTGGTCACTGGTGCTGCTACTGGCCTGGTCACTGGTGCTGCTACTGGCCTGGTCACTGGTGCTGGTACTGGTCACTGGTGCTGGTACTGGCCTGGTCACTGGTGCTGGTACTGGTCACTGGTGCTGGTACTGGCCTGGTCACTGGTGCTGGTACTGGTCACTGGTGCTGGTACTGGCCTGGTCACTGGTGCTGGTACTGGTGCTGGTACTGGCCTGGTCACTGGTGCTGGTACTGGCCTGGTCACTGGTGCTGGTCACTGGTGCTGGTACTGGCCTGGTCACTGGTGCTGGCCTGGTCACTGGTGCTGGTACTGGTGCTGGTCACTGGTGCTGGTACTGGCCTGGTCACTGGTGCTGGTACCGGTCACTGGTGCTGGCCTGGTCACTGGTGCTGGTGCTGGTCACTGGTGCTGGTACTGGCCTGGTCACTGGTGCTGGCCTGGACACTGGTGCTGGTACTGGTCACTGGTGCTGGTACTGGCCTGGTCACTGGTGCTGGTACTGGTCACTGGCCTGGTCACTGGTGTTGGTACTGGCCTGGTTACTGGTGCTGGTACTGGTCTGGTCACTGGTGCTGGTACTGGTGTGGTCACCGGTGCTGGTACTGGTGCTGGGTACTGGTGCTGGTCACTGGTGCTGGTACTGGCCTGGTCACTGGTGCTGGTACTGGCCTGGCCACTGGTGCTGGTACTGGTGCTGGTCACTGGCCTGGTCACTGGTGCTGGTACTGGCCTGGTCACTGGTGCTGGTACTGGTCTGGTCACTGGTGCTGGTACTGGTGCTGGTCACTGGTGCTGGTACTGGCCTGTTCACTGGTGCTGGTACTGGCCTGGTCACTGGTGCTGGTACTGGTGCTGGTCACTGGTCCTGGTACTGGCCTGGTCACTGGTGCTGGTACTGGTCACTGGTGCTGGCCTGGTCACTGGTGCTGGTACTGGCCTGGTCACTGGTGCTGGTACTGGTGCTGGTAACTGGTGCTGGTACTGGCCTGGTCACTGGTGCTGGTACTGGCCTGGTCACTGGTGCTGGCCTGGTCACTGGTGCTGGTACTGGCCTGGTCACTGGTGCTGGTCACTGGTGCTGGTACTGGCCTGGTCACTGGTGCTGGTACTGGCCTGGTCACTGGTGCTGGTCACTGGTGCTGGTACTGGCCTGGTCACTGGTGCTGGTACTGGCCTGGTCACTGGTGCTGGTACTGGCCTGGTCACTGGTGCTGGTCACTGGTGCTGGTACTGGCCTGGTCACTGGTGCTGGTACTGGCCTGGTCACTGGTGCTGGTCACTGGTGCTGGTACTGGCCTGGTCACTGGTGCTGGTCACTGGTGCTGGTACTGGCCTGGTCACTGGTGCTGGTACTGGCCTGGTCACTGGTGCTGGTCACTGGTGCTGGTACTGGCCTGGTCACTTGTGCTGGTCATTTGCTGGTACTGGTCTCAGGTGCTGGCTCTCTGGTGCTGCTCTCAGGTTAGGTCACTGTGTCTGTCACAGAGTGGGGTGTCACGATGATTGGTCCCGCGCCCCAAAATGCCTCCTGGAGTAGAAGATGTGGCTGTAGTAGAGAGCAAAGCGGCTGCTTGCTCTCTACAGCTCCTCCCACAGGTGGAGTGCATGACTCATATCACTCCCCTGTGAGCCAGCACTACTTCGGCTCCGACATGATTTCTCTCTGCAGGCTTGCTGTCAGCTGACACACTCTTCTGCCTGCATCGATGAGTCATCTCATCTGACTCACTGTGACTCACACACAGAGCCGGGATATTGCCCTGAGCTCGCGGGTGTCCTTGAGCTCAGGGCGGAAAGCGGGAGTCTCCCACGACTTGCGGGAGACTTGAGATGTCTGTGTGTTTATTGAACGATTGTATGATATATATGTTATTTCTCACATTTCGTCCATGAGATAAAAAAAAACAATAATAATATTTTGGGCTATAACTACCAAATGTTAAGAAGATAAGATAGAGAAAAAACTTTTCAATGCATATTTTGTATTTTTTTCTTACCAAAGAATTTTGGTTAAAAAATAACAATATAAATTAACAATTCAGAACAGTAAAAGATTGCTTGGTAACAACACGTAGGATACCTTCAAACGCAAGTAATCAAATATTAATAGCTAACTGTTATAAGACTACAAATTTTAAAGGAACAGCTAGGCACCGTAACGCCTTATTTGAAATTACGTTTTTATGGTCTCAGGAGGTTCCTTAACGCTTTATTCTACCTTATGGGATTAAACCGATTGTGAACGGTTTACCCCAAAGTCTGTGTTCCTGCATCGATCTCTCAGCAGCGCCTCTGATTGGCTGAAAGCAGTCAGCTGACGCTCTCAGCAAACCAGTGAGTCCCATTCATAAAACTGACGTGAAAAATTTATGTTTTTTTAAACCAGTTTTATGAATGTGTGTCACTGTATCTCTTAGAGCATCAGCTAACCGCTCTGCAGATTACTAACCTCTGGATTTAGGATGGGTCGGTGGTTGACACCAGTGGCGGCTGGTGCATATGGGGCGCAGGAGCGCCGCCCCCCCTATCCATGCATCCGGCCCCCTAATCTACATGCGGGGCACTGGACGCATGGACTTCAATGGGGCTTTTTTATTTTTTTTATTTAGCCATGTGATTAGAGCCAGAGGCTCTAATAGGCTAAAAAAAAAAGGTTGTGTACAATAGCGAATGAAAATTCGCTATTGTCAGTCGGATCCTCCTCCTGGCCAATCAGGAAGCGGGTTCTGAGACCTTTTTCCTGATTGGCCGAAAGGAGAAGTCATGCCATTGGGCATGGAGGAGGAGACGTAGAAGAAGCCACCGCTGTTCGCCTGCTGCAGATGGGTGAGTGAGCCGTGCGGGGGGGGGGGTCCTGTACTGTCATGCTAGGCTGTGGGTCCTGTACTGTAATGCTGTGTGTACTGTGTGCAGCCTGGTGTGGTCCGGGGGGCCTGTCAACTGTGTGTCAACCAGTGACGGCTGGTGCTCCATGGGCTGGGGGGGGGGCAGCAGACAGACTGCACCATACACCCCCCAGCCCATGGAGCACCAGCCGCCACTGGTTGACACACAGTTGACAGGCAGCTTCTTCCCTCTCACTCTCTCACCTACAACTTTCCCCCCACTACTGAGTATCATCAAGCAGAAATGTAGCATGCGTCAAGGAGTCAGGAGGACCAGGATTCATCTGTACTCCCTTAAAGTTACAGCCGGCCTGCTACCAGCCGCAAAACAGGACCCTGCACTGCAAGCAAGGCTCTGATCCCCTGTGACAGTGGGCGCCGCTGTGGTCAGGCTGAAAAGGGGGTTATGGAGGGATGGGGCGGCAAAATTCAAATCCAATCTGTGGACAGAATGGTGGACTGACTTGGTCTGGGGACAGTGTCCTTAATCCGGGTACTGTCCCCGGAAACCGGGGACGTCTGGTTACCCTACTCTAGGTTCAGTGCTGTCTGTCTGTCTGTAAAATGATTTATCAGGGCAACAATTACATAATGAACACGCTGATTGTAGCAAACTCAAGCACATTGCTTAAAAACAGCTAATATTTTAAGTGATGATTTAGAACAGGGATCCTCAAACTACGGCCCTCCAGCTGTTGCGGAACTACACATCCCATGAGGCATTGTAAAACTCTGACATTCACAGACATGTCTAGGCATGATGGGAATTGTAGTTCCTTAACAACTGGAGTGCTGTAGTTTGAAGACCCCTTATTTAGAATGACAAAGCTCTCAGTGATACCAATGTCAGCTCCAAAAAAAAATAACATATGAGATATACTGTATTATTACCATGTCATATTTTCTCATTTTTATGAATAAAAATATGTTTTCAATTTTCTTTCAAGAGAAAGTTAAATATACTACATGTATTTATTATTGCTAAATAATTCCTGTTTTTTTTAGGATTCATAGACATGTGAAAAATTAAGTATACTCCATGGAAAATGTGGACTTGTTTGATATATTTGAACAGGCAAACATTAAATGTTTATTCGAATAGTGCCCACAGATAAAAGTGATATACTTGAATAAGAAACATTGTGTCTTTTCAATTATTTATTCAGCAAAACTATCAAAAGATTTAATGGTGTACTGTGGAAAAAGAAAGTACAAACTTTTTATTTTTATTGTCCCTTTTTGCAGAAATTATTTTCTGTAGTAATTTTGTGTAAGTTTCTGACATCAACTGAAAATTTTGACCACTCTTCCATGCAAAATGTCTTCAGTTGCAAAATGTTTGTGGGGTTCTCAATAAAGAAGCATGGTTCAAAATCCACCTATGAAATTTAAAGTCAAGGCTTTGACTAGGGCAATCCATATCCCTCAAATTTTCCTCAAGTACATAATGCAGAGTGTATAGTTGATTTGATGACTGTGAGTTGGCTAGGCCCTAAAGGAGCAAAGCAACAGTTATTGTGACGTACTTTTATTAAAAAACTGTCTTCAGTCTGTGGCAAACATGTCTACTGTTACTGTGACCAAGCAGCACTATTGTTGATGAAGCATATTATACAGTACATTGTTCCGGAAGGCCTGGATTTTGCCTATCCTTTTAATTGCAAACTTGGAATCCATCGAATCTTGCTCTAATTTTAATTTTGGAAAGCAAAAGTTTTCCGAAACACTACTTTCATGCGGGTTGAATTGGTGCAAGCAGTTTTTTAATAACAGATATATGCATTTTGACCACAATAATTGCAAGAATTAATTACACCCCACAATAAAATTTTGGGGTTCTTGGAGACTTCTTTTATTAGCATCAAACAGTGAGCGCATGGGTTGAATTTGCTGTGCCAGCCAGTCCTGGACAATTTCCGCAGTTGTTTAAAATCTATGCCACTTCTGAGAGAAGTGTGATGTGAAAGGAGGGATGTTCTGTAATCTCACCTCTTTCTTCGCTTGTATTGTTTTCTTTTTATTTTATAGTACAATAATGTGGATTAAGATGCTCTATACTTATTGACAATATGTATTCTTATGTGTGCACTGGTTTACAGCCAACGACTGTTATTTTGTTTCAGCAGCAAATGCTGGATTTGTATACTTTTTTTTTACAAATGTTCTGAAAAAAATAATTTAAAATGAAAATCGATGCCACTTTAATACTATTTTACCGTAATAGTGTGGCGGACAATCTCACACTAACGGACTAACTGGCCGGGGGGGGGGGGGGGTACACTAACTGACACTGGCATCAATAGTGACACTAATACAGTGATCAGTGATAATACTATACACTGTCACTGTACTGATGACACTGGCTAGGAAGGGGTTAATATCCAGGGGTAATCAAGGGATTAACTGTGTGCCTAACAATGTGTAATGTGTGTAATATGTGCTGCTTCTACTAAGCAATCTTGTTTATTCTCTTTGCAGGGAATTAAAAAAAACAGCCAGATCACTTGTCAGCTTATCTGCATAGGGCAGTTAGGTATCGGTTGAGAGGTTTTAATTATTGACTTCAAATCTAAAACACTGAATTCTAATTTCATTAATTTGAAGTGGCTGTAAATGTAGGGTGTACTTACTTTTTTCATACGACAGCTTTGCATTTTTGCTCATTTAGATAATGGAAAGGAAGGAACACACCATGTCAATGTAATGTATCCAGTATATCTACTTTATCTATAGGCACTATATGAATCAAGATCTAATTCTAGCCTCTTCAAATATATTGAAAAAGTCAACAATTCACAAAAATTATTGCATGGTTTTTATCCTTTAAATTTGGCTAACTTCTGACTTTAATAATTGTAAGTTTCTTTAAAATTTCTACGAGAATGATAGAAACGGAAGCTGTTTTAAGGTATAAATTAGATAGAGTTTTATGAAAAAATATAGATTCATGTGAAAGCAATATTTAAAGCCTAAGTTTAATATAAAAAAAAATATCAACAAAAGGGATATTACTTATTATTACTACAATGTGTCCTTTGTGCTGTTGGCTCTGGCTTTCCTTGAAATTTTCATTCTTTGCCCCCCAATCCCCACTGCCATTATCTTTATGTACAGTGTTAATGGAGCTGAGATACAAACTTTGGAGAGATTTCATTCACTTGCTTTTATTTCTTCATAGTTACATAGTAGGTAAGGTTGAATAAAGACAATAGTCCATCCAGTCCAATCTGTGTAGGTGTACGTGTGTCAGTGTCGATATTCATTTCTCATATCCCTGTATGATGCACCTTCGAGAGTCTTTTAAAATTATTAATACACCACCAATTATGATAGAGAGTTCTACATCCTTGTCGCCCTGATAGTGAAAAACCCCATGCACAGCTTAAGGTTAAACCGCTTCTCCTCCAATCTCATTGTGTGGCCCTATGTCCTCTTACACTGTCTGGGACTTAATAGTTTTTTTTCTACACTGGGATCACCATTGAGGTATTTGTAAATTATTATCATGTCCCCTCTCAAGCATCTCTTCTCCAGCGAGATTACATTTAGTGCTTATAGTCGTTCCTTGTAATTAAGGTCCTCCAGTTCCCTTATTAATTTTGTTGCCCTTCTTCGACTCTCTCCAGCTCCAGCACATCCCTTCTGAAGGCTTGTGACCAGAACTGGATGGAATACTCCAGATGTGGCCTAACCAGAGTTTTATAAGGTGGCAGGATTATAGTTTTATCTCCAGAGTATATTCCCTCTTTTTTTGCATGATAAAATTCTGCCGGCCTTGGTAGCTGCAGCATGACATTGCATGCTATTGCTCAGTCTGTCATCTACTAGGATCCCTAGATCTCCATACTTAATTCTCCCAGAGGTTATTCTCCTAGTGAGAAGTTTGCGTTTATGTTTTTAGCCCCCAAGTGCATTACCTTACATTTCTCCACATTAAACCTCATTTGCCATATGGTAGTGGAAGTTATAGGAAATCTCTGTTATAGGGCACTAAGCACAAAAAAGACTGACAGGGGTACTAACTCTTCTGTAATCTAATCAGCTAAGTAAATGCATTTATGAACAGCTATATAAAGATAGAATTAGTGGACATAATGTATTATTATTGATGTATAATGCCATTATTGGTTAAAGCCAAACTCCAGGTTCTTCCTCTTCCCATTACCCCACTGGAGGTCTCCACCAACAGTGTGAAATGTTTTTTTTTTTTTACTTACCTTTATCAGTTGTCTTTTGGCCAGCAGTAGACAATCCACGGTGATGTTGAGTACAGCACTCATGTGATAACATAATTGCTACTCTCTGCATCAGCACAGAGTAATAAGTGCAGGGTGCCATGCTCGGAGGCCATGGCACTCTAATCACAATCTTAGCTCGGTCTTCCAGGTTGACCAGCAAGCCAGAAGAATAAGGACATTTTTTGATAAAGAAGAGGTACAGTATCTCACAGAAGTGAGTACACCCCTCACATTTTTGTAAATATTTTATTATATCTTTTAATGTGACAACACTGAAGAAATGACACTTTGCTACAATGTAATATAGTGAGTGTACAGCTTGTATAACAGTATATATTTGCTGTCCCCTCAAAATACCTCAACACACAGTCATTAATGTCTAAACCGCTGGCAACAAAAGTGTCAATATTTTGTGTGGCCACCATTATCTTCCAGCACTGTCTTAAGCCTCTTGGGCATGGAGTTCACCAGAGCTTCACAGGTTGCCACTGGAGTCCTTCTCCATTCCATGACGACATCACGAAGCTGCTTATGCTCCTCCAACTTCCCGCACCACAGATGCTCAATAGGTTTTAGGTCTGAAAACATGCTGGGCCAGTCCATCACTTTTACCCTCAGCTTCTTTAGCAAAGCAGTGGTCGTCTTGGAGGTGTGTTTGGGTGTTATGATGTTGGAATACTGTCCTGCGTCCCAGTCTCCGAAGGGAACGGATCATGCTCTGCTTCGTTATGTCACAGTACATGTTGGCATTCATGGTTCCCTCAATAAACTGTAACTTTCACAGTGCCAGCAGCCCCAGATCATGACACTCCCACCACCATGCTTGACTGTAGACAAGACACACTTGTCTTTGTACTTCTCTCCAGGTTGCCACCACAAGCGCTTGACACTATCTGAACCAAATAAGTTTATCTTGGTCTCATCAGACCACAGCACATGGTTCCAGCAATCCATGTGCTTAAGGCCCGTACACACGTGCAGATTGTCGGCCGAAAAGATTCGGCCGACGACCGATCGGCCGATTGTAGGCTTGTTAGTATGATGCTTCCGACAGCCGACAGCGCACTTTCGGCCGAACAGAATCTGTCGTGCAAGCATTAAAATTTTTGTTGGCCAACACCAGAACGGCCGATTGTTCGCCAGTCAGTACAGATTTCGGCCGACAGACAGCAGATTTGCAAGACTGGGCATGCTCAGAAAAGAAAAAACACACGGAAAGTTAACCATCACATGACATCACTTCTGCAGTCGGCTGTTGTTGGCCGACAAAATTTGTGTGCAGTCTTTTGCACTTTTCAACAGACACGACAGCCCTGGACAAAAGACGGCTGATCGTTCGGCCGACGATCGGTAAGTGTGTACGGGGCTTTAGTCTGCTTGTCTTCAGCAAACTGTTTACGGGCTTTCTTGTGCATCATCTTAAGAAGAAGCTTCCTTCTAGGGCTACAGCCATGCAGACCAATTTGATGCAGTGTGCGGTGTATGGTCTGGGCACTGACAGGCTGACCCCCTACCCCTTAAACCTCTGCAGCAATGCTGGCAGCACTCATACATCTATTTCCAAAGACAACCACTGGATATGATTCTGAGCATGTGCATTCAACCTCTTTGGTTGACCATGGCGAGGCCTATTTTGAGTGGAACCTGTCCTGTTAAACCGCTGTATGGTCTTGGTCACTGTGCTGCAACTCAGTTTCAGGGTCTTGGCAATCCTCTTATAGCCTCGGACATCTTTATGTAGAGCAACAATTCTTTTTTTTCCAATCCTCAGAGTTTTTTGCCATGAGTTGCCATGTTGAACTTCCAGTAAGCAGTATAAGGGAGTGAGAGCGATAACACCAAATTTTACACACCTGCTCCCCATTCACACCTGAGACCTTGTTACACTAATGAGTCACATGACACAGGGGAGGGAAAATGGCTAATTGGGCCCAATTTGGACATTGTCACTTAGGGGTGTACTCCCTTTTGTTGCCAGCGGTTTAGACATTAATGGCTGTGTGTTGAGTTATTTTCAGGGGACAGAAAAATTACACTGTTATACAAGCTGTACACTCACTACTTTACATTGTAGCAAAGTGTCATTTCTTCAGTGTTGTCACATGAAACTATATAATAAAATATTTAGAAAAATTTGATGGGTGTACTCACTTTTGTGAGATACTGTACCAAGGGGGGCAGTTCCAGATTAAAGATAAGCAATAAAGCCAAAACTGTTTTTTTGTACTCCGTGCTTTAATTATTTGTAACATAGGAGCTTGGGCCTGGAAAAGTAATACAACGTAATTTACTAAGTAGACAAAAGAATATTTTTGCTGCATATGTTGTGTATGATTGTAACAATGTAATAATAAATATGCATTAGGCACTGCCATGTTGAGCACTGAGCAGCTCTAGGGCTGAAGTTAGGGCACACCACTACCATGCATTTAAGGCAAATCTTGTGGAAATGAGATTTGCTGTTCTAACAAATTAATCTGCAGGACAATTGTTTTTAAGCGTGGGTTCACACTTATGCAAGTAGGATGCGGGTTTCTCCGCATCCAATTTCGGTGACAGGAGACTGTGACCGACTCTCAATGGAGCCGGTTCACACATCTCAGGGGTGGCTACGGAGTGAATTGCACAAGGGTCCTGTGCGTCTTTGGCTCAGTTTCAGGTCCAAATTCAGTAAAACAAATCAGGTCTGATTCGTCCCTGAAACGGAGAAGAGGGACACACCGGACCCCTGCTGTAAGCCGCATGCAAATCAAGTGTGAACCCAGCCTAAACCAAAGTGCAGTGTGCGGTCTTTAAAGTATGGTTGGCAGGCTTAGAATTACCATTTAGGGTGCTTTTGGATAAGTCAGTTACTGCAAAAGGGGGACATACAGCCATAGTGCCACCGTGTTGGAAGCCGCTATAGGGAAAGCCGACTTTGATTTTTTAAATCTTATTAAGGGCTTTTTTTTTTAATTTGAAGTCAGCAGTCACTTTTAGTCACTGTCAAGTCCATAGCAAACCTTTTATTTTTTAAACGTGAACTTTTGTTTTAGGAGAAAGGTCTTTTAGGGGTTTTATTTTTTTAGGGGGTTACATTGCTTTTTATGGTACATAAAACAGTTTTTTTTTTTTCTGGGGGGGGGTGTTTCTTTTTTTTTTTTTTTCGTTTATAAGGCCTTTGGTAAAAGTTGCTAAGTCCCCGTTCACATTAGGTCGCTCCGCCTTAGGGGGCGACCTGTGAAGTCGCGTGCAGCGCGACTTCGGCGTGACTTGCACGAACTTCACATAATGGAAGTCAATGCAAGTCGCCTCCAGGTCGCCCCGAAGTAGTACAGGACCCTTTTTCTAAGTCGGAGCGACTTGCGTCGCTCCTATTAGAACGGCTCCTGTACTACACAGTGGGAGCGACGGTGCACAACTTGTCAGGCTGACCAAGTCGCCTGACAAGTCGTACCAGTGTGAATGGACACTAACTGTTACTAATCATATCTATGAAAACAGTGTGCTTGTAAACCACTTTACCATATATCATTCACATTTTATGCCCATAGATAAAATAAAAGTTAGCCATCCACATGTTAGTCCTGATTAAAATTGTCCTGCTGCTGGCCAGTTTTACACTGCTGCATCCTCTGAAGCGTTTTACATTTTTATAGTAAAGCCACAGCCTGTGCTCTTTGCTTTTAATAAATCTGGACATAGCCCTGCGTAATTTGTAATCTCCTCATTTTAGTAGTAAAACACCTGCCTATACTCTTTTCCTCTAGCACAGTGGTCTCAAAACTGAGACCCAATGGCCAGATATGGCCCTTTGCTTGCCTTTACCTGGCCCTAGGGGTACTATTCCCCCTACTAACAATAACAATGGGGCATTATTCTTTCCACTGATACTAACATTGGGACACTATTCCTTACACTGACACAAATGAGGGGGCGTTGTTACCAATACTAGGACATTTTCTATTCCCCCTGGCCACAGTCTGGCCCCTCAAAAGCCTGAAGGATAGTAAACTGGCCATTTGTTTAGAAAGTTTGAAGACCCTTGCAGTAGCATATTTAGGCCATACTCCCTCATGAAAATGTCTTGCTGCTCACCAGTTTTTCACTGCTGGATCATCTGCAGTCTCTTAATTGTTAATGAGAGCAATATGTGCTGCCAATGTATGCTGTTTTTGTAACTGTCCATGAAAATTGCACTGTTCTTTAATACCACATACAGCCTACAATATTTTACCTATTAGCATTAAAAATGGGCAGACTTTACTGTCAGGATTTGCCCCTTTCCCTGTGGACTAAATTTGGATTTGCCAGCTTTCAAACAGAATTCGCTGATCCCTTAGTGGACTAAACCTAGGGCAGATGTGTACATCGCTAATCCCAAAAACCCCTAGGGACAGACAAAATGATCATATGGATCCTTCCAATGGCAATCATGCCCCACTCAGCCATCATAACTAGATAAGGTTCGTTAAACCTATGTTCACTTGAGGATGCCAGAGCCTTCCTCATGTGTTAAGAGTCCTTCCACATCCATACCTCTAAAAACTGAGTAGGATAAATGAACATGGTAATCCGAAAGGAGCCTATTCTAAACAAAATGGATTACAGGAACGTTCAGTTTGCTCCCACCCAGCAGAAAAACCCAGCAGCAGGTCCCATCAGTGCTTTAGTGCACTCAGGAAGGACTGGTGCAGCATCTGACCTTACATCAGGCTGTGGCTGGACAGGGCTGAACGCTGTACTAAGTGGTACCAGCCCTGTGCAATCAGGAACTAGGTTGCGGAAGACCTATGCTTCAGATAGACTTTCCCGTGGCTGGGCTGAATTCTGAAAATATCCCTCCCTAGTGCACTAAAGTATCGGGAGGTACACACTGCAGCTGGATGACTTGGTATTGAAGGGGCCATAGAGTGTCAGAATCTAGAAGAACGTTACATGAAAATGTCCTCTAAACACATACAAACTCAGGCTTGACAGTGCCAGAGTGAATGTGGCCTAAGTTGTCCAAATGCTGTCTGCACTCTGCATGTAAAGTTTGTGAAATGTTTACAAGCATACAAGCATACAGTGTTAATGCAATCTATTGGTTCCTAGGACATAGACAGCCATTATGGTCTAGCGTCCTTTATTTCTAGCGTATGTAAGTAAATGCTAGCACATACGTTTACATGCATACAGCATAAAACATGATTCATACACAGGACCGTGGATGCTGATTTTTCTGTTTTTATTATAAAGATCTGAAGTAGCACAAGTTTACTGATCTTTACTCTGTTGTGCATAAGGCCACAGCAAAACTTACACCTGCATTTGTAAGGGTGGGGGTACCGTCAGCCGAACAGGATGCTAGCTACACGCGGCGTACCGCAGTAGAGACATCCTAGCGAAGTGGCCACTTCGCGGGCTTTGTCCCTGAGGACAGGGACAAGTCATTTGCGAGGCCTTGGCGTACGCATAGACTGCTAAACGCTCGATGGCAGGCTGGGATTCCATAAGGTTCTCTGTCCTGGGACACCAGGACAACCAGTCCGATTCCCAGCTCCGCAACGCCGTAGTCTTCCGAAGTCTGACTAACTAAGCGCAGGAACAAATAAAAAGCTACTAGTGCAAAGAAAAACACGCTTAGCAGAAAATAAAATGTAATAAAACAGAGAAAAGGCTGAGACTGTAGCCCCAGCACAGGGAAGCCTGCCTACTCCTATCTAGGCAAAAGACAAACTGAATTGGGAATGAGGCTAGCCGGGGGTATTAGACCAGAGGGACAGCCCCCTGTAGGTGTGTCTATGCAAAGTTTTGTGTTTTTAACAAAATCTTCTGCCTAGCTTACTCCTGTGGATAAGAGGTCAATACCCATTGGTGAAGACTATATGAGGGGCGGCGACTGTCAGAGGACGTAAGAGAAACATCTTTTTTGGGTCTCCATCTGTCCCTTATTCTCCAGAATCACTTTGTAGCATAGGCCTGTTAGATGATCCCAAATGTTTTAGATATGCTCCATTACCTACATCTGTATGTCACATGTTTTGAGACTGCCAAAACATCACATATTACCAGGCATACTGTAAGTGCATCAATTCCTCAGTTAGGCTGAATTTTGTAGCTACCTGAACAGCAGATGGATGATAGGTGTGAGTAATAAATCCAGACAAAGCACCCACTAGGACAATGTTCAAATTCATGTTTTTCTATACACATACAAAGATAGGGAGAGAACAATACGCGGCTGCAGCAATTCAAACTGTAATAAATCCAGTCAACACTGCATACAAGTATACGAATACAGACCCTTTCACCTGAAACCCTAAACAAAAATGGTACTCATGGTTGGAACTATCAGGGGTCGGTGGTGACATTTGTGAGACAATTATTGTAAATTATAGTGAACACCTAACATTGCTCTGTGTTTATTGCCAAAATATCAAAACACATACTATAGAGAATTACTAGGACTAACATGCATGTCTGGCTCATGACGTATACTGATCCATATTTGTGAACACAAGCATATTTTGCTAAGCCAAGCTGAGCAAAAATGTATCTCACAGCCAACTTATTGCAGTTCTGAGGGCCAAGTGCAGAATGTGCGTAGGCTGTAGTAAATTTTCCAGTAAAACAAGGCTAATTCAGAATGAGCAGCCAACATACATCTAAACCCCTAATACCACACTAAAAACTTAGGAAACCTTCTGGAAAATGGCTGGGTTGCTTGATATCCAAAGCCAGGTCATGCACATGTTTACTGTCAGATAAATGAAGGTATAAGCCATATAAATATGCCGAAAACCCCAAAAGCAGAATTTTAGCACATTTTTGAAACAATGCTAGGAGATGGAGACTTTTAGCAGAAGAAACTTTGTACATCTCTTCTACTAAAAAAAAGCCTTTCTCCAGTACAGTATACACCCCTGGCTCATCCCTGACATCTGTAGCCAGGAGCCAAGGACATCTGTAACTTCTGCATACATGCACAGGAGTTAAGCTGGCTACACACTATACAATTTTTATAAAATTTTCTTGTACAACTTTCCTTTAGATTTACCAAAACCATATATTATGAGATCAAACCTAAACACTTTGAGGATGGGTTCACACTGTTGTGCAGAGCGGCTCACAGCAGGGGTCTGTTCTCCATTTCAGGAACAAGTCACACGCAAATTTTTGTCTGGATTTGGACCCAAAATGGACCAGAAGATGCACAGGCAAACCGCTCCGCAGCCATCCCGGAGCTGTGGGAATCGGCTCAATTAAGAGCCGGTCACAGTCTCTTGACATGAGAATTGGATGCAGGGAAACCTGCATCCAATTCGCACTAGTGTGAACCCAGCCTCAAACTGTATGCAATCAGGCAGACCCTTGCACTACATAATTGAAGGTAAATCTAATGGAGAATGAACAATAGAAAATGCATAATGTGTATCCAGCTTTACATCAGCAGGGGGTGCCCAATGGGCAGGGATAAGTGGCATAGGACCCAGAAAACTGTTAGAGAAGATGTTGGGACCAGTAGACAGAGCAAAAAGGGACAGCTTTGATCTGTCATTGCTAATGGAGAAGGTGAGTGCACTTCTGCTTTAATGATTTGAACCCTTCACTGTACATAATGGGTCTCCCTATGCTGTTTCCTCCATAATAGTCATGCTGTAATGCAAGAAATAGTCTGTTGTCTACACAGCTCAATGTCTCAAGCTTGAATTTTCACACACAAAAACATCCCAGGAGCGACTTGTCCACCTCCAGTGGTGGCCCGTCCATTGGGGGTGCCGGGGAGCCACTCCCCCTATCCATGCGTCCGCCCCCCTAATCTACATGCAGGGCGCCGGACGCATGGATTCCAATTGGGTTTTTCTTTTGAAGCACGTGATTAGAGCCAGAGGCTTTAATAGGCTTCAAAAAAGGGTGAGTCCGGGGAGCAGAGCACTGTGCCCTGAGCCCACCCAGTTGTGTGACAATAGCAAATGAATATTCGCTATTGCCACACTGATTTTCCTCCTGGCCAATCAGGATTCGGGTCCTGAGACCCGTTTCCCGTTTGGCTGAAAGGAGAAGCCATGCTATTGGCCAAGGAGGAGGGGGAGGGAGGAGACGCAGGGGAAGCCCGACCCACGGAGGAGACGCAGGGGGAAGCTGCCGCCGCAGCCTGCCCAGGGTGAGTGAGCCGGCGAACGGGGGGGGGGGGGGGGTAGGTGTGCGTGTGCGGGCTGTAGCTGGTGTGGTCTGGGGGGGGGAATGGTGTGGTCTGTCTGCCGCCCAGCCGGCCCATGGAGCACCAGCCGCCACTGTCTACCTCCATGCCCGTGGTGTTTTCATAGGGCACAAACTGTTAAACTAGAGAGTGACAGTATGAACACAAACAACTTTTACTACCCCTAATGTTATGTGAAATCTGTGTCATGGGTGTACCATGTATTTAACGTTTATTAGTAACATAACAATTTTATACACATAGTAAAAAAAAAAGTATAAAACATCATTTTATAATTAAATAAAATTTACTCAAAACTGTTGGCCCTTTAATAAAAATACATTGTTTGAAAGCTCATTATTTTCCCTTGCTAATTCCATATTAACAACTTGGCCTCTTTACATAACTCCACCATTCAATCCATCAGTCTTGTAACAGTACAAATGATGAGAGAAGAAAAACACTAGACATGTGACTGATGCAAAGTGGTTTTATTGCTAAAGATGTTTAAATTCTAGAGTGTCAGAGAACTGGATTAACAAAGCAGTGCTTTCTTCTGTAAAACCTAAGGTATTAATCATCTCCCACTTCTAAGACATTGCCAGCTTCATAATATCCATAGACGCAATTTCACTTTTGCGATACTGCCATTTGTCAGTTGAAATAATTATAGCCATTGAATTACAACACATTCACCACCAGCCTTTCTTCTCTTAGAAGTCTGAATTTAAGCATGTGAAAGTCAGGGAAATGGGGGCTCGCAGCTATGGAAACGGCAGATGTATATCAATGCATTATCAGTGTGAGTAATGAGACTTGGAGTGTGATGAAATGTTTTATGGCTGTTTTGTCAAGGTCTGCCCAACCTGGGTGCAGGAAGAGAAATGTGTAAAGAACATCAAAGATCTCATAAAGTCAATTCATATTTACTCCAGTTTAAAACTGAAAAGGCTCTGAGTCACCTAAAATAACACACACCTCTGAATGAGATAAAGTCTCAACTCCTTCAAGACCATTAAATAGTTATCATCATTTTACTGTAGCACCATCATATTCAACAGTGCAGCTGCGGAGGATTCCATAAATATGCACGCGTTAAGTACTGTATATAGAAGCCATAGACAATATATCTCAAAGTATCATATATATCTCATGGTATTTCAAAATGTGTCTCTTTCTCTCTCTATACAGATTTTTTTTTTTTGTAAAAATACATATTTTACATATTTTTTAACCACTTCTGGACTGGAAGATTTTCCCCCTTAACGACCAGGCCATTTTTTTTTCGATTCAGCCGTTATTATTTTAACAGACAATAGCGCGGTAGTGCAATGCTGTACCCAAATAAAATTTATGTCCTTTTTCCCCCACAAATATCGCTTTCTTTTGGTGGTATTTGATCACCTTTGCAATTTTTATTTTTTGCTCTATAAACAAAAAAAGAGTGACAATTCTGAAAAAAAACAAAACAAAAAAAAAAAACAATATTTTTCACATTCTGCTATATAACATTCCCAATAGAAAAAAAAAAAAAGTAAAAATCAAATTTTTTCATAATTTTAGGCCAATTTGTATTCTACTACATATTTTTAGTAAAACAAATCCCAATAAGCTTATTTTGATTGGTTTGCGCAAAAGTTATCGCGTCTTCAAACTGGGGGAAAGATTTATGTCATCTTTATTTATTTATTTTTTTACTAGTAATGGCGGCGATCGGTGATTTTTAGTGGGACTGCGACGTTGCGGCAGACAGATTGGACCCCTGACATTTTTTACACTTTTTGGGGTACCAGTGACATCACTACAGTAATCAGTGCTAAAAATATGCACTGTTACTGTAATAATGACACTGGCAGGGAAGGGGTTAACCCAGGGGTGAGCAAAGGGTTGAGTGTGAACCTAGGGGAGTGTTTTCTAACTATATGGGGGAGGGACTTGTGGAATTAACACAGAGACCTGTGATCCTAAATAGGAGGATCACAGGATCTCTGTGTTCATTCCAGAGAGAACAATGGTCCGCTGTGTTTGCAACAGCAGACCGTCGTTCTCTCTCAGCGAGGAGTGATCACGGTGCCCGGCTGCAATCGCGTGGATCAGCTTCCCCGCTTCCTAATGGGGGCAGGCGCGCGCACCCCCAGGAGCGCTCCTGCAAACCGATGTACCCATATGTCGGTTTGCGCAGTCGAGCCAGCCTGCGGCAGTATATCTGCGGCGGGTGGTCGGCAAGTGGTTAAAAGGTAAATCCACTTTCGTGGGGAAAAAAAATCACAAGCAAAGAAAAAATAATATAGCGTACACAATTGCAACACAAGTCATATTGTAATTTCCAATTTGCAGTTCTGTAATTTTCTGAAAATTATATGCAAATGCAATATGGCTGCCTGGAGGTGTTCTGTACACAGAATGTGTATGACCACACCCCGGAAACATAATTTCCTGCTTGTGTGATTGGTTTACCAATTTTCTCAGAAGTCTGCCTAAGGCCCCCTTCACATTTGTGCAACTTGTCCTGCGACTTGGGACTGCAAAGTCACATGACAAGTTGCACCCCATAATTTCCAATGAGTACCATAAATATCTGTGCAACTTTAAGGTAGTCCCAGCACTACTTTGGTCTGAATTTGGTGTGACTTGAGGTACATAGACCTCAAGATTACTCAGGCATTGCTTAAAGTCGCGTCACAGTTGCGCAACTTTTAGGTTGTACAAGTGTGAAAGCGGCCTTAGATACAAATCAGATTTCTGGCATCCCCTGCAACAAAAATGTCATTTTTGGTGGGATACTCCCAATAGGAACACTTCTAAAGGGATGCAGGTCCCAAAGAGTTCCACATTAGTGAACAGAACTTCTTTTATCATGTCCTGTTTTCTGTATGGCAGGGTCTGGTTCATTAACCACCTGCTTGAATCTCAGTACTGTGGTGTGTTAAATTCCTATTGCACTGAACATTTTGTTGACTGCTTTTTTAACTTCAGCAGCTGCAATTTGGAGTAGACAAATAACTTTTAGTATCTTTAAATTACTAAATGGCTTGAGTACCAATTTTACATGTTATTTTATTTTTATTAACAATGTGGAGTTCTTTAAACTTGCTCAGTATTCCTGCTTGAAAGAGATTTGCTCCATTACTGAAACAGGTCATTCTGCAACATGCTGTCCAAAATATAAATGCTGTAACAGCTTTGACAGGGTGCAATATTCCACTATTGTTCATCTCCTCCAGCTATTAACTGATAGATGTATCTATATTCCAGGAAGATGGTGCATTAATATAGTTTACAACAGAATTTGGGTGAAATATGTCCAGTTTGGCTACTTCTGACTTTTCTTGTGTCAGTCCTCAGGTCCACTACATGCTGGACCGCTTACAGGCAAGCCTGGATATTGAGCTGATCTTGGCACTCAAGGCCTGCTCCAAAATTTCATGGGCCAATAACTCCTTGCTCACCCTATTCCTTAATAGGGCACAGCATCTTAGATTTCAGAGAGAGCCAAAACCCTTAGAGTGGGATTTACTGCTTTCTATTAGTTTCTTGCAAGCTCCAGATGGGATCACTTTCAGTCCAGTTAAAGTAACAGTGGTCCAGGAGGACAGAACCTCCAATGGCTGTCACCTCCAGCAGGAAGTTGCAGAGATCATGACTTTAGGTTACAAGGGACCTTTTTTGATGTTCTGACCAGTTTGAGTATTGTTCTCCCTACATGCAGGCCCACTTAGGGTGACCAGTTCCATTATCTGGATGTCAGGAAACTTTGAGGTTACTCATACACTTTGGCTTTGGTGGAGATTTAGGCAATCTTTATAGTTTTTTCTCGTTAAGGGGGCAGCAATATCATGTGAGTGATTGGCCCTGAATGCAAGGCAAGTGAGCGATTAGCTGTGGAAGAAGCAGCCTCCTATTACTTTCAATGGACCTGCCTCTCCCAGCTAATTGTGGGAACCTCTGCTGGAGTTCGAACATATAATTGCAAGCAGCGTGCATTCGCAAATGTGAATGCACCTATAATCAGAAGGAAGGAAACATGATCCAGATTCTTTACAAGATATTGGGCCAAAGACCTGCCACCTTCAGAAGCAATCACAACACACACACAACAATGGCTTCCTGTCCCGAGGTTCTGGAAGTAATGAAGTTGGGGCATCTGTTGACAACAAGCTGTGGATCTTGAGGGCAATGTCTGGCTGTTTGTTAGGGCAGTTACTTCATTGAGATGGTGGGGGCGCAGTGTTTCGGGGCTGCAAGGCATGGCTCCAGGGCACTATACTTTAGTCGCTGTGGTATGATCACCTTGGTGAATGGTTGGGTATTGTTTTCAAAATCCTTAGTGTGATATCAATATATGCTTTGGCTCTTATTGTCACCAGTTTCTAGCTTTTTACTGCAGGCCATCTCCAGGGCAGCGTGCAATGGGAATATTTTACGTGGAAGTGATTTTTGGATGACAGTGTGGTCTTCCACTAATACCGGTTGTTTATGGCATTCGTTTTTGTTAGCTAGAACTCTGAAATGGTGCTTGTTCAGCATCCCACCCTTGTTTGTGGCTAGCTTTTTCCTTTTCGTATGCTGATATGAAGTTAGTCCAAAAAATTGAAAATTGTTATTGATGCTTACAATTTTTTCCTTTCCTGATTGACCGCATGGCAGCATAGGATCCTTCCCAGTTGATTATTAGGCTGCAAGTGAACACATTGAATCAGCCACAAAATTTACAGGACTGGGATCCTATGAGGTAGGAGCGAGGGCAGAGTCTATCCATTCGTATGCTGCCATGGAGTCAGTGAGGAAAGTAAGTATTTCCATTAGCTTTATATGGAATTAAGTTTCATCTACCACTTTAACAGAGGACTTATACTGTGGAAGCTGTGTCCACAAAAGGAAAAGTACAAAGAAATAGTCACAAGTATTATTAGTGGTCTTCCTTCAAAAGATCTATTCCCTATTACCTAATGACTATGCCTTATTCTGCACTGTCTCTGTATTAAAGTGGGCATCTTGGTTGAGAAGCGGGGCTTTGCTTCCTCATGTCAGAACTGTCCACCTGATAACTCATGGTCTGATGACTGATAGGGGAATCTTCAAGAAGTTCAGAAAGCACAGATCCACAGAATGAATAAAATAAAAGCAGAGATTCTTCTGCTGCAGATCTTCAGGTACAGCTTTCTCTCCAGCAAGCAGCACAGTAGTGACGTCACCAAATATCACTCCAAATTTAATTAGACTAGATTCAGCAGTGCCTTAGATGATCTCACAAGGAAAATGTACAGCAATGAGGTTGTGGGTTAAGGAGTGCCTAGACATAAAAATTACCTGAGGAATTCAAGAAAAAAGGTATATTTTTCAGGGTTCTGCATAGGCACAATTAACGTGTAATAATGTTCCCTTTGAGAGTAAATCCTTACTTTTGAGAGCAAAGGGGGGGGGGGGGTTCTAAGTCTGCCCTAACTGGGAGGAGTTAGAACCAAAGGGGATTTAAATGTGCCTCTGAAAGAACATATCAAACACATCTATTTTTATAAAAACATTGTTTTTGCAAGATTTATTAAATAACCATTAAAAACAAACATACATAAAGAACATTACAGTAATATGTAGTACACACAGAAAGGTACAAAGATTAGAACAAAACTATTGGTTCATCATGTTTGGATGGGCCCACATGGGTTGCATGTATATCACACTGTTGCTGGAACTACGTGTTTCGCTACAAATGCTTCATCAGGCTCCAG
The DNA here is from genome assembly GCF_965119305.1 of Pelophylax lessonae. Taxonomy (NCBI): domain Eukaryota; kingdom Metazoa; phylum Chordata; class Amphibia; order Anura; family Ranidae; genus Pelophylax; species Pelophylax lessonae. The sequence goes on from NC_138772.1 coordinate 479,302,547, forward strand.
CTATTTGAGCAAATTTCCAATTTACAAATAGTCCTTAAATTTTAATCAGAAATAAATATGGCCATGTCTAATGACAGATATATCTTTATACCAGTTGGTGTCTCAGATGAGGTATGACCAGGGATTCCCCAACGTTAGGTGACTAGTAGAAAGTATGCTTTTGATAAGATGTTGGAAGACCATTCAAAGAAGATGAGGTTCTTATGACCCAACAATAATCCGTATAACACCAGGGATAGTCACTTGTCTTATCTCAAAGACAAATAGGTAAAAAAGGGGGGAAAAAGTGATAAATGAGAAGTAATGACAAACAATGGTTGAATCCAAACAAAGATAAAACCAGAAAAACTCTTCAGAGGGAGAACTTATCCATAGAGTGGTCACATAGTTTCCATAAAAGAGAGATCATCCCTTCAGATGTAATCAGGTATGTGTATAATCTTGTGACCGTTTAGATAGCCTGCCGATAAGTGTGAGAGACAAAGCCAAGTAAATCCTTACTTTTTAAGTTCAGGTCCACTTTAACGGTGATATCTCTGTCATGTTCTTCCAGAAGTTAGTACACAGAACATTAGCACAGGGGCCTCCTGCAAAACTATACATGAAGTAAATGATTTGACACGTTTGTGTAAAATGTATTGTAGCATACTTCCTATTGCAGTGATATTTAATGAGCCTTTAAAATTTGATGTTCCATAGTTTGATGAGAAATGTTTTTGTGCAAGGAAAGATTAATCATTATAGACATAATCATGTACAGAAGAACGGATACATTCATGCTTGTACAGAAAGTATTTTATCATGGCTACGCCTACACCTACATTCTCATAGGTGTAGTTATTGATGTACAAACCTCTCACTGTTATGTCAGATCTTTTCTCTTCAGAGACAGAGTTATATATAAAGTGTACATCCGTTAAGTACACAGTGATATGATTAACTTATTTACACAGTCATCTTAATGCTTATCCTGACTTGTCATTATGTACTTTGTCATTTATAATTCTTGCCCTGCTAGGATAATTTTATTGCAACCCCCTACCCCACCCCAGTTCACTGTGTAACCTTAGTAAAACACTAACAAGTCAATCGCCAGAGCTGCACAAGGCAAACCAAAGCAAGGGGCAGAGAGAATAAAAAGAGTTTGCCATCTTTGCATAAGAATACTTTGAAATGAGGACTAATAGAAGGGTTGGCTTTCAGTTCACTTTTATTTGTATGGACCCAGAATAGGCAAACTGTAAGAGAACAGTAGGTAGCATACACTACGCAGAAATTGTAACCTGCATTTTTATTCAGATTTTATTTTTGAATTTTTTTTCTTTAAAGCAATTTTGATGAAAATATTATTAGTGGTAACACAACGGAAAGAGTAATTACAAATAAAGATTAAGACAATGTCTAACCAGAAAAAAACTAGACTTGCAACAGGTTATCATACATACAATATATAGTCAAAAGTATTGGAACACCTGCCTTTACACGCACATGAACTTTAATGAACATGAACTTTAATGACATGCCAGTCCGTAGGGTTCAATATTGAGTTGGCTCACCCTTTGCAGCTATAACAGCTGCAACTCCGCTGGGAAGGGTGTCCACAAGGCTTAGGAGTGTGTTTATGGGAAAGTTTGACCATTCTTCCAGAAGCAAATTTGTGACCTGGCTTGCAGTCTCTGCTCTAATTCATCCCAAAGGTGTTCTATTGGGTTGAGGTCAGGCCAGTCAAGTTCCTCAACCCCAAACTTGCTCATCCATGTCTTTATGGACGTTGCTTTGTGCACTGGTCAAAATCATTTGGTGGAGGGAGGGTTATGGTGTGCAGTGTGTCTCCATTTGGCAAAATAACATTCCTTCTGGTATTCATATATTGACAATATGAGCACCCCCCAAATTTAAAGGTGCCCAAATAATTACAGGGGTCCCTCCTGGAGGTTCCAACAAATTCATTGTATACCAAGTAATCTCTAATACACCTGGCTTTCTGATATGCGATTCAAATATGGGGGCTCAGCAAAGGGTCAATCTGTAATAGGTGCCAGTATTTCTGAATAATTCTTCTAATTGTTTTATGTTGTTTAGTATAGTAATAATATGGGTTGTTTTAGATTCCACAGTGATCTTCTTGGTGAAGCACATCTAAAGGTCTTTATCAGACAAGTGGGTGTTGAGTGACTTGAAAAAGTATTCATAACCCTTGACATTTTTCACATTTTGCCATGTTACAACCAAAAATGTAAATGTTTTTTATTGGGATTTTATGTGATCACAGTGGCACATAACCGTGAAGTGGAAGGAAAATTATAAATGGTTTTCAACATTTTTTACAAACAAATATCTGTAAAGTGTGGCATGCATTTGTATTCAGTCAATACTTTGTAGAACCACCTTTTGCTGCAAATACAGCTGCAAGTCTTTTTGGGTACGTCTCTATCAGCTTTGCACATCTAGAGAGTGACATTGCCTATTCTTCTTTACAAAATAGCTCAAGTTCTGTCAGATTGGATTAAGAGCATCTGTGAACAGCAATTTGCAAGTCTTGCCACAGATTCTCAATTGGATTCAGGTCTGGACTTTGACTGGGCCATTCTGGTATGGATCTTAACAGGGGACCCCACACAAAAAAAAGCATGGGTTTCCCCTGAAAATACATACCAGACCCTTATCCTTAATGAGGGTCAGGTATGGATGTCAAGGGGGACCCCACTCAAAAAGTAAACAAACTAAAAATAGATGTTGGGTTCCTGCCAAATTCAATTAATGCTATGATGTAGATCCATATCAATCACAATGAAAGATTTCCAATGAACATCATTGATCAAATATGGTCATGTACATATTTGACCAATGATGTCACCTGTAAAACCTTGCCCCTTTGTTTATACTCAGCAGTTGTCTGCTGAATCTGTCATTCATGGGCAAACAGTCATCAGGTGTGGATTGTATCGGTGGTGTGTGGGTTTTTTCTTTTGGGGGGTGGTGGGCATCGTTCATCATAGTTGACATGATTCTACATGCTGTATGACATGATTAATGGTGGATTTACATTGTGGGCCTTTAGTTCGTTTTTTATTTTTGGAGGCACCTGCCGCTTTCTTAAAAACTAATATTGAGAGTGGACAAAGGAGAGAAACCTCCTACTACATATGAGGTTCAGCTCCTGTCAAATGGTTTAAAAGTCCAGCGCATGGACAAATGCACGATCAAGCAAAATGTATTCCAATTTTTTGAATATTAGTTATCTTCTATCAACACTTGGTTAGCCTATTAATTGCTCTACAGTATCTGAGTAGTAATCCTTTACATACAGGGAATGATGAAAGTGAAAAGTGAAGAAAACATCCCCCCAAATAGGGTTACACATAGAACTTTACCTCTTCATTGTATCCAAAACTAGGGAAGAAAAATCAATGTTGGTTGGAGCTAGGCTTTAAAGCCTCTTTCACACGGATGTAATAATTTACTGGCTGAAGAATCCTGAGTATAAAAACACATGTTGTGTTCTATAAAGACCTTGTGTACAAACTGTATGGTACAGGCTTATAACTGTGCGTATTTATATACACATGTACAATTATTTCTCTTCCTCATATTATATATATATATATACACACACACACACACTTGTGTATACATGTGTTTATACGCAAATGTGTAATTACTACACTAAAACTCAAATTTTCTACTTTTATTTTATGGCTCTAAAATTCTTGCATTAGTGATCTTTACACAGCTGTGTGCATTATCCCATAGACAGAAATCTACCTGTGTTCAGATCAGAACAAATGCTACGCAGCTACATCCATGGCATTTTTGTGCCCATATGCATGAGGCCTAAATCTGCAGGCTTAATGTAAGCCTAATTTAAACATGGGTACATAATATTATATACAGAGACCTGTGTGTATATGTACCTAATAATGAGTGGCAGCTGTCTCCATCTTCTATGGAGTGAAATTACATATGAGCTAGGACCCTGGAGGTCACATCATCATGAGACACTGTGGAGCGCCTGTATAACTTTACATAACATTCCACAACTGTCTGAGCTCTTGTATAACTTCATCACATAAAAACATTTGTACAAAGCAGTTCTCAGCTATCCGGTATATTTGTTCTTCTCATCATTAACAGCCAGGAAACAATTTTTCCAGATGAATAGTAAAAGTGGCACCACACATTAAATGAATGCCCAGGTTGGACATTTTTGTCTTATTCTCAATCACTATCTATCAATTTGCATTGATAAGTGGATGCTGCAGTGCAGAGGTGAACATGAGCAGACTGATGTGTAAAAAACTATGGATGTGCATGTCATGCATTTCCAGATGAGACAAGAGCCATGCCTGTCAAATGAGACAAGGACCATACATGTCAGATGTGACCAGAGCAAGTCATGTCAGATGAGACAAAGGTCATACGTGATGGATGAGACAAGGACCATACAGGTCAGATGAGACAAAGGTCATACATGTCAATAGAGACAAGGGTCAGAACACTTGCATTAATGTACAAGTATTTGAAACATGCTTGCTTATTATGGAGTTTCTCCTCCTCCAGCAATGAATGCTCAACACTCTCCTTCACCTATCCATCATTACTGCTGCCGCCTTCTCTGATTCTTCTTTCTCAACCAGCATCTTGCTTCTTCAACCAGTTATGATGCAACTTTCACGCGTGCATTATCATGGTGTTTGGTTCAACTTTTCTGTATCTAACTGATGACAGTAGTACAACTTTTCTGTATCTTACTGATGTTGACAGTAGTACAACTTTTCTGTATCTTACTGATGACAGTAGTACAACTTTTCTGTATTTTACTGATGGTGACAGTAGTACAACTTTTCTGTATCTTACTGATGACAGTAGTACAACTTTTCTGTATTTTACTGATGGTGACAGTAGTACAACTTTTCTGTATCTTACTGATGACAGTAGTACAACTTTTCTGTATCTTACTGATGACAGTAGTACAACTTTTCTGTATCTTACTGATGGTGAGAGTGTACACTGCACTGCAGATGACCCACAATCAATGTACATTTATAAAAAAAAAAATCACTGAAAACAAGTAAAGGCGTTTTTGTTTTGGTAGCAAAGACATACATACTGTACATACATACATAAAGACATACATACTGTACATACATACACAAAGACATGCATACTGTACTCTTCTACATTCTACAAAAACAGCTCTAACTACTAGTAATTTGTTTTTTCTCAAGTTTAGTTCTGCTTTACTTACATAGATTTTGATATAGATTACAGTTTTCTTTGTAATGAAAACTTCAATGAATATTCAATACATGGGCACATCATACATACACATCTCAATGGCTATACAAGCCTCTAGCAAAGTGACTAATCTGCTGTCATGAACGTTCTTCTGATTAGAGTCTGAAAATGGAAGCTACTCTCATAGGAGATCGGACAGTCCCCTTACTTTACTTTGCTGGTGTGGGGGATGCCTGCTATTGCTTGTCAGGGATAAAAAGTATCCTATTCTCTTAGAATTGCTTCCTTTCTTTGAAATCACTGGAGTTCCCCCTAGTCCCCTTGCTTTCCTATTAAAAACGTACCACACTAAGCAGGAGAGCTCAACGTGGTAAATTCTCTAGCTATGTTGCTATAACTCAGCCTACTCTCCTCCAGTGATCAGACTTATCCTGACTCATAACCCCCCCCCTACACAACCTGTCACTGGGAAGCCCAGTGTGCTGCTGCTTCTCCTCCCCCCAGCTGTTATGCAGCCGAGAACAGAGGGCATGTGATCACTTATCAAAAAGGGAAAAAAGTTATGTATAATGTTTTTTATATCTATACAAAAATGTTTGCCTTCCATTACTATTTTAACCTGAATTATATGTTTTGCAAGCTGATTGTTTACAATCACTTTACCTTGGCCTGACAATGCACGGAAACATCAGTAGTGATACAGTGGGTTTTATTCAAGCAGGAATAAGTCCTGTAAGAGAAGTGCTAACTCACTACACAGATGCTCTACAGATGTCATACAACCTGCAGTCCTTCCGCTGAAGGCCACTCCTGTAGGCTGGATGAAGGTGGATAGAATAGGCCACTGTGCCTCTGATTGGAAGATTGACAAAGGAGAGTTGTAGGTTGCATGGTTCCTGGTGATCTCAGAGCAGCTGATACATCTCTGGGAGGTCAGACAGTAATGCCCTGGGCTTTCCCTCTGTAGCCTGCAAGTCCTCCCTTGGTGGACTTGTAACTTTCTCTGGGGCTGCAGGCAACCTAATGTCTGCCCCTGCAGCAATCATTCTTACTTTCCCTGGTGTACACCTCACTGGGGTTTGTCCAGCACCCACCCTCTCAGGCTGTCTCTCTCTTGTCTCTCAGGCTCTCCCCAGCTCTGGTTCCATGGGTCAGGGCTTAGGTTCCTGACCACTCTGCCTCTGCTCTCTTCCCTGTCACTCTCCTGGTCTAGTTTATTGTCAGGTGCTTATATCCAAGGGTAAGGCTTTCTCCTCCGTGTGTCTAGGATGAGAAACACCACTTCACTAGTCACACAGTTTTGCCCAGTTGCAAGCAGCCTAGAGCCTACTCTTGAAAACTTGACTCAGAAAACACACTTTACCAAGACACAGTCACTCCATGGGGAGCTTCTTCCAGCAAATTAAGCCTCCACAGTCCTTAGGCTAGCTTCCTCCAGTTAATAATCCAGGTTCTCGAGGGTGGACTTCTGCGCTCCTTTTATCTAAAAAAAAACCCTAATAGGGAATGGGACTATAAAGGCCAAAATAACACCAAATGTAAAATTAAAACATATTTTTATTATTGAGTAGACATAAAATCAACTGAATAGAAAAAAACAACAAATATGAAATACAGACACATAACACAATAAAATACTTGTCAGGTCAGACAAGAATAGGGTAAAGCACAAACTTCCAAAGAACACCCGTCACCCTACGCATTGTGGGATAACCCTTCATCAGGGATGAGAGTGATGAAGTTCAAAGTGCTGATGTAAATGTATTTCTGCAATAGAGAATACGCAGTAATAGTATACAAGCAATATATATATATTGCCAACAATGAATCCAAAACCATGAATCAAATGCATGCAATTAAAGTGCCAGTGCAAAATATGTGCAGATAAATAAAATCGTGCCGGTATAGATTGTATGGTGTATGGCTGGATAAAAACGATTTCCAAAGTGTTGGTGAATTAATTTAATTTTGGTGCACAGGTGTATAAAATGAATTATTCAAAAAACATGAAATCACTTACAAATAAATAGTGAATAATATTGCATAATAAAAAGTGTCTCAATCGTGATGGTGGAAAACTGTGAGTGCTTGAAGTCCCAGAGAAAAACACTAGAGGTCGCACTTACCCCACAGCACAGGTATCGCTATTGGCTGCACAGGGTAAAACCAAAAAGATGATCCCCAGATCCAGCACCACAAGTCCTTACGGACAATAAGGTCCCATCTGGGTGTACAGATAAAAAAAACCTCATAGCGTAGTATGTAACATGTACATAACACAGGAGCAGTAGTAACTCACAGTTCGGCTGTAGCTGATCAATTCAGAATGTGTTTTCAGCGCCGGTGAACTTCCGCGTTCCACACACAGCTGACTGCGGACCGGAAGTGACGTTCGACGTATGGTACCGCCCTGCGCGTTTCGTCATTGGACGTCTACTGGAATGGTAGCGCCAATTCCAACTATCTTCCCCCCACCCAATATTTGTGACCCGTAATTCTTAGGGGTTGGTTGGAGGCTGCAACCTATTTTTTCCTAAATTAATCTCTGAGAATCCATCCATAGCGCTGGTCTTTTTGTTTTTATCCTTATTAATATATATATATGACAGAAAGAAAATCTGAAAAATACATAACATGCCAGAAAACCAAAATATGAATTATCACAAAACTGAAATATTGTAAAAATGTAAATAAATTCAAAATAGACAACGTACCCTGAAGAAATGACCAAGTCAAGATGGAGAGAAAATGTCGAAGAAAGTCGACTGAAAGAAGTAGGAGGAGCATCGAATATGAAGATGGAAAGGAGATGGCCAGAAATGTCTCCAAACAACAGGGAGTCCATGTGTGGGATAAAAAATATGAATGTATCAACAAAAAATGATGTCTATAGAAATCTCAATCTATTAGGGTTTTTTTTTTCTATCCATTTTTCCAGGGATGTTGGCCTTATAACACCTTGCCCTGCTTAGATGAGTGACTTTTTGTACTGTGTTTTGTTTCTAGGACAGAATGGACACCAGGCACACCAACACTTACTTTATTAACAGAGCCCACTCAAATGCTAGGTAGCTTTATTTCTCTTTTTTTTTTTCCAGCACATAAGAGAAGAATGCAGAGCTGGATTCATTAAAACAACTTAAGCTTTACAATTATGAGGAAACTCAAAGTAAACATTCTTTTGGCAGATAGTGAAAAAAGCAGTAACTTCTCCAACACAGTGTGGCAAAGATTACTTTCCTTGAGTGTCCTGGTGTTCGAGCAGTAACTTACATTTCCATAATTACTTGTTTTTTCTACTTCCTCCTTTCTTTCCCAATCTATTCATAGCTTATCACAGGGGATTTTAGGTGACAGGATGGTTGCTTAGTAATTCAAGAACTAGGACCTTTAATGAAGGGGATCCAATACCCTATTACCCGGGGAAGTAGCCAATCACAGTGCAGCCTCCTCCTCTCCCGCTGTCAGTCACTAGCTGAGTGGAGGAGGAATATTTTGCCATGGCCATGAGAATGATAGTGCTTGCACTGTGTGGCTCCCAGTGGTGTATTTCGATTTTGTGCTGCCCTAGGCCGGACTAAAATCGTGCACCCCCTAATTTAACTACGACCCACCCCTTCCTATCAAGGCCACACCCCTTACTGTTTCAGACCCACCCTGTCTTATTTAAACCACACCCCTTCCTCTTTATGCTCCACCTTTTCCTCTTAGAGCTCCACCTCTTCCTCTCTCTACATTAAAAGTGGGTACAAAGTGCCTACTTGTATATTTTGTTGTTTTGTACGGCTACGTCAGTTCGCAGGAGCACTCCCGGGGGTCCCCGCTAGGCAGCAGTAATGCCAGTCCACGGGGCTGGCGGCCGCAATTGCCGCCGGGCACATGCGATTGCTCCCCGCTAAGAAAGAAGGACGGCCAGCTGTTCTCTGTTCTTTCTGAAATGATCACAGAGCGCCTGTGATCCTCCTATTTAGGATCACACGTCTCTGTGTTCATTTCACAAGCCCCTCCCCCCATACAGTTAGAAAACACTCCCCTAGGCTCACACTTAACCCTTTGATCACCCCTTGGTTTACCCCTTCCCTGCCAGTGTCATTATTACAGTAACAGTGCATATTTTTAGTACTGATTACTGTAGTAATGTCACTGGTCCCCCCCAAAAGTGTTTAAAAATGTTATTGTCTGATCTTTCCACTGCAATGTCACAGTTCGGCTAAAAATCGCAGGTTGCCGCCATTACTAGTAATAAATAAATAAATAACATATTTTTCCCCAAGTTTGTAGATGCAATACTTTTTTGCAAACCAATCAAAATACGCTTATTTAAATTTTTTTTACCAAAAATATGTAGCAGAGTACAAATTGGCCTAAATGATTAAAAAATGTGATTTTAAAACTTATCTTATTGGGAATGTTTTATAGCAGAAAGTAAAAAATATTGTTTTTTTCCAAATTGTCACACTTTTTTGTTTATAGCGCAAAAAATAAAAACCACAGAGGTGATCAAAAGAAAGCTCTATTGGTGGGGAAAAAAGACATCAATTTTATATGGGTACAGCGTCGCACAATTGTCAGTTAAAGTAATGCAGTGCCGAATCGCAAAAATTGGCCTTGTCATGAAGGGGGTAAAACCTACCGGTCCAAAAGTGGTTAACATCAACTCTATAAATTTTTTTTTTTTTCCAATGGTGTTAATAAAAGCTCTAACAGTATATATACACACAGTATCTCACAAAAGTAAATATTTATTATATCTTTTCATGTGACAACACTGAAGAAATGACACTTTGCTACAATGTAAAGTAGTGAGTGTACAGCTTGTATAACAGTGTAAATTTGCTGTCCCTTCAAAATACCTCAACACACAGCCATTAATGTCTAAACCGCTGGCAACAAAAGTGAGTACACTCGTAAGTCAAAATGCCCAAATTGGGCCCAAAGTGTCAATATTTTGTGTGGCCACCATTATTTTCCAGCACTGCCTTAACCCTCTTGCTCATGTAGTTCACCGGAGCTTCACAGGTTGCCACTGGAGTCCTCTTCCACTCCTCCATGATGACATCAGGGAGCTGGTGGATGTTAGAGACCTTCCGTTTGAAGATGCTCCACAGACGATCAATAGGGTTTAGGTGTGGGGAAATGCTTGGCCAGTCCATCACCTTTACCCTCAGCTTCTTTGGCAAAGCAGTGGTCGTCTTGGAGGTGTGTTTGGGGTCATTATCATGTTGTACTGCCCTGCAGCCCAGTCTCTGAAGGGAGGGGATCATGCTCTGTTTCAGTATGTCTCAGTGCATGTTGGTATTCAGGGTTCCCTCCATGAACTGTAACTCCCCAGTGCCAGGAAGCACTCATGCAACCCCAGACCATGACACTTCCACCACCATGCTTTACTGTAGGCAACATACACTTGCCTGTGTACTCCTCCCCTGGTTGCCGCTACACACGCTTGACACCATATGAACCAAATAAGTTTATCTTGGTCTCATCAGACCACAGGACATGGTTCCAGTAATGCATGTCCTTAGTCTGCTTGTCTTCAGCAAACTGTTTGCATGCTTTCTTGTGCATCATTTTTAGAAGAGGCTTCCTTCTGGGTCAACAGCCGTGCAGGCCAATTTGATGCAGTGTGCAGCGTATGGTCCGAGCACTGATAGGCTGATTCCCCGACCCCTTCAACCTCTGCAGCAATGCTGGCAGCACTCATACGTCTTTTTCCCAAAGACAACCTCTGGATATGAGCAAGTGCACTCAACTTCTTTGGTCGACCATTTTCGAGGCCTGTTCTGAGTAGAACCTGTCCTGTTAAACGGATGTATGGTCTTGGCCACCGTGCTGCAGCTCAGTTTCCGGGTCTTGACAATCTTTTTATAGCCTAGGCCATCTTTATGTAGAGCAACAATTCCTATTTTCAGATCCTCAGAGTTCTTTGCCGTGAGGTGCCATGTTGACCAGTATGAGCGAGTGAGAGCGATAACACCAAATTTAACACACCTGCTCCCCATTCACACCTGAGACCTTGTAACACTAAAGAAAGAGTCACATGACAACCGGGAATGACACGGGGGAGGGAAAATGGCTAACTGGGTCCAAATTGGACATTTTGACACTTAGGGGTTTACTCTTATTTGTTGCCAGCGGTTTAGACATTAATAGCTGTGTGTTGATTATTTTGAGGGGACAGCAAATTTACACTGTTATACAAGCTGTACACTCACTACTTTACATTGTAGCAAAGTATCATTTCTTCAGTGTTGTCACATGAAAGGTTATAATAATATATTTACAAAAATGTGAGGGGCATACTCACCTTTGTGAGATACTGTATGTATATATATATATATATATATATATATATATATATATATATAGTTGAAATTGTAAGGCTTTCACTGTCATCCCATGATGCTTTTGTATTGTGCCGACTAGTACAATGAATGTTAATACATTTACTTTTAATCATGTGATGACAGGTAATGGATGGTTTCAGTCTGTTCTGTGATACATCTTTCATTATATATACGCTAATATATTTATTGCAGATTGCAAGTATTAAATAATAATGTGATTGGCATCATTTCCTATTGCTAAAGTGCTCATATACTATAAATCTGAAAAAAAAAAAAAAACATCTAGTAAAAGCATGTGATAGAAATATGTGCTTAAAGCGGTAGTAAAAACACAAAAAAAAAACTTCCTCTGCAACCCCCTGGCTTCATTGCTTCTAAAATTTCCCTTGCATTGCTTGTCAGAGTGGTGTCCTGTCTCTTTCCATCTATGGTCATTGGGTGTTCAGGATAGTGGCTTGCCTCTACATTGATGGTCAGTGGGAAGCATGTACTTTACATTACTCGCCAGTGTAATACTCTGCATCTTTACATTGAGGATCCTCTTTACTTTGAGTTTGTTTTTAATGTATGGGAAGTACCCGCACCCCACTGGTGCATATTCGTTATTTTCAATATTGGAGACACAATATGTGAACGATATAAGCACTTCCGGTGTATATTGCGATGATTATACTGGTTTATATCCTGTGGTTTTTCATTTTGGATCTGGTCACTTACACGCCCTTAAACTTATCACTCTGGTAATGCAGCCAGTTCATAATTGGTGGTGGGACACTCAGCACACCCAGTTGCCTTGGGATTTTCACTTGGAACTACACTGATTGTGTTTGGTTGGACCACGGACTTATATTTGGACTTTGCACCTTTTGCACAGTTGGACTTTTGTTTGTTTATGCTTTTGGCTCACATCGATCCATGATATTAGTCGCTTAATCAGATTATTCACTTTGCTGTGTTTTGCACTTATGGATATAGGATCCCATTGAGGCGACATATCCTTTATCTAATATCATACACATTAATTGTTTTGATTTTCTCTTTGTCATTTGTTTGATTTGAGCAACATATGTTTAGCGCACCTGCTTTATTATCTCATTTCAACATTCCTTATTTTGGATTTAAGGTTGCAGCTTCACATATCACCCATTTATCAGCGCACTTTTCCCATTTACACATACACTCGTTAGTGTTACAAGGTCTCAGGTGTGAATGGGGAGCAGGTGTGTTAAATTTGCTGTTATCGCTCTCAGAACTCTCTGAGGATCTGAAAAAAAGAATTGCTGCTCTTCATAAAGATGGCCTAGGCTATAGGAAGATTCCCAAGACCCTGAAACTGAGCTGCAGCATGGTGGTCAAGACCATATAGCGGTTTAACAGGACAAGTTCTACTCAGAACAGGCCTCGCAATGGTCGACCAAGGAAGTTGAGTGCACATGCTCAGCGTCATATCCAGAGGTTGTCTTTGGAAATAAACATATGAGTGCTTCCAGCATTGCTGCATAGGTTGAAGTGGTGGGGGGGGGGGTCAGCCTGTCAGTGCTTAGACTATACGCTGCACACTGCATCAAGTTGGTCTGCATGGCTGTCGGGAGCCTCTTCTAAGGATGATGCACAAGAAAGCCCGAAAACTGTTTGCTGAAGATGAGCAGACTTAAGCTGGATACACACTATCCAACTTTTGTGGTTAGATTTCCTTCAGATTTACCTTTTCTATGCAGTGCAAGGGCCTGCCAGATTGCATACAAATTGAAAGTGTTTAGGTTTGACCTCATATTATATGGCTTTGGTAAGTCTAAAGGAAAAAGTCTTCAGAAAATCTTATAGTGTGTATGGCCATAAGGATATGGATTACTGGAACCATGTCCTGTGGTCTGATGAGACCAAAATAAACGTATTTGGTTCAAATGGTGTCAAGCGTGTGTAGCGGCAACCAGATGAGGAGTACAAAGACAATCATGTCTCGCCTACAGTCAAGGATTGTGGTGGAAGTGTCATGGTCTGGGGCTGCATGAGTGCTGCCAGGACTGCGGAGCTACAGTTCATTGAGAGAACCATGAATGCCAACATTTACTGTGACATACTGAAGTAGAGCATGATTCCCTCCTTTCAGAGACTGGGCCGCAGGGCAGTATTCCAACATGATAACAACCCCAAACACACCTACAAGATGACCACTGCCTTGCTAAAGAAGCTGAGGATGGACTAGCCAAGTATGGCTCCAGACCTAAACCCTATTGAGAATCTGTGGGGCATCCTCAAATGGAAGGTGGAGGAGCGCAAGGTCTCTAACATCCACCAGCTCTGTGATGTCATCATGGAGGAATGGAAGAGGGCTCCAGTGGTCACCTGTGAAGCTCTGGTGAACTCCATGCCGAAGAGGGTTAAGGCAGTGCTGGAAAATAATGGTGGCCACACAAAATATTGACATTTCTGCCCAATTTGGACATTTTGACTTAGGGGTGTGCTCACTTTTGTTGCCAGCGTTTTAGACATTAATGGCTGTGTGTTGGAGTTATTTTGAGGGGACTGCAAATTTACACTGTTATACAAGCTGCACACTCACTACTTTAAATTGTAGTAAAGTGACATTTCTTCAGTGTTGTCACATGAAAAGATATAATAAAATATTTACAAAAATGTTAGGGGTGTACTCACTTTTGTGAGATACTGTATATTGTTGGTCAATGCAGTGTACCTCAAAGGTCAATTGGAAGATTTACCCTTACATTGGTGGTAAATGTAGTGCCCTGCCTCTTTACATCAATAATCAATGGGAAGAATGCCCCTTAAATTGGTGATGTGTGTAGTGCCCTTCTTTCTTTTATTAATGGTTATTGGGAGAAATACCCCCTACATTGGTTGACAATGTAGTGCCTTGCCGTCTGACTTAGATGGTCAGTGGGAAGAATATCCCTTGCATTGCTGGTCAGTATAGTGCCCTGCCTCCTTATATCAAGGGTCAGTTGGAAGAACGTCCCCAAAATTTGTGGTCAGTGGAGCGCCCTGTTTTCTTATATGAATGATCAATGCTAAGAATGCCTCCTACATTAGTGGCCAATGTAGTACTCTGCCTCCTTAAACCAATGGTCCATGGGAAGAATGGTCAGTGTAGTGCTTTGCCACCTTATATTGATGAGAATGATAAAAAAAAAAAAAAAAAAAAAAAGAAAACTTACGTTGGTAGTGGATAGAGTGCTCTGCCTGTTTTAATCAATAGTCATTGGGAAGAATGCCATTTACATTGGTGGCAAGTGAGGTGCTCTACCCCAATCCCCCTTACATTGGTGGTGAATGTTGTACCCTGCCTACTTATTTCGATGGTCAGTGAAAGAAATACCCCCTATACTGGTGGACAGTGTAGTGCCTTGACTTCTTACTTCAATGGGCAGTGGGAATACTGTCCCTTACATTGTTGGTCAGTGTACAACCCTACCTTCATATATCAAGGGTTAAGGGGAAGACAGTCCCCAACACTGGTGGTGAATGTTGTACCCTGCCTACTTATTTCGATGGTCAGTGAAAGAAATACCCCCTATACTGGTGGACAGTGTAGTGCCTTGACTTCTTACTTCAATGGGCAGTGGGAATACTGTCCCTTACATTGTTGGTCAGTGTACAACCCTACCTTCATATATCAAGGGTTAAGGGGAAGACGGTCCCCAACACTGGTGGTAAGTGCCCTGGCTTCTTATTATAGTAATCAATGTGAAGAGTGCTCCTTACATTGGTGGCCAGTGTAGGGCTATGCCTCATTAAATTATTGGTAAGTGGGAAGATTTCAAATTCACATTGTTGGTCAGTGTAGTGCCCTGCTTCTTGTTACCAATGGATAGTGAGGAAAATGCCCTTTACCTTTGTTGTGATTGTAGTTTATTGTCCCTTTACATCAATTGTAAGTGGAAAGAATGCCCCTCTTACTGGTGTTCAGTATAGTGGCCTCCCTCTACATTGATGGATAGTGCAGTGCTCTGTCTCCTTAATCAAATGGTTAGTGGAAAAAATGTTTCTTCTATTGGTGGTCGTTGTAGTTCCCTGCTTCCTGATATCAATGATCAGTGTGTAAAGAATGCACCTTACCTTTGTTGTAATTGTAGTTTATTGTCCCTTTACATCAATTTCCAGTGGAAATGATGCCCTTCTTATTGGTGTTCAGTATAATGGCCTGCCTCCACATTGATGTTTAGTGGGAAGAATGCCCATTACGTTAGTGGTCACTGTAGAACCTTGCACCTTTACATTGAATATCAATGGGAAGAAGGACACTTCCGTCGGTGGTCAGTGGAGAACCCTGCCTCCTTGCATTAAAGGGAAATGGGAAGAATTATTTTTACACTGTTGGCCAGAATAGTGTTCTTCCTCTTTTTATCATTAGTCTGTGGGAAGAATGCACCTCACACTAGTGGTCAGCGTAGTGCACTACATATATACATTGATGGACAGTGTGAAGAATACTTTTTATATTAGTAGTCAGTTTAGTGTCCTGCCTCCTTACATTGATGGCCAGGGTGAAGAATACCCTTTATATCAGTAGTCAGTTTAGTGCCCTGCCTCCTTACATTGATGGTCAGTGGGAAGAAAACCCCTTACATTGGTGGTCAGTGTATTGCCTGCCTCCTTATCCTAATGGTCATTGGTAAGGACATCTCATATATTGGTGGTCAGCGTAGCACCCTTCCTCATAATTTTTATGAATAGTGAGAAGAATACCCCCTAAATTTGTGGTCATTATAGTGTCCCGGTTCTTTATATTGATGGTTAGGGGGGAATCGTCACTTACAAACCCAAAAACAAAAGATATATATATATATATATATATATATATATATACAGTACAGGCCAAAAGTTTGGACACACTTTCTCATTCAAAGAGTTTTCTTTATTTTCATGACTATGAAAATTGTAGAGTCACACTTCAAGAGGTAGTCACCTGAAATGGTCTTCCAACAGTCTTGAAGGAGTTCCCAGAGATGCTTAGCACTTGTTGGCCCTTTTGCCTTCACTCTGTGGTCCAGCTCACCCCAAACCATCTCGATTGGGTTCAGGTCCGGTGACTGTAGAGGCCAGGTCACTGGCGCAGAACCCCATCACTCTCCTTCCTGGTCAAATAGCCCTTACACAGCCTGGAGGTGTGTTTGGGGTCATTGTCCTATTGAAAAATAAATGATGGTCCAACTAAACGCAAACCGGATGGAATAGCATGCCGCTGCAAGATGCTGTGGTAGACATGCTGGTTCAGTATGCCTTCAATTTTGAATAAATCCCCAACAGTGTCACCAGCAAAGCACCCCCACACCATCACACCTCCTCCTCCATGCTTCACGGTGGGAACCAGGCATGTAGAGTCCATCCGTTCACCTTTTCTGCGTCGCACAAAGACATGGTGGTTGGAACCAAAGATCTCAAATTTTGACTTATCAGACCAAAGCACAGATTTCCACTGGTCTAATGTCCATTCCTTGTGTTCCTTAGCCCAAACAAGTCTCTTCTGCTTGTTGCCTTTCTTTAGCAGTGGTTTCCTAGCAGATATTCTACCATGAAGGCCTGATTCACACAGTCTCCTCTTAACAGTTCTAGAGATGTGTCTGCTGCTATAACTCTGTGTGCCATTGACCTGGTCTCTAATCTGAGCTGCTGTTAACCTGCGATTTCTGAGGCTGGTGACTCGGATGAACTTATCCTCCGCAGCTTGGTCTTCCTTTCCTGGGGCAGTCCGCATGTGAGCCAGTTTCTTTGTAGCACTTGATGGTTTTTGTGACTGCACTTGGGGACACTTTCAAAGTTTTCCCAATTTTTCGGACTGACTGACCTTCATTTCTTAAAGTAATGATGGCCACTCGTTTTCCTGTACTTAGCTGCTTTTTTCTTGCCATAATACAAATTCTAACAGTCTATTCAGTAGGACTATCAGCTGTGTATCCACCTGACTTCTGCACAACACAACTGATGGTCCCAATCCCATTTATAAGGCAAGAAATCACACTTATTAAACCTGACAGGGCACACCTGTGAAGTGAAAACCATTTCAGGTGAATCCTCTTGAAGTGTGACTCTACAATTTTCATAGTCATGGAAATAAAGAAAACTCTTTGAATGTGAAGGTGTGTCCAAACTTTTGGTCTGTACTATATATATATATATATAGATTTTTTTTTTCTGTAACAAGAAATACCTGAATTATTTCAGTGAAAGCTGCAGATTTGAAAATTTTGAATACAACTTTTCAAATTGTAGTAATATAATAAGCAGAATATAAACGTCAGTGTAAATAGCAGTATTTTTTACATCATCATTAGTACTCGTGTGTAACTTTAAACTGAAGGCTAGTGACCTGACACAGTGAAAGTAACACACAGTACAGAGCTGTGTCAGCATGGGTAGAATGTACAGTCTCAATGCTGACTCCCCTTATGGTTTATGTGTGTGGTCTTCACAGTCATGGCCAGGATACAGTTACTATCAGCTGTCATCGACTGTATATGATCTGGGTGAACATACTAAAACGTTAAAAAAAGTCTCCTTCACAAAAAAATATCACTTTTACATTTTCCTTTCTGATCAATTTGTTATATCAAGCAAGATGTTAAACTATGTGATAATTCAAGCAAAGATTTGGGGATTTTGTAATATAGAGGTGAACAGTTTGTACTTCAAAGACTGGCAAAATTAGAACATGTTATTAATGAGTATTTTTTGAAAAGCAAGTAGCCATCTGCATTAATGTCTGAATTGCTTACTAAGCAAGGCTTGCCCAGTATACAAACAATCATGCTCAACATTAAAACAAAGCCCTTTAATTTAAGGTGACCAGATTTTTAAAATTAAATCCGGGGACATATTTTTTTTTTTTATTTGCAAATGGCACAGGATTGCATATTACACAAAGCGATGGACACAGGACTGCATAATACACAGAGCGCTGGGCACTGGACTGCATAATACACAGAGCGATGGACACAGGACTGCATAATACACAGAGCGCTGGGCACTGGACTGCATAATACACAGAGCGCTGGGCACAGGACTGCAAAATACACAGAGTGCTGGGCACTGGACTGAATAATACACAGAGCGCTGGCCGCAGGACTACATAATACACAGAGCGCTGGGCACAGGACTACATAATACACAGAGAGCTGGGCACTGGACTGAATAATACACAGAGCGCTGGGCACAGGATTGCATATTACACAGAGCGATGGACACAGGACTGCATAATACACAGAGCGCTGGGCACTGGACTGCATAATACACAGAGCGCTGGGCACTGGACTGAATAATACACAGAGCCCTGGGCACAGGACTGCATATTACACAGAGCGATGGACACAGGACTGCATAATACACAGAGCGCTGGGCACTGGACTGCATAATACACAGAGCGCTGGGCACTGGACTGAATAATACACAGAGCGCTGGGCACAGGACTGCATATTACACAGAGCGATGGACACAGGACTGCATAATACACACAGAGCGCTGGGCACAGGACTGAATAATACACAGAGCCCTGGGCACAGGACTGCATATTACACAGAGCGATAGACACAGGACTGCATAATACACAGAGTGCTGGGCACTGGACTGAATAATACACAGAGCCCTGGGCACAGGACTGCATAATACACAGAGCGCTGGGCACAGGACTGCATAACACACAGAGTGCTGGCCACAGGACTGCATAATACACAGTGCTGGGCACAGGACTGCATAATACACAGAGTGCTGGGCACAGGACTGCATAATACACAGAGCGCTGGGCACTGGACTGAATAATACACAGAGCGCTGGGCACAGGACTACATAATACACAGAGCACTGGGCACAGGACTACATAATACACAGAGCGCTGGGCACAGGACTGCATAATACACAGAGCTTCAATGGGAGAGATCATGAGGAGGATTCACTAGTAAGGAAAATAATACTGCTGACTGAACCTCAACACTGACAACATATTATACAGGAGGGTGTTAGGCATAGAGTGCAGGGTTCAGAGCTTTGCTATGCACAGAGGACACTTCTGTCCCCACATCCATAGCTCGCCTCTGCACCCTTCTCTCCTAGATTAACTTTGCAGCCACCTCTTAGCCACTCCCCCACAACAGCTAAACTCTCCACCTCTCCATACAGCAGCATCAGCTTTGACCCCTGCTTCCAGACTCCCCTCACCAGTGTACAAACAGTCCCCCCCCCCTCCCATCTGCTCACCTCCCGGTCTTAGCCCTCCACTCAGTCAATTTTTGGCTCTGCCTCTCCTTCATTGAACAGCAGCAGGAGCGGCAGTGAGATCATCCAGCAGGGGGCGTTGGCATTCGAGCCACCGGGCCTGTCTACGTTAATCCGACCCTAAATCCAGGGACAAAAGCAGGGACAGCATCCTCAGTCCGGGGACTGTCCCTGGAAACCGGGACATCTGGTCACTCTGGTGCACAAGCATTTTGCCTAGTAAATCAGCAGAGGATAATAGTGAGTCTGTTGAACATTTCCTGTGGCATTTTGGTCACCAATTGCATTATGAAACCAGGTTTATTTTCCTGGCTTTCTAAGGTCTGCGTTAGGAACCACTGCTTTCATAGACATGCGTAAAGGGTGTTCCAAGTGTGCCTGGGCACACCCTAATCTAGGTCTTGACAACCCGTTGATCACGATCTATCTATCACAGGCAGGTGGCGGATAGACCGTGAATCTTCCTTGCCGACCCCCTGGGAAAATAAAAAATATTGGAAAAAATAATAAAAAACTACTGACCTCATCCACTGCCCTACTGACACCAATCTCTGCTCTGCTGACACTGTTCACTACTCTAATGACACAGTCCTCTGCCCTACTGACACCAACCTCTGCCAAACTGACACATCCACTGCTCTTCTGAAGGCAGTTCTAACTTTCTTCTTTCTTCCCTCTTGTTTTCCTTTTCAAATTTATACAGGAAAATATTTAGAAAAATATTGCACCATATAATTCTAGGTCAGCCTTTTTCTTGTTCAAATATTTTATTGGTATATTGGAAAAAAATTAAAGAAAGAAGAAAAACAAATAGAACATAACATAGAATCAAAGAAGGGGAGTTACCCCCCTAACTATAAAGGAAGATTACAAATACCATGTCCATAGCAAGGACAGAGGGTGCTGAGCACAAGAAATATTTAAAGTACAACATGCTTCCAATATACAGTGCATTGCGAAAGTATTCTGCCCCCTTGAACTTTTCGACCTTTTGCCACATTTCAGGCTTCAAACATAAAGATATAAAATTGCAATTTTTTGTGAAGAATCAACAACAAGTGGGACACAATCATGAAGTGGAACAAAATTTATTGGATATTTCAAACTTTGTTAACAAATAAAAAACTGAAAAATTGGGCGTGCAAAATTATTCAGCCCCTTTACTTTCAGTGCAGCAAACTCCAGAAGTTCAGTGAGGATCTCTGAATGATCCAATGTTGACCTAAATGACTAATGATGATAAATAGAATCCACCTGTGTGTAATCAAGTCTCCGTATAAATGCACCTGCACTGTGATAGTCTCAGAGGTTTGTTTAAAGTGCAGAGAGCGTCATGAAGAACAAGGAACACACCAGGCAGGTCCAAGATACTGTTGTGGAGAAGTTTAAAGCCGGATTTGGATACAAAAAGGTTTCCCAAGCTTTAAACATCCCAATGAGCACTGTGCAAGCGATAATATTGAAATGGAAGGAGTATCAGACCACTGCAAATCTACGAAGACTTGGCCGTCCCTCTAAACTTTCAGCTCATACAAGGAGAAGACTGATTAGAAATGCAGCCAAGAGGCCCATGATCACTCTGGATGAACTGCAGAGATCTACAGCTGAGGTGGGAGACTCTGTCCATAGGACAACAATCAGTCATATACTGAACAAATCTGGCCTTTATGGAAGAGTGGCAAGAAGAAAGCCATTTCTTAGGCTCCGTTCACATGTAGGCGTTTTGGGGCGTTTTTGGGGCGTTTTTCTGCTCTAGGATCAGCTCTCAAAACGCCCAACAAGACAAATCCTATTCATTTCAATGGCCCCTGTTCACATCTGAGCGTTTTGAAGCTGTATACAAAACGCCCAACGCTCAAAAAAGTACATGAGCTTCTTTTTGGGCAGATTACAGGCGTTTTCCATTGATCTCTATTCAATCTAAAAACGCCTGCACAAAAATCGCGGCAAAAATCGCGGTAAAATCGCGGTAAAAAACGCCGCAAAAATCGCGGTAAAATCGCGGTAAAAAACGCGCGAAAAACGCTACGCTCAGGTGTGAATGTAGCCTTAAAGATATCCATAAAAAGTGTTGTTTAAAGTTTGCCACAAGCCACCTGGATGACACACCAAACATGTGGAAGAAGGTGCTCTGGTCAGATTAAACCAAAATCAAACTTTTTGCCAACAATGAAAAACGGTATGTTTGGCGTAAAAGCAACACAGCTCATCACCCACTGTCAAACATGGTGGTGGCAGCATCATGGTTTGGGCCTGCTTTTCTTCAGCAGGGACAGGGAAGATGGTTAAAATTGATGGGAAGATGGATGGAGCCAAATACAGGACCATTCTGGAAGAAAACCTGATGGAGTCTGCAAAAGACCTGAGACTGGGACGGAGATTTGTCTTCCAACAAGACAATGATCCAAAACATAAAGCAAAATCTACAATAGAATGGTTCACAAATAAACATATCCAGGTGTTAGAATGGCCAAGTCAAAGTCCAGACCTGAATCCAATCGAGAATCTGTGGAAAGAACTGAAAACTGCTGTTCACAAACGCTCTCCATCCAACCTCACTGAGCTCGAGCTGTTTTGCAAGGAGGAATGGGCAAAAATTTCAGTCTCTCAATGTGCAAAACTGATAGAGACATACCCCAAGCAACTTACAGCTGTAATCGCAGCAAAAGGTGGCGCTACAAAGTATTAACTTAAGGGGGCTGAATAATTTTGCACGCCCAATTTTTCAGTTTTTTATTTGTTAAAAAAGTTTGAAATATCCAATAAATTTCATTCCACTTCATGATTGTGTCCAACTTGTTGTTGATTCTTCACAAAAAATTACAGTTTTATATCTTTATGTTTGAAGTCTGAAATGTGGCAAAAGGTCACAAAGTTCAAGGGGGCTGAATACTTTCGCATGGCACTGTATATATATATATATATATATATATATATATATATATATTTTTTTTTTTTTTTGTAGCAGAGGCCCTCTAGAATAAAATGGTGGGTGTTGGAATTTTTTATGCCCCAAGGTATTTGCGCAGCCGTTTTTTCAAATGCAATTTTTTGGGGAAAAAGACAATTTTCATGAATTAACCAGTTGCTGACCAGCTCCTGTATATTTACTGCGGCAGGCTGGCTCATACAGGCAAAACAACGTAGATCTACGTCACTCGCCTGGGAGGAGCTAGGGGACGTTCTCCCACCCCCCATCGTCAGCGGGTAAGCCGTCGCGTGTGTCAGGCAGCTCCGATTGCAGCCTGACACCCGCTATCGTTCCCGGCAGAGAGAGAAGGACGGTCGGCTGTTGTAAACACAGCTGACCATTCTTCTCCCTGAAATGATCACAGAGCCCATGTGATCCTTCTATAAAGGAACATGTCTCTATGGGCATCTCAGAAACCACGCCCCCCCACAGTTAGAATCACTCCCCTAGGGTCACATTAAACCCCTTGATCACCTATACTGTTAACCCATTCCCTGCCAGTGTCATTATTACAGTAACAGTGCATATTTTTTGCACAGATTACTGAAGTAATGTCACTGGTCCCCCTAAAAGTATCAAAATGTCAGTTAGGGGTCCGATCTGTCAGCTGCAATATTGCAGTCCCGCAAAAAAAAAAAAAAATCGCAGATTGCCGCCATTACTAGTAAAAGAAAAAAAAAAAACTTTAAAAATGGTAAGTAGACGCGATAACTTTTGCACAAACCAATCAAAGTACGCTTATTGTGATTTTTTTTTACCAAAAATATATAGCAGAAAACAAATTGGCCTAAAATGTTAAAAAGAAAATAGATTTTTAAATTTTTATTTGATAATGCCATATAGCAGAATGTGAAAAATATTGTTTTTTTTTTTCAAAATTGTCGCTCTTTTTTTGTTTATAGCGCAAAAAATAAAAATCGCACAGGTGATCAAATACCAGGACCGCGCAATTGTCCATTAGTAACGCAGTGCCGAATTGCAAAAATAGGGCCTGGTCATTAAGGGGGCAAATCCTTCCGGTCTTTAGGTGGTTAAAAATAAAAACACTAAAGTTAGCCGAATATTTTGTATAATGGGAAAGATGATGTCACGCTGAGTAAATAGATACCTAACATGTCACGCTTTACAATTCTGTCTGCCTGTGGAATGGCGGCAAACTACGGTGCTTAAAATTCTCCATAGGCGACACTTAAATGCCCTGACAGGTTACCAGTGTGGAGTTACACAGGCGGCACCGTGAAATGGGGGCACATGGGGGGGGGATCAGAAGCAGGCAGAACAGGGAGGGGGGATCAGTGCTGGAGAAGCAATTACCGGAACGATGCCCTATGTCTGTCTCTCTTTTCCCGCAGCAGCTGAAAGTTGGCAGGAGGGGGAGAAACTGGCCTTTAGCTGCTGCCGAGAGCTGCACAGGGTTTCCTTCTGTAATTTCCCCCTGCCCGACCGCACCGATTCCCCGTGCTATTGGGGTCACCCCGGTCAGATTATTTTCTGCCATCTGTGTCCCAGATTTCCCTTCACTTCCTGTCCCCATAGCCAAAACAGGAAGAGGAAATCCCTGCAAATAAGGGGATTCCTTAGCTACCCCCCAGGTGACCAGAACTAGTGTCCCCATTGGAAGATTTCTCCTCTGTGACTTTTCTGGGGACACTTTGGATGATAATGGTAAACAGGATAAATAGAGAGGATGAATCCCCCTCACGGGGACACAGACAGCGATAAAAACCTGACAGGGGCTCCAATCCCTCTCTACTCCGTCCAAAGATAAAAAATACGTTTTTCCTTTAGAGCCGGTTCACACAACATGCGGTCCTGTGTGGTTTTTTTTCTGCATCAAAAATGCATGTAAAGTAGATTATATGGTTTTCAATGGCATGGATCACACCAGTGCATTCCAGTTCCAGAAAATAAAGTGGAACATGCTGCATTTTGTCTGCACTAAACTGGAAAGCAGTAAAAAGCATCAAAAACGCACTGGAATACACAATGTCCTTATTTAAGGGGAAGAAAAAAACGTGCGTGCAAAAAAGCATCCGAAACGCATCCAGACTGCATTTCTATGGTGTGAACTGGCCCTGAGTTATAATTTTAATATTTTGATTTTTTTTTATTCTTCAGGCCCCGGTCACACCTGGATGTTTGCGATCCTGGGAAGAATCACCGCAATTCTGCCGCCATTCCAAACATGCTCTGCAAAGCTGACAAATCTTTTTTTTTTTACAAATTTGTTTTCAATGGCACCTAAACATGGGTGCGGTTCTGCCGCCATTGTTGCGTGATAAATCGTCAGAAGCGCGTCACTGAGAAAGGGGCGGGGCTTCTTCTGGGTGTCAAACCTTGCATGATGCGGTTTTGCAGAATGTTTTGGGATGGCGGGAAGAACTGCGGCGATTCTGCCTGCGATTGCAAACGCCCAGATGTGACCTCACTGATTAGATGACACTGATCACAATCTGAGCAATCGGGGGATGGGGGGGTCATTATTGTATATACAGGAGGGGGGGGATTATTTTATATATAGGAGGAGGGGGGTTATTGTATATACAGGAAGGGGGGGGATGTATATATAGGATGGGGGGATTTTTGTATATACGGGAGGGGGGGGATTATTGTGTATATATAGGAGGGGAGGCGGGATTATTGTATATACAGGGGGGGGTTGTTGTATATATAGGATGGGGGGGGGATTTTTGTATATACGGGAGGGGGTATTATTGTGTATATATAGGGGTGGTTGGCAGATGAGAGAACACTAAGGGGGGGGGGGTAATAGGGGAGGTCCAGCTACGTCTGTAGCCCCCCACTTTCTCCAGACATCACCTCTCTATCTATCAGGCCTTTCTATACATCCCCCCCCCGTCTTTCCATAAAGCATCCGACCTCCATCACCCTTCTCCTTCCCTCTCTCCTCACCTGCTCAGCTATGCTCCCCCCGGCTGCCATTTTCTCCCCCCTCACAATCCTTTATCCGACCTCCTCACATCCACATGTCTGATAGAAATAACACATTGTTCTCTATTCTCTCTGATTTCTATTCAGTTAATCAGGAAGGGTGACCTCTATGGCGAGGATCGGTATTACATTGTAGAATGACATCGCCATCTTCCGGTCGATTTGAAAAATAACCATTCAAATGACCCATTACTGTTTAATCCAATGTAAAATCTATAAAATGATATAAAATTTATATGGTTACTGTGTTGTATGACCGACATATTGCCAATCAAAATATAGGCCTGAAATGTAGGCCTGAAAAGTGACAGTTGGTGTGAGGCCCTGTGGTTTACCTGCAGCCTGAGTTGTCTCAGGTCACTTCTCCATAGCGAGTTGCCGAGGTGACATCGTCAGGGCCTAGCTCCAGCGATTCACTGCTATTCACTGCTATTTACTGCTATTTACTGCTACTTACTGCGAATATTATAACTTTTATTTATATTTACAGCGATTACCATCGTACTATTATAGTTTATACTGTATATTAGTATTAATATTCTATTTTTTTAGCCGTTTTCAGGGACACAGGCATCCAATACCATCAGGATGCCACGTCCTTCACGTCCCCGATTCCGGCCAAGACGCTCCCGTCAGGAAGGCGAAGAGTCACCAATCGCCCACCGGACGAGGTCCAGAGTGCAACATCGGCGGAGACAGGAGGACGAGCCAATCAACCGGAGCCGTTCACCAAGAGACCGCAACAGGGCTGCTGAACACCACCCAGCACCACCACCGGTCATGGAGCCACGCGGCGAGGAGCAGGTGATTTGTACCATTTGTCTTTCAGGATATGAAGATGGCGAAGACACCAGGATTCTGACCTGCGCTCACCGATTCCACACCGGCTGCATCCAACATTGGCTTCAGCAAAGCGCAACGTGTCCACTGTGCCGGGCTGCTGTTCCTGACCCGCAACCGCAGGGCCAGAGACTCGTCCCGGTGGAGGAAATCATACTTCAAGACCTGCACGGAAACTTCTTTTCCATACAGGGTAATGAAAATGGTGCTAGGTATCTGCTATTAATCTCTATACTGTAACATATTTTTTTCTTTTTATACAGGATGTTTATAATTGTGCTTTAATAGCTAATGATTTTTAAAAAATGTATAGTATAACAATTTTTTTCTTTTTATACAGGATGTGTATAGTAGTTGTAGTTCATGTTTCCCAAAAAACAAAAAAAACAAAAAAAAGCCCCCCCCCCCCTTAAAAAAATGTATAACTATATAAGTGTAGATGTATAGTTTAATCAATCTTTTCTTTTTATACAGGATGTGTATAGTAGTTGTAGTTCATGTTTCCCAAAAAACAAAAAAAACAAAAAAAAGCCCCCCCCCTTAAAAAAATGTATAACTATATAAGTGTAAATGTATAGTTTAATCAATCTTTTCTTTTTATACAGGATGTGTATACTAGCTGTAGTTCATGTTTCCCAAAAAACAAAAAAAACAAAAAAAAGCCCCCCCCCCTTAAAAAAATGTATAACTATATAAGTGTAGATGTATAGTTTAATCAATCTTTTCTTTTTATACAGGATGTGTATACTAGTTGTAGTTCATGTTTCCCAAAAAAAAAAAAAAAAAAAAGCCCCCCCCCCCTTAAAAAAATGTATAACTATATAAGTGTAAATGTATAGTTTAGCCGTATCGATACGTCACTCGCCTGTCACTGACTTGCGAGCCTATCGCGGGCGGGCGCGCGCCCGCCGCGGCTCGTTCACAGGCAAGTCAGTGCGTGTGACCGGCGGACTCGATGTCCGCCGGCCACACTACGATCGCTCCTGTGAAGGGAGAAAGACAGAGCAGCTTGTGTAAACAAGCTGCCTGTCAGTTCTCCCTGTGTAAAAGTGAAGATCTGACCGTTCTACTATGTAGAACGGTTGATCTTTGCTTTTACACCAATAGCCATGTCCCTACACAGTAGAAAGCACGCCCCTAGGACACACTTAACCCCTCCCTGTCCAATAAAGTTAACCCCTTCCCTGCCAGTGTCATTTTTGCAGTAACAGTGCATATGTATAGCACTGATTACTGCAGTAATGTCACTGGTAACCCCAAAAGTGTCAAAAATGTCAGTCAAGGGTCCGATCTGTCCGCCGCAATGTCGCAGTACCGAAAAAAAAATCGCAGATCGCCGCCATTATGCGTTAAAAAAAAAAACACCAAAAATGACAAAAATCTTTCTCTTTGTTAGTAAACGCGATAACTTTTGCGCAAACCAATCAAAATACGCTTTTTGCGATTTTTTTTACCAAACATAGGTAGCATAAAACAAATTGGCCGAAAAATGTTAAAAAATTTTGATTTTTACTTTTTTTTTTGGGGAATTTCATATAAAAAAATGTGAAAAATATTGTTATTTTTGCAAAATTTACGCTCTTTTTTTGTTTATAGCGCGTGATCAAAAAATCGCACAGGTGATCAAATACCACCAAAAGAAAGCTCTGTTTGTGGGAAAAAAAGGACGTCAAATTCGTTTAGGTACAGCGTCGCACGACCGCGCAATTGTCCGTTAAAGTCACGCAGTAAAAAATCGCAAAAAAACCCCTGGTCCTTTAGCAGCCAAATCCTCCGGGGCTTAAGTGGTTAATCAATCTTTTCTTTTTATACAGGATGTGTATACTAGTTGTAGTTGATGTTTCCCTAAAAAAGAAAGAAAGCCGCCCCCCACCCCCCCCCCTTAGCACTTACCGACCGGCCACCGTCATTATACGTCGGTCCTTTAACGCTAAATACCCAGTATTTTTTTAAACGGCGTGCGATCTGCTTTCAGATAACAGTGGTCCCAGCGGGGAATTCGCCATGGGATCACCCTTACGGTGCGCCCCCGCCCCTCCCCCCTCCCACCATGTCCCGGACGTTTTCCCTGCTTACCGGATCCGCCGGCAGCGGGGAAAACGATCCGATCCCGCACCTCACAGACAGGAAGTCGAGTGAGGGCAAGATGGCCCCCACTCGACTCTATGGTCTTGGAGGACCGGACCAACATCAAACATCATTGCCTAGCAACCAGATTTTTTTTCAGCAATTTTTTTTAGTCTTTTTGACCCCAGATCTCACCATAAAGAGGTCCTGTCATGCTTATTTCTAATACAGAGGATGTTTACATTCCTTGTAATATGAATAAAAATTATTATTTTTTTTTTTTTAAACTGTGTAAAAATAAAAAAATAATAAATAAAATAAATAGGAAAAAAAATTAAAGCGCCCTGTCCCCTTTAGTTCGAGCACAGAAGCGGACGCATACACAAGTCCCGCCCACATATGTAAACGGTGTTCAAACCACACACGTGAGGTATCGCCGCGATCGTTAAAGCGAGAGTAATAATTTGAGCCCTAGACCTCCTCTGTACCTCTAAGCTGGTAACCTATAGAAATATTTAAAATGTCGCCTATGGAGATTTTTAAGTACCAATGTTTTTCGCCATTCCACAACCCCAGAAGTGGAGGCCCCCCCATGTAGCCGATGTTCACATGCACAGTATAATACAGGAACGTGTTTCCAAGCTTCTTCATCAGCCTGTCTACATTAATAAATGATGACTAGCATCAAGTAGGGTAGCTTAGTGTAGTTAGTGTAGGTCCTGCCCTAGAAGAGTCTACCTTGTCGTGGTGGGCAGGCTTGGAATCTCTTGGTCAAAGCGTGCCAGTGAATGGGAGTGATCACTACTCTCTAGAGAGCTTCACTTTTGGACCAATTGATTTCACCAAAGGACTCTTGGTTTAATCGGAGTACATGAAAATAGTTACCCGGCAGCACCCGCAATGCTGTTCCAGGTTTCCCAATGGGTGCAGGGCTTGGAAATCAGGTGGAAGATGACACAAGCCTACCAGCGGGGGACACAAGAAGAGGAGGTTCAGGGGCACTCTGTACAATGCCAATGCAGAGAGAAGGTAAGTATAACATGTTTGTTATTTTCATTTGAAAAATAAATTCCAACCGTCAAACAGGAAAAGGAGAGAAGAAATAGACATTTGCTGATCCTCTTCCCCTTTACCCAGTGGAAACCTTCATGCAGGATCTAGGTTCACCGATGAGAACACGAAGCCCAGAAACAAATTGCGACAGAGCATTTGGAAGGGGGAGCGTCATTTTCCAAGGTATGTTGTAGGAATACAGCGGAAGAGCTAGGGTGTATACCCACCGGCCACTTTATTAGGTACCCCTTTGCTAGTACAGGGTTGGACCCCCTTTTGCCTTCAGAACTGTGTAAATTCTTTGTGGCATAGATACAACAAGGTGTTGGAACTTTCCTCAGAGATTTTGGTCCATATGGAAATTATAGCATCATGCAGTTGCTGCAGATTTCTCGTCTGCACATCCATGGTGCGAATCTCCCGTTCCACCACATCCCAAAGGTGCTCTATTGGATTGAGATCTGGTGACTGTGGAGGCCATTGGAGTACAGTGACCTCATTGTGATGTTCAGGAAACCAATGGTGAGATGATTTGATCTTTGTGACATGATGCATTATCCTGCTGGAAGGAGCCATCAGAAGATGGGGACACTGTAGTCATAAAGGGATGGACATGGTCAGCAACAATTCTCAGGTTGGCCATGACGTTTAAATGATGCTCAATTGGTACTAAAGAGCCCAAAGCGTGCCAAGAAAATATCCCCCACACCATTATACCACCAGCCTGAACCGTTGACAGAAGACAGGATGGATCCATGCTTTCATGTTGTTTACGCCAAATTCTAACCCTATCATCTGAATGTCGCAGCTGAAATTGAGACCCATCAGACCAGGCAAAGTTTTTCCAATATTCTATCGTCCAATTCTGGTGAGCCTGTGAAAAGTGTAGCATCAGTTTCCTGTTCTTAGCTGACAGGAGGGGCACCCAGTATGGTCTTCTACTGCTGTAGCCCATCTGCTTCAAGGTTCGGTGTGTTGTGCGTTCAGAGATGGTATTCTGCATACCTTGGTTGTGACGAGTGGTTATTTGAGTTACTGTTGCCTTTCTTGAATCAGTCTACCCATTCTCCTCTGACCTCTGACATCAACAAGGCATTTTCATCCTCTCAACTGCCGCTCACTGGATATTTTCTGTTTTTCGGACCATTCTCTGCAAACCCGCGAGATGGGTTTGTGTGAAAATACCAGTAGATCAGCAGTTTTTGAAATACTCAGACAAGCTTGTCTGGCACCAACTACCATGCTACGTTCAAAGTCACTTAAATCCCCTTTCTTCCCCATTCTGATGTTCGGTTTGAACTTCAGCAAGCTGTCTTCACCACGTCTAGATGCCTAAATGCATTGAGTTGCTGTCATGTGATTGGCTGATTAGCAATTTGTGTTACCAAGCAATTGAAAAAATGTACCTAATAAAGTGGCCAGTGAGTGTATATACAGCCTATGGGCTCAGAGTCATTCCACAACCAAATAAACACTGGGGTTCTATGCCATGTCCATGAGAGCCTTGGTTTTCCAGGGACTCACACTCCTGATTGGCTTTTGGCAGCCGCTGGAGCCATCGGCTCTCGCTGCTGTCAATCACTGCCAGTGAGCCAGACAGGAGACGGAGGAGGCGGGGCCAAGCTATGACTCTGTGTGTGAATGGACACACAGAGCTGCGGTTTGGGAGTGCGCCAGCTTGGGTGCCCCCACAGCACACTGCTTGCTGTAGGGGCACCCGGCAGGAGGGAGGGGCCAGGAGTGCTGGCGTGGGACCTAAGAAGAGGATGATCCGGGCTTCTCTGTGCAAAACCACTGCACAGAGCAGGTAAGTATGACATGTTTGTTATTTAAAAAACAAAAAAACAAAACTTGAATATCGCTTTATTATACATTACAATAAAAGGAGCACAATTACTCCCTAACTACAGAGGATCCGGCCTACTACCAAGTCAATTGGATTCAAGCCCAGGTTATCCATCCAAGGAGTCCACAGTTTTTTTTCCCATTTATTGGGCCGGCCCCTATGTTTGTAAATGTATTTTTCCATTCTAAGTGTGTTGCCCATGCACAGTAGTGATTTTTTTATATGTGTGCGGGGTTCTCTGATCTCCAAGTGCCTCAGAATAACTCTGCATGCCTGAAACAGTGCCCTTGTTATAGCCCCTAAGGGTTAGGTTTAGTGTGAGTGTGTTAGTTCACCTTTACAGATGTAGCACTGCCCCCTAGGGAGCTGCTGAGTGTGGATTCCCCTGGGTTACCCATAGCAACAGTCTGTAGAACTTATCACTTTAAGACTTGGCTCAGACAATGAACAGTCCAGGGTTTTTTTTTTTGTGTGTGTTTTATTTTAGAACTTGGATGGGAGACGGGATGAGTGGGATACTGCAACTTGAACTATGCACAATTTCTGAGGACAACTGACTGTAGTGTGTGCGGCAAGGCCGCTGCTTCACCTTGCCACTGAAGTGAAGTAGAAGATATGGTTACATAGTTTATGAGGTTGAAAAAAGACATCAGTCCATCCAGTTCAACCTATGATGTGTGTGTTTGTTGTTAACCGTACATTGTATACCCCTGTATGTTGTGGTCTTTAACCGTTTGCCGACCGCCGCACGACTATTTACTGCGGCGGTCAGCCCCTCACAGGCAAAGCGACGTAGTATTACATCGTTAGCCTGTGAGGGTCTCCGGAGCGAGCGAGCGCGCGGTCACGCCCCCCCCCGCGCATGTGACCGGTGGACCCGATCGTCCGCCGGTCACTCGCGATCGTCGGTGGAGAGGGAGAAAGGCAGGCGGCTAATGTAAACAAGCCGCCTGTCATTCTCCCCTGTGTAGGAATAGTGATCATACGGTTCTACTATGTAGGACCATTGATCACTGTTCCTACACCTCAAGCCACAGCCAATCACAGTTAGAATCACGCCCCTAGGGACACACATAACCCTTCCCTCTCAAAAAAAGTTAACCCCTTCACTGCCAGTGTAATTTTACAGTAACAGTGCATATTTATAGCACTGATTACTGCAGTAATGTCACTGGTAACCCCAAAAGTGTCAAAAATGTCAGTCAAGGGTCCGATCTGTCCGCCGCAATGTCGCAGTACCGCAAAAAAAATCGCAGATCGCCGCCATTACGCGTTAAAAAAAAAACAACAAAAATGACAAAATTCTTTCCCTTTGTTAGTAAACGCAATAACTTTTGCGCAAACCAATCAAAATACGCTTTTTGCGATATTTTTTACCAAACATATGTAGCATAAAACAAATTGGCCGAAAATGTTAAAAAATTTTGATTTTTAAATTTTTTTGGGGGGAATTTCATATAAAAAAATGTGAAAAATATTGTTATTTTTGCAAAATTGACGATCTTTTTTTGTTTATAGCGCATGATCAAAAAATCGCACAGGTGATCAAATACCACCAAATGAAAGCTCTGTTTGTGGGAAAATAAGGACGTCAAATTAGTTTAGGTACAGCGTCACATGACCGCGCAATTGTCCGTTAAAGTCACGCAGTGCCGAATCGCAAAATAGGCCCTGGTCAGGAAGGGGGTAAAATCTTCCGGGGCTTAAGTGGTTAAGGTGCCCATCTAATAGTTTTTTGAAGCGATCGATGCTCCCTGCTGATACGACTGCTTGTGGAAGAGAATTCCACATCCTTACTGCTCTGACAGTAAAGAACCCCTTACGTATTTTAAGGTTAAACCGTTTCTCCTCTAGTTTTAGTGAGTGGCCACGTGTCTTATTGTATTCCCTTACTCTGAGTAGTTTGTTCCTTATGCTAGGGTCATCACCAGTACAGTATTTGTACATTGATATCATATCCCCCCTCAATTGTCTCTTCTCCAGAGAGAATAGATTCAGTGCTTGTAGTCTTTCCTCATACCTGATGTCCTCCATTCCCCTAATTATTTTTGTTGCCCTTCTCTGGACTCTCTCCAGTTCCAGCACATCCTTCCTGAGGACCGGTGCCCAGAACTGGACGGCATACTCCAGATGTTTGCCTTCTGTCTTTGATGTGCCTTCATGCAAAACATCCATTGTAAGTGCAATTTCAAATAAATCTTTGTGTGTAATACTAAACGGGATTACGCTATGTGCACCTTATTTCTCCCTATACATTCATGAGTTCATGTCTGGAGTTCATACATCCTATATGGTATAGTGGAATATATCTGGTCTCCCTGGTCCATGAAGGATACGATTCACTCGGATTGATATCTAAGCGTGTATGGCGGTTCCATTAGGTTGGAGGCCTTAGCTTCTGGTAAGCTGCCAATTTGATATATATATCACGAGTGTATTCCTGTCTCTTCCTTGGGATTAAGGCCCCTTTCCCACTTATGCGACGTGATTTTGCGGCGATTTTGCGGCGCGACTTTTCCGCCATTTGACGCAATTTTGAAAGCAATGGCTATGGCTATGGCTCAAAACGCAATCAAATTGTGGCAAAGTAGTGCAGGAACTACTTTGAAGTCGGTGCGACTTCAAAACGCACTGATATGAATGTGGGGCTCATTGAAAATAAGGGAAAACGACTTGTCATGCGATTTTGCGGTCCAAAATCGCGGGACAAGTCGCACTAGTGTGAAAGGGGCCTCAAGCCTTCCGCTTTGACATCACCTTTCTGGGACATTTTTTTGGATTCACAATTATCACTTTATGGACTTTTATGTTCACTTAATCATTGAGTGTTATTTATATAATACTTATTGGTATTCTACACTTGTATGGGTTGCACCGTATTTTGATAGCGTTGCACTATTTTTTGCTTTAAGTACTCATACATACATGCATACAAACACAAATAATATATTTCTTTGTAGATTTCACTATTCATCAGCAGATAGAACAAGAGAAAGGCAGCTAACTATAACTTGTTGTAAGGTAAACTACTTTACGCATTGTTTTTTGAAGTGATGTCCTTTCCAATTTTCAAACTTTTCTTCGGTAATACAATTATGGTATGACGCAATGTTTATTGTTAAGAAGATGATGTACTGTATGTGCAGTTCAATAGGTATAATAGCACTCGTATTGAGGATGACCTGAGCAATGAGGACATCCTCCAGAGATGAGCATTTAATGCCAACTGATATTCAGAGCACTTACTGGTCTTTATAAACAGTACGAGTTTTATTATCGAATGTTGGTTTCCATGACAGCCTAGCTTTGATTTTCGTACATTAACTTCTAGCCTCTACCATATATAGCTGTGATGTCATTAATTTACCATTTAACAGTAAGCGTTCAATCAAGGAATCTTGGTTTCAGTAGCAATACACATCACCCATCATATACATGCTTTCTGTCATAGTATCTTGGTTTCCATGACAACCGAGCTCTGAAATTTTTATACTATCTTCTAGCCTCTGACATGAGTTCTAAGTTTAAAGAACCAGTAAGCCAAATTACATATGGGATTGAAGACGGAACTTAAATGTCAGTATAATGAAATTTAAGACAATGAGACTATCAAAGAAAGTTGGTATAAATTGGCCGCAGCCCTTTTATTGCTGATATTAACCACTTAAGCCCCGGAGGATTTGGCTGCTAAAAGACCAGGGGGTATTTTGCGATTCGGCACTGCGTGACTTTAACGGACAATTGCACGGTCGTGCGACACTGTACCTAAACTAATTTGACGTCCTTTTTTTCCCACAAACAGAGCTTTCTTTTGGTGGTATTTGATCACCTGTGCGATTTTTTGATCATGCCCTATAAACAAAAAAAGAGCGTCAATTTTGCAAAAATAACAATATTTTTCACATTTTTTTATATGAAATTCCTCCCCCCCAAAAAAAAGTAAAAATCAAATTTTTTTAACATTTTCAGCCAATTTGTTTTATGCTACATATGTTTGGTAAAAAAATCGCAAAAAGCGTATTTTGATTGGTTTGCGCAAAAGTTATCGCGTTTACTAATAAAGGGAAATTTTTTTGTCATTTTTGTGTTTTTTTTTAACGCGTAATGGCGGCGATCTGCGATTTTTTTTGCGGTACTGCGACATTGGGGCAGACAGATCGGACCCTTGACTGACATTTTTGACACTTTTGAGGTTACCAGTGACATTTCTACAGTAATCAGTGCTATATATATGCACTGTTACTGTAAAATTACACTGGCAGTGAAGGGGTTAACTTTATTTGAGAGGGGGGGGGCTGTGTGTGTCCCTAGGGGCGTGATTCTAACTGTGATTGGCTGTGGCTTGAGCTGTAGGAACAATGATCAACGGACCTACATAGTAGAACCGTATGATCAGTGTTTCTACACAGGGGAGAATGACAGGCAACTTGTTTACACTAGCCGCCTACCTTTCTCCCTCTCCCCCAACGATCGCAGAGTGACCGGCGGACATGGGGTCCGCCGGTCACACGCGCGGGGGGGGGGTCTGTCCGGAGCCTCACAGGCTAGTGACGTACCGATACGTCGCTCTGCCTGTGAGGGGCTGACCGCCGCAGTATATGTACTTGCGGCAGTCGGCAAGCGGTTAATAAGAATAAAAATTATTGTTTGTACATTTTGCTTGTTAAAGGAGAAGTACTGCCAAAGCTCGTTTGAAATGATTCTATTAACGTGTTTATGAATCTTCTCTAAAAATTTAAGTTGAGGAGACAACAACCAAGCTAACATAGGAACTATTTCGGAAAAGACTAGTACCACGTTAGGCCGAACTAGATGTGATTGAAATAAATTTTGAACTCTAAAGTTTTCTTAACCACTTGACGACCGCCCACCGCAGATTTACTGCGGCAGGTGGCCGCCCCTGGGCCAACTGACTTAGTACTACGGCGCTCGCTCAGGATACTATAGGGGGCGAGCGCGCGCCGACGGCGGCACGCTCCCGTCCCCGCTTGTCAGCCAGGGAGCCAGTTTGTGTGACAGGCGGCTCCGATGGCCCCCGGCCATACGCGATCTCCCTCTACTGACAGAGAAGAACGGATGGCTGATGTAAACACAGCCGTCCGTCATTCTCCCTGAAGTGATCACAGAAGCTATGTGATCCTACTATATAGGATCACATGTCTCTGTGATGATCTCACAAGCCCCGCCCCTCCACAGTTAGAGTGATTCCTCAAGGCTTACATTTAACTGCTTGATCACTAATAGTATTAATCCCTTCCCTGCCAATGGCATTATTACAGTAACAGTGCATATTTTTAGCACTGATTACTATAGTAAAGTTACTGGTACCCCCAAAAGTGTCAAACATGTCAGTTAGGGGTTCGATCTGTCCGCCGCAATGTCGCAGTCCCACAAAAAAATCGCAGATCGCCGCCATTACTAGTAAAAAAAAAAAAACAATAAAAATGACAAATCTTTCCCGTAGTTAGTAGACAATAATTTTTGCGCAAACCAATCAATACGCTTATTGCGATTTTTTTGTTTTTACCAAAAATATGTAGCAGAAAACAAATTGGACTAAATTGTTAAAAAATATTTTTTTTTTTTGGGAATGTTATATAGCAGAATGTGAAAAATATATTTTTTTTTTTCAAAATTGTCACTCTTTTTTTGTTTATAGCGCAAAAAATAAAAACTGCACAGGTGATCAAATACCACCAAAAGAAAGGTCTATTTGTGGGAAAAAAAAGGATGTCAATTTTATTTGGGTACAGTGCCGCACGACCGCGCAATTGACCGTTAAAGTAAAGCAGTGCCGGATCGCAAAATAGGGCCTTGTCATTAGGCAGCAAAATCCTCCGGGCCTAAAGTGGTTAAAACCAAGATCATTCCTTCCAAGATGCACAATAATAACATCAGGAGATGGCCATGAAGAAAATAGCAGGTTCAAAGCATGGCACAAGTCAAACCATGACAATCCCCGCCTGCCATACCAACAAACCAAAAATTCACCATTATTCAGTCCTAAAGTTGCACCATAAATACAAATTTAAACACAAAGCTTGGCCCAATATATGTATGTGTGTCCTAAAATCCAGGTTTGATACCTTCAAATCAGACAAACCGAAGTTAGGTCTGATATAAGATTTAAAACAATTTGATTTCCAAATACCCAAACCCTTTATCGTAGAAGGAGACAAACCAAGCCTTGAAGCTTCAGTCACTTCCCCAATGCAGGACAAGTGAGAAGTAATACGTAGGTGACCAAGCTGCAGTTGTAATTAGAGAGCAGAAGGCCATTCGTATCTTACTATATAAAGTACAAATGTCTCGGACAGCCGCTGGGACTTGGAGCGCAGAGACTTTGTGCGGCCAGGCGAAAATGTAGCCGCCTCAGGTATCCGCCCCCTTCAATACCTCCCACAGTAATATAATGCACCAGTGGATGGACGACGTGACACATCATCACTCCTTCTGTTGTGGCCACGCGGTGCGCCCTCGGCCCAGGGGGGTGTCTCTCAGCCCTCATCCCAGCATCATCGCCATTGGCTGCTACTATAAGGTGTTCCCTTTTGAACACTGATTGGCTCCTTCTCGATCCTCGGTGGTCCATATAACTGCTGAAGCCTTGCTTGGCTTCAGTGTTACCTAGACAGCACTTGCTGCACATGTATATATGGCTGTAATCCTGGTAGGTTGTTTTACTATTTATGGGAGCTGCATCCAACTGATGATCATTATAACTTGATGATATGCCTATTTAGCTACACTTTGGTATGTTTTGATTTACCCCTCTCTCTGCTTTAGCCTTTCTCTGCTTGGACATATTTGGTCAATTTTTGACCGAACGCCAATTTGACCATCATCGGCACATTTTTATGCATAAATGGTTGGACCCACTTAATCATTGTCCCAGATGTAAGTGTACCTAAACATGTGATTTTTCCATATGGTGACCCTTTACTCTGATAAGCAGTATGAATTACATATACCCTCCGTTTATACATATCTTACTATATAAAGTACAAGTGTCTCTGCGTCCAGTCCCTGTGTCCATGGGATTGCACTACTACGCATGTGCCCCACGGACAGCCGTTGGGACTTGGAGCGCAGAGACTTCGGGCGGCCGGGCGAAAATGTTGAATCGGCGGGTGTGCGTGGGCCAGCGGTGGGGGCGCACTCGCATGCGAGAGCCGCTCAGTTAGCTCTGCGCATGTCCCCGATGGTGCTAGGGCAACAGGGACGCTATGCGCAAACAAGTCTGTTTTTACAAATGTTTGACCACATATGTTCTAGCGCCCGTTAATTTAATGGGCTTAATGTCTAGTAAACTAATAAATGAGAAGTAGATTTTGGGCAAACAACAAAATATTTGTTTATCAAATTGAAGAATCATTAATTTTAGAAATAGAAATCCACCGACCTTTGCCTATCTGATCATTTTTACTGAGCCGTAAAAGAATCTTGATACGATTATCCTCTAATAATAAATCAGAGTACAAAAGACCACTAGAGGCAGAGGAAGATTTAGGCACCAATTCTGAAATTCTATGCATTAAGATAAAAAGCCTGCTGTGTGCAGCAGCCCCCCTCAGCCCCCCTAATACTTACCTGAGCCTCATCTTGTTCCAGCGATGTGCATGAGTGCCTTGACCATCCTGGGACTCTGCCTCCTTATTGGCTGAGACACAGCAGTGCGGCCATTGGCTCCTACTGCTGTTAATCAAAGTCAGTTAGCCAATGAGGATAGAGGGGGGTGAGGCCGAACCACAGCTATGTGTCTAAATTGACACAAAGCTGCCGCTTGGCTCGGGTGCCCCCATTGCAAGCTGCTTGCTGTGGAGGAACTCAACAGGAGGGAGGGGCCAGGAACGCTGGCGAGGGACCCGAGAAGAGGAAAATCCAGGCTGCTCTGTGCAAAACCACTGCACAGAGCAGGTAAGTATGACATGTTTGTTATTTTTAAACAAAAAAAAGGAGACTTTATTATTACTTTACCAATATGAGAAAAGGAATATGAATGAGATAATTAAATAAGAAACAATAGAACTAGCTGTTCGGAAAAAGCATAAGGATGTTGATCAACAGAGCAGAAAAATGAACACCATAATGACAACACAGCATTATAATTTGCCCACGTGGCAGGAGCCAAGGAATTCTGAACAGCTGTCAAACATTGGTTAGATCAGCAACCAAAGCCTGACTGGGAAAGGATGACCATGAAGATCTGCATCTGGTACCAATTCTCGAAAGCGGTCGAGCCGAAATCGAGATAAATAGTCAGCTATAGCGTTACTAAGACCAGGCACATATTTAAATTTTATCCAAAGAGTTAAAGCAAGAAGACAGGGAATAGTAATGACAGGCAGAGATTTTGAAGACATACAATTATTGGTGTACACCACACCTTTGTTATGAAATGAAAAAGTATCTGAGAATTCCGAAAGTATAGGAAAGATTTTCAAAAATACAATATTTAGTCAGACCTCAATCAAACCAAGACGAAGGCCACACAGAAGCTGACCAATGCACGTGCCAGAAAACACCATATCCATATGAACCTGAAGCATCTGTAAAAAGTGAAATGGCAGATTCATCACAAAACAGAGCCTGCCAATAAGAACAGCCATTATATGATGCCAAAAAACTATCCCAAACTTTCAAATCCTCTTAAAGCAGAAAAAATCCTGACAAAGTCCAGAGGATTTTTAAGACCAGCAATCGCCCAATATTGTCGCTTAGGAAATACTCTACCAACTGCTATAACACGCATTGCAAAAGTAGTCCCAATAAAGATTACAACATGCACAAAGTGACTTTCAGCTTACTAATAATAAAAGAAACAAAGAAGCGCAAATGTTGCACTTTTACCAAAGGCAAACGGAATTCCATTTTAATGGTATCGATAGTAATGCCTAAGAAATCAAGGCATGTCGTCGGCCAAACCAATTTTTCTTCAGCTAAAGGAACACTTAATCTTTTAAAAACTATTCTAAACTCAGTGAACCTATAAATAGAAAATCCTCAAGATATGGCAGCAAATTAATAAATCCTGAGATTTGAGAAACTGTCCATTCCAAAAATGCTTCGAAATAACAACATGAAACCTGAACCTCCCATAGGGAGGCAGCGGTCGAAATAAAAACCTCCCTTAAAATAAAATCCTAATGAATTAAAAGCAGACGGATGTATGGGAACAAGCGGAATGCTGACTTAATGTCTGCTTTAGCTAGCAAGGCAGAGCATCCTACAGTACGCAATTTAGTGATCGCATCATCAAATGAGCTATATGTAACCAAACTAAAAGCAAGATCTATTTCATCATTTAAGGAAGAACCAACCAGATAATGAACTAATCAAAAAAGATTGGGTTCTTTCTTAGGATTAAACCCAGCAACAAAATTCTAAAATTCCAAAAGAAAAGGGAATTGAAAAAGGACCAGCAACTCTATAATCTCAAACCTATTCACCGAAGGTAAATTATCAGCAATTTAAACAACCAATACCTGAAAATGATGGTAAAAAAACAAAAAACAAATAGAAAACCACTAATTAATAAGTCTGCCATCTGACGATTTGGCCAGATGCTGATAAATGGTAAAATTTCCATTAATCTCGCCAACATTTACGCTTTTATGAAAAAGATCCTTATTTGGAGGAGCCATATTCAAAGACATTTTTTAAAGCAACGAGATGCTGGGTGAGCACCTGCACAAGAAGCATATTCATGCTTATATTTGCAAGTATGTGGTCATTTGTATTGACCTTTATTGAAACTGAAACAAAAGCCCTTGCGAAAAAGCCCTGTCTGTAAAGAAGGTTGTTTTTTAAATTGTTTCTGGGGTAACGTAAGATTAAGCCATAAGCCCAAATCCTTAGAACCCCATTTTAGGGACTTATGAACAGCACGTTTCTGACTAAATGACTTGTCATAATAAAACCACGACAAACCACAAAAATTCTTATAAGCCTGCAAAATTATTTCTACATGCTGAAACATGCCACAACAAAGTTCTGGGTGTCCCTCACCCATACAACTGGCGTATATACAAAACGCCTGCAGCCAATTATAAAAAGTGCGAGACACTGACTTGTGTCTATCGTCATTTGAGTCCCATTTATCCAATCTGTTATCATTGATGGAAGGCATAAGCGACAAAATATCGATATATTTGCCTTTTTAGATTTTGTTCTTAATAGCTGTAGACAAATGAAACCCCAATGGTGATAATTCACATGCCAAAACCTCTTTAAAGGCACCTCCCAGGAACCATAGCAACCATAGAAAGATGCAATAAATGATCTTCAACTGGCAAAACAGGGTTCAATGCAGGTGACACAATAGAGGAATCAGGCAAAGCGGACCAGGCATTTAATATATAATCAGAAGGTATAGCTGAGGAAGACATGACACGTTTAAGATATTTCAGTAAGGATAGAAAAGGATTCAATTAAAGGCAATAAAACTTGATCCCGAAACTCACCTCCAGGACCTTGCGATGACACCGTAGCAATGGGGGGTAATGCTATCCTTACTAATTGTGACTTGTTGGTACATATGTACAAGAATTGTTCTTTTTCATTTTTCCTGGACATTTTGAAGAGATACGGCGCGGGGAAGGAGAATTTAATGTACTCTTACCCTTCCCATAGGTTCAAGGCGGTGATGGGGAATCCTGTTCATTTTAGCTTATTGAGACCTGCTAGACCCTTCTGTGCATGTATCGACGTGGATGGATCTTTCAGGGCTGGCAGACACAATGATAAATGACGAACTGATGCTGCAGCAACAGTTAGGGGGTATTACTGGGAATCTGAAGCTATGGCTGTGGGAACATCTTACGGATGGACTGGAGGCGGAGCCAGGAGGGGAGAGGACACTGAAGGCAGAGGCCTCAAAGTAAGCGCTTCCTACTGAGGAAAAGAAGCAGATGGAGGAAGGGAAAGACAGAGTCTGATCCACTCATCCCCACCAGGAATAGTGGCCCTGTTTATTAACTGGCGCAGGAGAATTTCCATTGTGAATAATGCAGGCGCGTCATCTTCAGCTTTCACCGCCGCTCTGATGACTAACGCCTTTTTTCTCTCCTATACATAGTCTCTTTAGGTCACCTGACCCAACGGTTGGATATTACAGAAGGACCATCATGTGACAGGTAAGTAACCAATCATTTTAAAAGAACTAAATTTTTTTTTTTTTAAACAACTTTATCCCCAAGTCTGTCCCAGTCACATAGGAGGGGTCACTTAAAGCATTCCCCCTCTTTTCATTCTGTTGCCATCAGTTTATAAATTTGATGGTCAAGCTCCTACATTGTGGTCTCTGAAAAATGGTACACTTGCGCTTTTACATAAAAAGCAGAAAAAACGTTGAAAGAAAACACAGATGACTTTGTCCATTCCTTTAGAACATAACATTTTCAACTTTCAGCATTAACTATAAGTGAAAAAAAACTGTCAAAAACACACAAATATTACATAGAGGAGACGATGAACTCAAGTTTAGAAGCAATTTGGACTTGTCAGTAACCTGTGGAGAGAGGACATCCTGAAGAGTTGAAGATGTAACCCAATGAACACCTGCTGCTCTTTATAAATTTAAAGAATTACATTATAAAACTTTGGTTTCCATGACAACCTATTTATGATGTTCTTATATTAACTTCTTGCCTCTGGCCTACAGTATGTTATAAGTTAAAAGGGCTAGTAGGCTAAATGACAGCTTAATTTCCTGTACAAATATTGTGAGGTTTAAGCTTATTGCAAAATTGTAGCTGGGATCCATGAAAAGTGCCTCAACGTAGAAAACATTGAAAACATCTGAGACGTGAGTCTTTGAAAATTTTGAACATTAACATTTTTACATTCTTTTAACTTTACCAATGGATTATATTTACAGGAAAATACACAAATAGTGAGGGAATTATGTTTAGTTTTTTTGGCAACACCTGCCATTGACCTAGGTACAGTGGACATTCTATGGCCCCGTTATCAAATGGGCATAGCAGACAGAAACGTGGGAAGAACACACCCTGAGCCCAAAGCAGAAAACTACTACTATAAACCACTTTTACTAAATATCTACCGTATAGGGCTGCCAAAGAATTTCAAATTAATGAAAAATTGGAAAAACAAAGAAAAAACATATTTATGACTCATGCAACCAATTTTTTAACAAAAGCAAAACTTTATTAAAAAAAGTAGAAC
The DNA here is from genome assembly GCF_965119305.1 of Pelophylax lessonae. Taxonomy (NCBI): domain Eukaryota; kingdom Metazoa; phylum Chordata; class Amphibia; order Anura; family Ranidae; genus Pelophylax; species Pelophylax lessonae. The sequence goes on from NC_138772.1 coordinate 479,346,270, forward strand.
AATACAAAGCAGCATAGATTAAAGCCAAGATATACCTAATGAAAACAAAACAGATGATCCTTTAAATGAAGAAATAAAAAAAGACAATTTATTCTTGAATATCTATATAAATATAAATAAGCAGCTATATGGATAGGGAACAAAATATCTAATCCACAGAATAACAGACAGAAGATATACAGTATATATAATATTAGAGGTTGAATACAGATTATCAAACTCAGAGTTTAAAATTTTTATTTTGCAGTTTTTCAGACAGTATTGTAATATATTATTATACATGACAGGCTTCCTTGTCATAGCCAGATAGCTTAATACAAGCTACCTGCGCCTGCTGTCATTTGCATTGGCTATACACAAACATATTTTTCCTTTCGAAAATATTAATTTTAAGAATGTTTGTTCAATTTTCTAATTGTTGGTGTGGTTAAAATAACGTTTGATTTGGACCACGGTGACAGGAAACTTGGAAGGAGCAAAAAAGAAAATGTGCGATTGAACAAATTTTCGGACAGTGCATGTCGTTTTTGTTCAGAAAATACCTTTGTCTTAAATAATCAAGTAATATTAGCACTTCAACCCAAAATGCAGGTATAATATGGGCTAGCAGTCTCAAGTCCGCACACAAAAGCCCTCCAAAGTAGGGTGAAGTCGGCAAGAAGGTATTATTAATATCAATATTTATTTAATCCAATAGAGTACATTAGTCCCAAAATAGAGCCAACTGACATGTGTCAGCCCTCCAGGTCCTTAAGGCGGAAACATGTCAGTTGGTTCCATTTTTGGAACATATGTACTCCTTTAAATTGAATAAGGATTGATTTTATTAATACTCCCCTTGTTGCTTAATTCACCTTACCTTGGAGGAGATTCATTTTAGGATTAAGTGTTAAGCAAGTGAAATTTTTGAACGACATTTGTTCATTCATCAAATATACAAAGAATTTTTGTATGAATATTCTCGTCCAAGAAACGATACGTGTATGGCCAGCATAAGACATTTATTAGCAGCAGCATGCTTTTTTAAATCACCTGTCATGATTGGGTTAAAAAAAAAACCAAAGCTTAGCCCTTATAATACAAAAACAACAGATAATCACTACTGTATCTGGTTAATTTATACTGTCAAACAGTAAAAGTAATAATACGTCATATATATATATATATATATATATATATATATATATATATATATATATATACCCAGAAGTCAGATATACAGGGTATTTTAACTGGGGATCAGACAGAGGGGGGGGGGGATATAAATCATTTATAAAAGTACAGTAAAACCTTGGATTGAGAGTAACTTAGTCTGAGAGTGTTTTGCAAGACAAGCAAAATGTTTTTATAAATTTTGACTTGATAAACATGCGATGTCTTGACATACAAGTAGCAACATATCACAACTGAGTATAAAAGAGAAGAGAGGCGCCTCTAAGTGTAGCAATATGGTTACATTTAATGAAGGTACAGTATAACTTTTAGCAGCTCACATAGTTGATGATTAAAACAGGCACATCTAAGTATGCAGGCATCTGGGGTAAAGCTGTCCACATAGACCATCCTCGCACCGCCATCATCATCAACCCTTTCACACTGCGCTCCAAGAGCGCTTCAAGCCTCGCTTTCAGATCACTCTACTGCAGGGTAGTCTTCCCGGTCAGGACTGCAGACTGACAGTGGTGAGAGCGGATGGTATGGAGGATGTAACACTGAATAAGGTCTATAGCTACATGCCAAGAAGAGTAGAAGATTGATTAGACTTCTCTCTTTAACCCCTGGCACCACAGTCCTAATAATGTATAAACTCTGAATTAACATAATTCAAAACAACTCTAGACTCCTTATTCCTATTCTATAATTAGTAGAGTCCTTGGTTGCGGTTGAGGGGGGGTTGATATTCTGTAGTCCTTTGAAGTGGAAGGCTTGCATGTCCCGCTAGCTCTTTCAGAGGGGCACAATGTGTATTGGCAAGCAAGATGAACACTAGGTTCTCTCTGTGTGGAATAAAGTGTAGCAAGGGTTCTCTTATAGGTTTGCTGCAGTTAATAAGGGAACGGTGTCTGCATACAGTGTCCTTTCATGTAAAGAGAACAGGCGAGTGCCTGCTCACCAATCCCAGCGACCGTCTGCTTTGGAGAGAAGTGTAAAATCTCCGCAGCAGGCCTCTGCAAAGTTTGACTCTAACGACAGCGCTCGACCCCATGTCACACTGTGCTATGATCCAGCTGGATCTGGAGTGGATGTGACGAGGGTGGCCTCCAAACTGCCACCGAATGATCAGATGTTGCTGGCAGCAGATGCACTCGCACCCGCTCACAATGACTCTCTCTTTCTGTGGCACAAGCCACAGCGAGGCCTCAGCACAATCTACAGTCCGAGTCACTGCTTGCAGATCCAGACTGTGGTCCCAAGAGAGTGATTCCGTGTCTTTACAGGCTTTACTTTACCTCTCCCATCATTGCATTCTCCTTCTCCACCTGGCTGGCACTTGTAGTCCATAGCAGTCCGATCTCAGTGCTATATGCAACCAATCACGTCGCGCTAATCATAAATTGTGAGAAAAATAATAAATGTAATACATAAAAACAAGTGACAAAAGTTGACATAAACGGTGTATCAGAAACGTGCATCAACATATAGAGTCCAATAAAGATTTTAGGGTTCAAATCATAAGTCCCAGAATGGACAATGAACAAAGGCTGGTGTCCAAAGGTAGAATTCCCAAAAGATGGTGAGGCAGGAAAAACACCCATGAGGAATAGTACAAATTGGCTGCTTACCAAAAAGCAAGGGCCCCCAAACTAAAGGACAGACCACAAACGCTTTATATGCAGATCTGTATTCTGATCTTTTCCTCCAAGCAATCAGGGGTTAAATTCACAGACTCTCATAGGCAACTCCAGCAATGTGCAGACTCATATGCGTGGGAAGGAGAGTGAGAAAGCACATAGCGTAATCCAGTTTACTGTATATAAAAAGCATTTCTTTAAATTGCACTTACATAGATAAGATCAATTCAGGCAAATTCATAAAAACCACGGCGTCCCACGAGCAGTAAGTTAAGCCGGCGTCCAGGGGGCGTGGTCACGTAGCGTCCGGTACCACGCCCCCTGGACGGGGGCGTGGTACCGAACGGGTGTTTTTCCTGCCTCACCATCTTTTGGGAATTCTACCTTTGGACACCAGCCTTTGTTCATCATCCACTCTGGGACTTATAATTTGAACCCTAAAAATCTTTATTAGACTCTATATGTTGATGCACGTTTATGTCGACTTTTGTCACATGTTTTTATGTATTACATTTATTATTTTTCTCACAATTTATGATTAGCGCGACACGATTGGTTGCATATATTGTTTTTGGATTTCTATAGATCCAGTGTTTAGCAGCTTTTCACCAAGATTTTTTCACATCCATTCACGCTTAGCGCAGGTTTTTTTCCTCGATCTCATTGCTAACCTGACTTTTCGGAATACACATCCCAGGATCCTTTTGCTCCACTCTGCCTTCAGGACATGACAATATAGGATCCAGGCTGAACACTAGAGTGAACAACAGCACTGTAGCAAGTGCTGCAGAGCGTCCCCTGTAGCTTTTGGTTACACTTAATAGTGTGAATACTGCTCGGACATAGCTTATATCATATACAAAGACATCTTTTGTAAAACTTCAGACAGATTTTATTTAAAAATTCTGTTTGGAAACAACAAAAGTTATAAACGACTGTATTTTTAAAACAGCACAAATTGCAAGTAAAAAGGAATGAAAAAAGAAGCAAAAACTAAAATACACAAAAGCAGTGTTTGGTATTAATAATCTACCTAGCCCGACATGTTTCGTCCCAACAAACTTCACTAGGCATCGTGGAATAAACACAAACACTGTTATTTACATCTTCTAAACTCCTAATTAGGGTGAAAATAAATCCATCGTGACATACTAAAGTTGCAATAAAAACCATGAATGGCAACTGTATAATCAAGGCTAAACACATAAGATGACTGGTGAAGCACAATATCACTATTATAAATGCAGATATCTTACAGCAATGATTTATCTTGAACTTGCAGAAATTATATTTATAGAAACTAGATATACAAATATGTCTGGGTGCTAATATAAATGTACCGAAGATCAAAGTGCAAATAAACATTCCACATGACTGTGTAATCTATTTCTAATAGAACATATTAGATATAATATAATAAACAAAACCCAATATGTATTTATTTATTCTTCATGTGCAAATTATATAAAATATTTAACAGGTATCCTTACGTATCACAATACATAATAAATAGCATAAAAGCCATCTAAAAAAGATAATAGAATACAGGATCCCTGACTAAAATAGTATATTCTCATGAACTATCTATAAAACAATTGATGGCCCATTCTATTTCCTAAATTAATTATGTTTCTTTTTTTATATTTATTTCGCTCCCCATATGGCAGCCCCCCAATGAAGTTTTAACCTGTCAATAGCACAACATTTTAGTCTGGCAGGATTTTTAGGTTTCATTGCAAAGTGCAGAGATACACTGAGCAAATTTAGGCCTTTTCTAATATACACAGATGTTTCCTAAGATGCACCTGCATTGCTCACATTTTGGGCAGCCTGATCACAGATCTTCCAACATCTATAATTTGGCAATGAATTAGCAGCAGTTCCCTGACAAGGTCATTCCTCTGCTCTTGCCTTCTAAAAGCATCCTCACACTGTATCAGTAAACATACTGTGCAATGGCAGATACGGACACTTACACTCGCCGGCCACTTTATTAGGTACACCTTGCTAGTACCGGGTTGGACCCCCTTTTGCCTTCAGAACTGCCTTGGAAAACATTCCCCAGAGATTTTGCTTCGTATTGACATGATAGCATCACACAGTTGCTGCAGATTTGTTGGCTGCACATTCATGATGCAAATCTCCTGTTCCAACACATCCCAAAGGCGCTCTATTGGATTGAGATCTGATGACTGTGGAGGCCATTGGAGTACAGTGACCTCATTGTCATGTTCAATAAAACAGTTTGAGATGATTTCTCAGTTTATGCTGTAACTTCAGCATATTTCATAACTCATGAAATAACAATAGCACAGCCAGAATATAGACATATTTACTTTCCTCAGTTAATTTGTAATGTCCAGACACCCCTATGTCAGACTATATGGGGAACCACTGACACCCCTTATCCCTCCTAGGTAAAGTATACATATGAAACTTACCATATTTATATTCATTCCGAAGCAAATTGCACCCTGGATGATAATATGCACGTTAGCAGTCTGTTAACAGTAAGCATTCAGAGATATGATGACTTATTGAAATCTGTATCTGGGACATGGTCATAAACACCGTGACACCCCCCTCAGGCTGCTCCTGAAGTTGACAGCTCTCGTTTTACCATCAAACTAAGGAACACCTAATTGGTCTTGAGAGGGCCAAACGTTTTTGTTTCTTCATTTGATTTGCAAACCAGGACATTGTTAAGTATTCTTCATTTTCAACTCCTTTTTATTTCTCTGTTGCATTATTGTTTCTTCATTTCTTTGTAACACCCACTTTGTGTATATATTTATTTGCACAATTTTGACCGTTTCATTATTAAACTATATTTTGAAAAGTGTTAAAACTGTCTCTAAGGCTTTTAATGCAAACTAATTGAATCCCTGTCTCTTAAAGAGTGCTATTGTAGTATAAATCTCTAAATATACCTGTCTGTGGTGACAGTGTGGGTTACAGACGTTTATTCTAAAATCATAGTTGTTATTGCTAAGATTGTTAGTTTCCCCCTTCTCAGTAAAAAGGTGGTGGTGGTGGCAGTGTTGCCAACCACCAGTAATCTTACTGGCAGCCAGGAAAATTGGACAATTTTCTCCTGCTAGTAAATGCCAGTGACAGGAAAAGGTTGCCAGTAAAAAAATATGTCTGTGACGCTTGGCATGGGCCTGAAATTCCAGTCTAGAGCTGGCTAGACCATCTGAATGCCTGCAGTGTGTTCAGGCAGCACCAGCAGGGGGCAGGTTTGGTGGCGCAGGCAGTGCCTGAGCGTGTCGTGTGATGTCATAGTGCAAGGGAGTCAAGCCGAGCAGCCAGAGCATCGTGTGTGGATCTGCGGGACAGGAGAAAGGCAAGCCAGGAGTTACACTGTCAGTGCTGTTTGGATTGGAGTGGACTGAAGGGACCACCTGGCATGGAGGGAGACTGCCACCGTGGCTCCAGAGGGGACGTGTCGTGTCAGTGAGGTGTCATCATCATCATCTGTGCTGCTGCACACTGCTGTCAGTGTCACTGTGAGAGTCAGTCTCATGCGCATGTGCCTGCCCATTCTAATTTCTTGCCCTCCTGAGTCCTGTCCCTGAGCTACTTACTTACTATAATAAGAAATAAATAGAAATTTTTTTTTTCAATTAATATCTACCTTAAATCCCATTGCTAATTGCATATTGTACTTGTTTGTAGCGTAAATACTGAAATTTGCACTTAAAACTGTAATTTATGTTTTGGAAATGCTAGTAAAAACTTAGCTGTGCCAGTAAATTTTGGGTGTTCTGTCAGTACTTTTCAAACTGTTAGGTTTGCAGCACTGGGTGGTTGCAGTTTAAAGGCTTAATTGCTTAATTAACCTAACCCAGTGACAAATCACTCTCAGGCTGCTGGCACCTAGATTGTGGTCCCGTGAGCTGGAAAATCTCTGTGCAGGGTACAGCTAAGAGTGGCATTGTTAAGTAGGTGACAGCAGGGTGTGAGATTGGCCAGTTCTTTGTCACTAGTTGATGAGAAAAACAGGGGTCTGAGACTTGCATTCATCACATATCTATATACAGTATCTGTACAATTTTAATAGATTATTAACTAAATTAATAAGTAGCATTAAATGTCTAATCTGAGCTCTAAATAAAGCCCGGGCTGTCAAAATACAGCATCTGTATTGCACTAACCATATTAATAATGGTTAATTTTCAGCTAATCCAGTCTCTTTTTCAGCATTTAGTAAATAACTACCCATTAGGGTTAAAGTACATGTAAATACTTCACTTTGTTGCACCACACAAAGACTGTCATTTTCTGTGCAACTTAAATGCTAATCCCATGGAAAATCACATATTTTTTTTTTCCACTGCAAAATGTGAAGCGTTAATTTGAAATAATAGTACGTCTTGTCATTCTGTTAAGTAAAGACCATTAAGAACTGGTGTTGGCAGTGACGTGACAGCCATCAAGGACTCTTGAATTTCTAAGAGGCAATTCAGACAGGCTGGGTAATCATTGCATTTTCCCTATAATACTACTTATGCTTCTTGTCCTTGCAGCTTATTTATGGCTGTTAAAATGCAAAGTGAATAATGATTGAACATCACATTAATGCAATTTATATTGTGCAGCAGGGTTACTTATGTGTCTCTCACATAAGTGGCGCATGAATTATATAGTGTATAGCCTATTATAATATCTTATGTTGTATCTGGTATCATGTAATATTTGTGTTGGGTTATTCTGTGGTATAGGAAACAATGAGAAGAATATTACCTATGTGAATGTATTTAATGCACAATACAGATAACGACAGATGATAATGGTCATTGGCATGCTAGTACATGTGATAATGTTTAGGCCTATAAAAGTGTATACACCTTCCGCGCTACACATATCTCCTCCATCTAAACGTCTGACTCAAATCGCCTTTTAATTACCCTAAGTATATACAGTAAATCCTATATGTAATGGGTAGCAGCTAACACAGACATGCATTCAACCATCTGTGGAAATGAAAAATAATATTTCAAAAAAAGTGCAGCACTAATCTACAAATATATGTATATATACAGTAAAACCTTGGTTTGAGAGTAACTTGGTTTAAGAGCGCTTTGCAAGACAAGCAAAATTTTCAAATAAATTTTGACTTGATATACAAGCGATGTCTTGATATACAAATAGCCTCAAGTCACAGCTAAGTATAAAAGAGAAGAGAGGCGCCTCTAAGTGTAGCAATATGGTTATATTTAATGAAGGTACAACATTTAGCAACTCACATGGTTGATGATTGGAACAGGCACATCTAAGGATCCAGGCATCAGGGGTAAAGCTGTCCACATAGACCATCCTCCACACCGCCATCTACGTCATCCCTTCCATGCTGCCTCTCGCTATCAGATCGCTTTACTCCAGGGTGGTCTTCCCGGTCAGGATTACAGAATGGCAGCCAGGGGTGCAAAAGATAGTCTATGTGGACAGCTTTACCCCGGATGCCTGCATACTTAGATGTCCCTGTTTTATTCATCAACCATGTGAGTTGTTAAATGTTGAACCTTCATTAAATGGAACCATATTGCTACACTTAGAGGCGCCTCTCTTCTCTTTGATACTCTGTAGCTCCTGCTGGATTTTGCTTCTAATCCCCTTGTGGAAGTGGCTATTTGTGGATGGACATTTTATGGTTACACAACCTATCGCAATGCTATAATCTTTTTATATGGACTATAAACTGAAGGACATATGAATAAATGGTTGTGGAACAAATCATCTGAGTTTCCATTATTTCTTATGGGGAAATTTGCTTTGATATAAGAGTGCTTTGGATTACAAGCATGTTTCCGGAACGAATTATGCTCGCAATCCAAGGTTTTACTGTATATATATATATATATATATATTTATATTTATATATATATATATATATATATATATATATATATACTGTATACACACAATGTAAAGTAGTGTAAATTTGCTGTCCCCTCAAAATAACTCAACACGCAGCCATTAATGTCTAAACTGCTGGCAACAAAAGTGAGTACACCCCTAAGTGTCCAAATCGGGCCCAAAGTGTCAATATTTTGTGTGGCCACCATTATTTTCTAACATTGCCTTAACCCTCTTGGGCATGGAGCGCACCAGAGCTTCACAGGCTGCAACTGGAGTCCTCTTCCACTCCTCCATGACAACATCACAGAGTTGATGGATGTGATGTTAGAGAGCTTGCGCTCCTCCACCTTCCATTTGAGGATGCCCCACAGATGATCAATAGGGTTTAGGCCTGGAGACATGCTTGGCCAGTCCATCACCTTTACCCTCAGCTTCTTTAGCAAGGCAGTGGTCATCTTGGAGGTGTGTTTGAGGTCATTATCCTGTTGGAATACTGCCCTGCGGCTCAGTCTCAGAAGGGAGGGAATCATGCTCTGCTTCCGCATGTCACAGTACATGTTGGCATTCATGGTTCCCTCAATGAACTGCTGGTAGCACTCATGCAGCCCCAGACCATGACTTCACCACCATGCTTGACTGTAGGCAAGACACACTTGTCTTTGTACTCCTCACTTGGTTACTGCCACACACGCTTGACACCATCTAAAACAAATATGATTATCTTGGTCTCATCAGACCACAGGACATGGTTCCAGTAACATATTGACGTTAGTCTGCTTTTCCTCAGCAAACTGTTTGCGGGCTTTCTTGTGCATCATCTTTGGAAGAGGCTTCCTTTTGGGATGACAGCCATGCAGACCAATTTGATGCAGTGTGCGGAGTATGGTCTGAGCACTGACAGGCTTACCCTCCACCCTTTCAACCTCTGCAGCAATGCTGGCAGCACTCATACGTCTATTTCCCAAAGACAACCTCTGATTATGATGCTGAGCACGTGCACTCAACTTCTTTGGTCGACCATGGCGAGGCCTGTTCTGAATTAAACTTGTCCTGTTAAACTGCTGTATGGTCTTGGTCACAGTGCTGCAGCTAATTTTTTAGGGTCTAGCCTAGTCCATCTTTATGTAGAACAACAATTCTTTTTTTCAGATCCTCAGAGAGTTCTTTGCCATGAGGTGCCATTTTGAACTTTAAGTGACCGGTATGAGAGAGCGAGAGCGATAACACCAAATTTAATACACCTGCTCCCCATTCACACCTAAGACCTTGTAACACTAATGAGTCACATGACGCCGGGGAGAGAAAATGGCTAATTAGGCCCAATTTGGAAAATCTCACTTAGGGGTGTACTCACTTTTGATGCCAGCGGTTTAGACATTAATGGCTGTGTGTTGAGTTGTTTTGATGGAAAAGCTAATTTACACTGTTATACAAGCTGTACACTCACTATTTACATGCAGCAAAGTGATATTTCTTCAGTGTTGTTACGAGAAAAGATATAATAAAATATTTACAAAAAGGTGAGGGGTGTACTCACTTTTGTGAGATACTGTACATACATTCATATATATATATATATATATATATATATATATATATATATATTATATATATACATATATATATACAGATAGATAATTCTCAGGTTTAATGTATTTACATCTGTAATGTAATGCATATGTAATGTATTTACATCTAAATCTGAGGAAGGGTTTAGGAATTACAGCTCTGAAGAATAGCCATCCCCCTTTTTTCATGGGACCAAAAGTAATTGGACAATTGAATCAAAAGCTGTTTCATGGTCAGGTGTGGGCTACTACTTCATTATATCTTCATCAATTAAGCAGGCAAAAGGTCTGGAGTTGATTCTAAGTGTAGTATTTGCATTTGGAATGTATTGCTGTGAACCTACATCATGCGTTCAAAGAGCCTGTCCATGCATGTCAAACAGGCCATTGCAAGGCTTCAAAAATGAAACAAATCCATCAGAGAGATAGCAGCAACATTAGGAGTGACCAAATCAACAGTTTGGTACATTCTGAGGAAAGAAGAACACACTGGTGAGCTCAGCAACATAAAAAGGCCTGGACGTCCATGGAAGACAACAGTGGTGAATGATCGCAGTTCTCTCTATGGTAAAGAAAAACCCATTCACAAGATCCAGACAAGTGAAGGACACTCTCCAGGAGGTGGGTGTATCATTGTCAAAGTCTACAATCAAGAGAAGACTTCACGAGAACAGAGGGTAATCCACGAGTTGCAAACCATTCATAAGCCTGAAGAATAGAAAAGCCAGATTAAACTTTGCAAAAAAAAACATCTAAAAAAGCCAGACGAGTTCTGGAAAAGCATTCTTTGGACAGATGAAACTAAGATTAATCTGGACCAAAATGATGTAAAGAAAGAAGTGTGGAGAATGGTTGCAACAGCTCATGATCCAAAGCACACAACGTCATCTGTAAAACATGGTGGAGGCAGTGTGATGGCATGGGCATGCATGGCTTCCAGTGGCACTGGGTCATTGGTGTTTATTGATGATGTGACAGAAGACAGAAGCAGCTGGATGAATTCTGCAGTGTTTAGAGATATACTGTCAGCCCAGATTCAACCAAATGCAGCAAAGTTGATTGGACGGCGCTTCACAGTACAGATGGACAATGATTCAAAATACACTGCAAAAGCAACCCAGAGCGTTTGAAAGAAAAGAAGTGGAATATTCTGCAATGGCCGAGTCAATCACCTAATCTCAATCCAATTGAGCATGCATTTCACTTGCTGAAGGCAAAACTAAAGGTCCACAAACAAAGAACTGAAGACAGCTGCAGTTAAAGCCTGGCAAAGCATCAGAAAGGAGGAAACACAGTCTTTGGTAATGTCCATGGGTTCCAGACTTCAGGCAGTCATTGCCAGTAAAGGATTCTCAACAAAATATTACAAATGAAAACTTTATTTATGATTGTATTAATTTGTCCAATTACATTTGAGCCCTTAAAAATGAGTGGACTGTGTATAAAAATGGTTGCAGTTCCTAAAATTTGTACTTGATATACCCCTTGAATTAAATCTGAAAGTCCGCACTTCCATTCGGATTGTTTTGTTTTAATTTTATTCAGATGGCATACAGAGCAAAAAGTATGAAAATTGTGCTTATGTCCAAATATATATGGACCTAACTGTATATAATAAATCAATAAATAGACATCAAAAGTGTTAAAAAAAACATATATGCTAAAAAAACAAATAACAAGTATGTGGTCATCTGATAAAGTATTTTTAGACAAAGTGTATAACAATATTTTAAATCATTCCATAACATAGACGTCCATTAAATCAGAGGTATCCAAACTAAGTGATTGTGCAGTCCCATACACCAATAATTCTTGGCTTTAATCACCACAGTGCCCTTCACCCCACCTATGGGTGTCCTCTCACATGCTAGGACAGACCTCACCGGTATTGGAGATAAACAGTGATTTTGCAGTAGTAAAATGGCACTGCTCCACTGGTTAAAACACCATACTCCACAGCTTCCAGTGAGAGGTCACTCATATGGAAAATTAGAGGAAAGCTCCATAGTGTAGATCACTTAAACAGTGCTTTTATCCAAAAGCAGGTAAACACACATTTCAGAAGTTAAAAACCAGCATATCACAGTGTAATCCCGGCACTCACAAGTTTCGGCTTGGCTCCGCCCAGCGTGATCACATCACCGCCTCCCTTTCGCATTGCGCCTAATGGGCTTTCTCAAAGGATGAGGCTGGTCACCATAAACCTGGAAAGAAAACCCCCCGGGTGAGTGAAGATTCCCCCGATGACCGGGTGAAGATTCAGTGTTGACAGCGCACCACTGGAGGGATCTGTTTTTTAGGTAAGTCTGTCATAAAGTGCTAGTGTATAGTGCATACTAGCACATTATGACATGAGCCTTTGTTTTTTTCTAATATGGTTTAATACCTCTTTAATAAAGCAATAAACTGTAAATTGTCTCTTTGCTTTAACTTGAGCTTAAACAAATCCTTTTAACATCCAAAACCATCATATTGTGCCAGTCATGCAGTATTATAATCCATATATATTTACCTGGCTATATGGATAAATAGAAAGCTTCCATAATCCCCAGTGCATTTCATACACCTCAGTGCCCCTGTCAGATGAATCCTCACCTCTTCAGATCGACCTTACTAATAATAATAGTCAATATAAGCTCAGCAATGAGAACCATAGGCAGGGATCTCTGCCCACTCTCCAGTCACTTCCAGAAATCCTCACAAGAACCTGTGGGCAGTACTCATAAGTTAAAAGGGCAAGTCACCATTTGTTTAAATAAATTATATAAGTTAAAACTGCACTTACATTGCACCAATCTGACTCAGATTATTGTATACAGGTACATTGGCGATTCCACTATCAAATAGGTGTAGTAAATTTAAAACAGAGCTAGCATTTCATGTGAAAAAGAATAAATAATTATACGTGTAATAATATTATTAAAATTAAACAAACATATATTGCAAAAAATGATAAAACAGTCCTTATTAGTGGTATGTCCAATAAAGTGCTCAGGTGCAGAAAACGATCATTCAAAACGGTGCTCAAATGAGTGGCCAGACCCTCTAGGTTCCCTACTCACCACAGAAATGAGTCTCAAGCGCTTAATAAGATCCTTAGGACTTTGGCACTCAGGCTCTTAGTTGAGGATAATCCAAGATCAGGGATGCCTTGTATGGGATCGCTCCAAAATAGACCTCCGTTAATCCCGGATATAAAACAGGAAGGACCAATATAGTGTAGTATGTTTTGGTTATTTATTTTCCCCAAAGCAATGTTAGCGTGTGTTCCACTGACAATCCAGGAAGTGAACCGGAAGTGACGATGTGTTCCAGCCGTACCGGAAATTGCGTCAACACGTTTCGCCCGACTACTGGGCGTTTTCAAAAATCTCAATACAATTTGGTCTTTGAAAATGCCCAGTAGGCGGGCGAAATGCGTTGACGCAATTTCCAGTACGGCTGGAACGCATCGTCACTTCCGGTTCACTTCCTGGATTGTTAGTGGAACGCACGCTAACAGCGGCGTCCACCACCATTGATGTTTCTTTTTTACTGCGGTTTTTATCTATGTACATTGTAAGCATGTTTTATTGCTTTGGGGAAAATAAATAACCAAAACATACTACACTATATTGGTCCTTTCTGTTTTATATCCAGGATTAACGGAGGTCTATTTTGGAGCGATCCCATACAAGGCATCCCTGATCTTGGATTATCCTCAACTAAGAGCCTGAGTGCCAAAGTCCTAAGGATCTTATTAAGCGCTTGAGACTCATTTCTGTGGTGAGTACGGAACCTAGAGGGTCTGGCCACTCATTTGAGCACCGTTTGAATGATCGTTTTCTGCACCTGAGCACTTTATTGGACATACCACTAATAAGGACTGTTTTATCATTTTTTGCAATATATATTTGTTTAATTTTAATAATATTATTACACGTATAATTATTTATTTTTTTTCACATGAAATGCTAGCGCTGTTTTAAATTTACTACACCTATTCTTTCTAAGATTTACTTATATGCACAGCAGCTGCACTTAACAAATTGTTGTAACACAGATATTGACAATTTTATTATTAGTAGCGCGGGTTTTAATTTAATTTATTCCACTATCAAATAGTTGCAGCCCGCTATCTCTCCTTCTTGTATGTGGGGACATCACTGGTCCCTCCTCTCTTATGTTTTGCGTCCTATGGACTTTCTCAAAGGGTAGCCACCTGACAGGGGCACCATGGTGTATGAAGTGCGCTGGGAAATATGGAAGCTTTATATTCATTCACATAGCCAGGAACATACATTTGGAGCATAATATTGCATGACTATTGACTGGAGAAATATTATGGTTTTGGATGTTATACGGATTTGTTTAAGCACAAGTTAAAGCCCAAAGACACTTTACAGTTTATTAAATTGTTATTTATTTTCAAATATTTTTAAACACTTTATTATACCATGCCATTCTGTATTATCTCTCTAGACGATTGTCATCAGAACAAACAGAGGGGTGACTCTACCCAGTGGAGACACAGAAAAGACATTGAGAAAGGATCTAACCCTTACCCATTATATAAAAAAAAAAACGGAAAATTGATATCAAATACTTACCGTAATTTTCCTTTCCTGATGGACTCCATGGCAGCATACGTTCGGGTAGGCTCCGCCTCCTCTCCTACCTCATAGGACCCCACTCCCATAAATCTTTGCTCCCTTTCAGCATCAGTGTTCTATAACTAGCCTACTCAGGAATTGGGAGGGGACTCCTGCTGCCATGGAGTCCATCAGGAAAGGAAAATTACGGTAAGTATTTGATATCAATTTTCCGTTTTCCTGACAGACTCCATGGCAGCATACGTTCGGGAAATAACTCGCTATACACTCCCGGGTGGGAAGATGCTGAACAAAGAAAACTTTAATTGGCACTGTCAACTGACAAAACTTGAACGCCAAAGTTAACTGAAGATAAGGCAGCAGGTTCAACACAATAATGTGTAAGGAAGGTATTCACAGATGACCAAGCGGCTGCTTTGCAGATCACATCAGGCGCGACGTGTTTAGAAACTGCCCAGGATGTAGCAATGCTTCTGGTAGAATGAGCTGTAATCGCCTCTGGGGGAGCCAAGCCTTTTGCTCTATATGCCCATTGTATAGCCTGGACAATCCATGCAGCCACCGCTCTTGAAGATGCACGTGAACCTTTCTTATTCCCGTGGAGAAGAACAAACAGGAAATCCGATTGCCGGAAGGAGGATGTGGCCTCCAAGTATTGATTCAGAGTATCTCCCACATCTAAAGGATGGACTAAGGATTCTCCACTTGTTCTGAAGGTGGGCAGAACTATCTCAGAATTTTCGTGGAAGACAGATGTAACTTTAGGGTTTGACCCCAACATAGGGATTAGGACCACCCTGTCCTGAAAAAAGGTCAGAAAAGGCTCTTTGCAGCCCAAATTGTGTATCTCTGAGACCCTCTTGGCAGAGGTGATAGCCACCAGAAATACCGTCTTCAACGTAAGCTCCCTGATGGACATGGAAGCCACCTCTTTCGAAGCAAAGAAGTCCAGGACCAACGGAAGATCCCATTTCGGGAATCTAGGTTTTCTCTGAGGCCTGAGCCTGACTGCCCCCTTAAAAAACTGTTGGATCAGTTGATGTCTTGCCCACTGAATTCCGGTGAAGGCTGAGATGGCAGAAACTTGCACCCGGAGAGAAGGAACCGAGAGGGACAGATCTAGCCCAGATTGTAGGAAACTCAATACTTGCTGAATGGTAGGTGCCCCTGCTGAACCCAGACTCTGGGCTTGATGACTCAGAAACCTTTCCCAGATTCTCTCATACACTCTGTTGGTGCTAGCCCTCCTCGAGCTCATAAGAGTGGGAATCACCTCTTCTGGACATCCGAGGGCCTCCAGCCTCTCCCTCTCAAGAACCAGACCTTGAGGTGTAGACGCGCAGGGCACGAATGTAGAGTAGGCCCCTGCGATAGAAGGTCTGGCCTGAGAGGCAGAGGGATCGGATCCCTGAAGCTGAGAAGGGACAGCAGAGGAAACCAAGGCTTGTTGGGCCAGAAGGGAACTATCGCTATGACCTCTACTTCCTCCATCTTCAGTCTCCGAAGGAATTGGAGTACTATTGGCACCGGTGGAAAGGCATAGGCAACTTGGAAGTTCCAACTGTCCATGAGGGCATCCACCCCGAAGGCTCGAGGATCCCTGAACCTCGTGTAATACCTCTGAAGTTTTTTGTTGTGTGGACTCGCAAAAAGATCCACCTCCGGTGAGACTCCTAGAGACAGAACCCAATTGAACACCTCCTGATGGAGGGACCATTCGTTGTTGTCCAACTGGAATCTGGACAGGAAGTCTGCTTGTGTATTAAATACCCCCGGGACAAAGACCGCTGAAAGGTTGGCCAGGTGTTGCTGGGCCCAAGACATAATTGGATCTGTCTCCTGGAGTAGAGACATGCTGCGGGTTCCACCTTGCCTCTTGACGTATGCCACTGCCGTGGTGTTGTCCATCCTGAGTAACACTGAGGCCCCTTGAGTCAGATGGTGAAAAGCCTGGAGGGCTTTGAAGGCGGCTCGTAGCTCTAGGATGTTGGACACCACTCCGTGACTGGCAAAATTCCACCTGCCCTGTGCCACTTCTGACTGGCAGTGAGCTCCCCAGCCTGTACTGCTGGCGTTGGAGGTTATCGTCACCCACGAAATTGGAGCAATAGAGTGGCAGTTGATTAGATTTGCACGGCGTAGCCACCAAGGAAGACACCCCTTCATGAATGGTGTTAGATAAATAATCTGTGACAGGTTCTCTGTCGTCCATTGATGGAGAAACCCTTTCTGAAAGGGTCTCAGGCCCCACAGAGCCCACTTCACCATGGGCGAGGTAGCCACTAGAGTCCCTACCACCTTTAGACACTGACGAGCAGTGAGCTGGGAGGCAGCGAGGGCGAGAGCCACCCTGCTCTGGACCACTGGAATCTTCTCCTCTGGTAGAGATATGGTGCAATTCACCGTATTGAACAGTGCTCCGAGAAAAACCAGGGACTGCGTGGGCACCAGATGGCTCTTCTCCAGATTGAGAATCCACCCGAACTCTTGAAGAGTACGAATCACCTGCTCCAGATGTAGCAGTAGCTGGGACCTGTCCTGAGACAGAAGAAGGAGATCTTCCAGGTAATGATGTAATCTGATACCTCTGGTTCTGATGAGAGCCACGATTGCCAATAGCGTCTTGGAGAAGGTGCGAGGCGAAGTCGAGAGCCCAAAGGGAAGACATGTAAATTGCATGTGGACATGATTGACAGCAAATCGGAGGAACTGATGGTACTCTTTTGCCACAGGAACGTGGAAGTACGCATCTTTTAGGTCTATTGATGCCAACCAATCTCCTAGGAGAACCGAGTGCTGTATTGTAATTAGGGACTCCATCTTGAACCTCTCTCGACGTATAGATCTGTTGAGATAAGTTAGATCTATTACCGGGCGCCAAGTGCCGTTCTTTTTCTGGACAAGAAAAAGAGGCGAATATACTCCTTGACCCCTTTCCTCTTCGGGAACTAGTACGACAGCTCGTTGATCCAGTAGGGTATCTACATAACTGAGAAGAACCTTCTTCTTTTCTGCTGCAGGAGGAAGGGAAGTTGCTATGAACCTGGGGTTGGGAACGTTGTTGAACTTCCACGAGTGCCCTTGCGACACAACCTTCAGAACCCAGGGATCCTGGATTGAGGCCGCCCAGACGTCCCGAAATTGGAGCAACCTGGCCCCTACCGGAACAGACTGGACGGAACAAACCTCAAAAGGATTTGGTGGCCTCCCGGTCACCGGACGAAGAGCCCTTGGGGCCTTTCTGAAAGGAGGACTGTCTTGACTTCCAGCTTCTCCAATAGGATTTTCCTAGTTTGTAGCTGCGCGCTTCCCTAGAACGATTAGTGTTTTGCCTCCTTGGGAAAGAGCGCTTCTGATTGCTTGGGCGTTTATCCTGGGGAAGGAACCCAGATTTTCCACCCGTGGCCCGGGTTATGGCTGCATCTAGTTTATTCCCAAAGAGGGAAGAGCCCTCAAAGGGAATCCTACACCAAGCCTGTTTAGAGGCAGCATCGGCAACCCAGGGCCTAAGCCAAAGGGCACGTTTGGCCATAACAGAGGCCAGCATAACCCGGGCCAAAAGGCGAATAGTATCCAAGGAAGCCTCCCCCAAGAAGCCCGCAGCCATCTTCAGCTCCTGTATAGGAGAACTTTGGAGCACTTCCTCCGAAACTCCACCGAGAGTATCTTCGAGAGCATTAACCCAAACCTCCATGGCCTTGGAAATTGTAGCCAAAGCCATTGCTGGCTTACAGGCCATGCCGGCCGATAGGTATGCTCGCTTAAGATCAGCGTCAATCCTCCGATCCAAAGGATCTCTAAATGATGCTGTATCCTCCATTGGGAGAGTGACGTGTTTCGCCAGACGCATCACTGCTGCATCCACACTAGGAGATGACTCCAGATATTTCACCTTTTCCTGTTTAAAAGGATAGAGCTTCGCTACTTTAGTGGTCATGGAATTTTTCCTTTCCACTTTGCTCCATTCTTCCGACATTATGTCTCCCAGTTCCTCTAGAAATGGGAAATTTAAACGCTCTTTGCATAACTGCTTGAAATACTTCTTCTGCTTAGGAGAAGAGACAGCAGGATCCTCCCAGTCAAGGGCCTCTCTCACCGCTTTAACTAACGGAGACACGAGGGAAAATTCGAATCCAGTACCAGAGTCTTCCGAATCAGAATCGGACTCAGACGGGAGGATGGATGTATGGCTGGGTTGGGAGGACTCGAACGGATCCTGAACCGACAACTCTCTGTCAGGAGAGCGTGACGGACCTGCAGAAGTGCCTGGCTTATGCAATTCAGCAAGAGAGTCCTTTAAAACTCTGCGTACCACCTCCTCAATATGTTTGTCCGATTCTTCCCTTTCACCCGTAGCTTGGGTATAACAGGGTTTGCACAAAGAGGAACCATCTGGTATCAGGGTGCGGCAACCCCAGCATTTTTTCCCCTGCGGGCGTTCTGAGCTGCCATGGTGCGAGGAGGATTGGTGCTCACGTCCCCTGCTGTGGGAGGAGCTGCGCTTAGACTTAGAAGAGGAGCGCTGGTGTTGCGTATTTGCATGACTATCTTCGCTGCGTGAGCGGGGCTGTTGATCAGACCTAAGAGAGCTGAGACAGACATATACAACAAGCCATAAGAAAGATGAAAGGAGAAACAGGGCATTAAACTGTTAAAACCAGCACGTACCTAGAAAGAGCAGGCTGGCCACTGGGGGGCGGCGACGAGTCCATTGCTCGAGTAAACTCAAGATGCACTAGTTAGGAATAGGAATCCTAATAGGAAGGAGGACACTACCATCAGTCCCATTACCCAGAAAAACAAGACCCCCAGGGGAAGAAATACTCTTACCTTAACCACAGGACCGGAGTCTCGGGGAGGCTACCGATATGCCGACCTTCCCACCAGCTCCGGTCTAACCCTAAGTTTAAATAGACCGCCGGGCCGTGACACGCCGTATTGCGCAACCGCGCGTGACGTCAGACCACACCACTGCGCATGCGCGACGACTCTGAAACTAGGAGCGTACTGCGCATGCCCAGAAGCGCCGAACGACCCGGAAGTAGCGGTAAGGACCGTGGCGGCGGCCAAGAAACGCCATAAGTAAGTACTAAGCCACAGAACTAGCGAAACCTGAGCAATACTGACATAAAACACCCTAGACACGAGCATAGACAAGAAAAGGCATTGTAAACAAGAGACAAGCATAAAAATGAGGAAAAAGAAATGGTCCCATATAAGGGCTTACCACCCTCCGATAGCATAACCGAGTCCAGGAGACGCAACACCGGATTGTACCTTCAGGCAATAAAGGGCCACCGGCAGCAGCAGGGCTCTCTCGGCCAAACCACACAGCTCCAGCTGAGGGTCTCTTCTATTGCCCCCTCCATACCCCGCTAAGAGCCAGGGCTTATCAGAGACTCCAAAACTCAGTCTGCCATCGACATACAGGACCAGATAGTAGGAACATCAGACATATGTATGAGGAGGACGAAAAAAGAACACTGATGCTGAAAGGGAGCAAAGATTTATGGGAGTGGGGTCCTATGAGGTAGGAGAGGAGGCGGAGCCTACCCGAACGTATGCTGCCATGGAGTCTGTCAGGAAAAAAAGTTTTGCCCTTCCATACAATTTAATAGGAAAAATCTCTTAGTATGCCCAAGAGTATGCTTTTCTATAGTTATTATTTTTTTAGTAATTAAACTATTATTATAGCAGATTCATATAATACCAACAGTTTTTGCAGAAATTTACAAAATAAAGGGGGGCAGTACACTAACAAAATAATTAAATCAAAAGGGTTAGAAGGGCCTGCTTATGAGAGCTTACAATTTGAAAGGGAGGGGCAAGCGATACAAAAGATATTATCTGTGTGGGGGCGAAGAGATGGAGAAAGTAAACGTTTCGTTTTTAGGTAGATGTGGGATAAAATTCCATGAAGAGGTGAGTTTTCAGTGATCACTTAAAGGAAGAGAGATTCAGAGACAGCTAGATAGATTGGGGTAGGGCATTCCAGAGGATTGGAGGCTCTGGAGAAATCTTGGAGGCAAGCATGGGAGGAGGTGATGAAGGAGCTAGAGAGCAGGAAATGGTTTGGGTGTAATTGTGAGATTGGGTTGGTTATGTAGCTTAGGGCAGAGTAGTAGATGGCTTTATATTAGTATTTTACATTTTATTAGATGAATAGAAGTCACCAGAGGGATTGGCAAAGAACTGAATAGTAATGAAGTAAGGACTACACCTCGTACCTGTATTTCATTGCTGAGCTGCTCTTCTATTCCAACCTCATATCTTGCAGGACTAACTGTGCACAGAATTGGATTTATATGTCCTACCTCCCTAGGCTTTTTGTTGCACTCCTAATCCAGTTGACCGGCTCACCTTAGTATCACACTAAGTAAGCTATAAGTACACTGTTTGGACAATGAAAATAGACAAAATGCACATCATCCCTGTTCCTGCTTAAAAAAGTTGTCCATTTGCGAACAGCTCTTAAAAATTTGGCAATGGGCCAGGTGCAAAAAGCTCTGGCCTGAGTGAACCAGCTTTAATATGACAAAGGCAATAAGGCCTATTTCCTCTTAGCTAGAAAATTACGTGATCACACTTTTTTGATAGCCCCGCACCAAATTTCGAATAGGTTGGGCTGCCTACTTTCCCATCCTCAAGATATCATTCATTCCTTAGCCGAATTCTATGCTGCTCTCTACAATGACCCCAGTATGCCCCATAATCATAGTGAACTATGGGATCGCATGCATCAATACCTCAAGTAGAGTGGGATTCCCGGACTCCAGACTTCAGACCTTTTCACCCTCAATGCACCTATCACTGTGGAGGAAATCAAATTAACTATTAAATCTTTACCTGCTCATAAGGTCCCGAGGCCCCAACGGCCTCCCATATGAGTACTATAAAGTTTTTCTACCCCTGTTACTTCCCCATATGTGTTGTCTCTATCATGCTTTTCTTTAGGACACCCCAATCCCATCAGATATGCAGAGATTCTTCATTACTCTGGTTTCAAAATCAGATAAAGACCCTACTTTATGTGCTAACTATAGGCCTATAGCTCTCTTGAACTCTGATCTGAAAATATTTACTAGACTTCTCTCTGTTCGTTTGAATGCTGTTCTTCTATCCCTGATTCCTTAGGCTCCTTTCACATGTGAGCGTATGGATCGCGGGCAGAACCGCCGCGGTTCCGCCCGCGATCCGGAGATTTATTGCAAATCGCGGGACGCCTAGCGTTGCCCGTTGATTTGCAATAGCCCCCCAAACGCCGAGCGATGTTGCTGCGATTTCCGCCTGCCGAATCGCGGCAACATCGCGCAAACAAAATCGCGGGACGCAATACGCTCCAAAGAAGTACAAGAGCTTCTTTGGAGCGTATTGCGTCCCGCGATTTTGTTTGCGTGATGTTGCCGCGATTCGGCAGGCGGAAATCGCGGCAACATCGCTCGGCGTTTGGGGGGCTATTGCAAATCAACGAGAAACGCTAGGCGTCCCGCGATTTGCAATAATCTCCGGATCGCGGGCGGAACCGCGGGGGTTCTGCCCGCGATCCAAACGCTGACATGTGAATGCAGCCTAAAGATCAGGTGGGCTTTGTCCCTTTTTGCTAGGCTGGGGACAACACTATGAAGGTCATTGACCTAACTGATGTAGCAAACAGGGAAGGTTCATCCTTAACCCTGGATGCAGAAAAGGCTTTTGACCACCTCGGCTGGCCTTTCCTGCTACATTTCGTGATATGGGCTTTTTTGCGGGCTATTAAGCATTTATATTGCAATCCAACATCTCAGGTGAAAACTCCTTTTGCCCTTTCATCCTCATTCCAAGTGACTAATGGTACCCGACAGGGCTGTCCGCTCTCTCCTTTCTTGTTTGCGCATTATGATGAGCCCTTAGCTGCATCTATCCGCAGAAATCTGGACATTTAGGGCATATCGATCAGAGCTAAGGAATTTAATATTTCGCTGTTTGCGGGTGATAGAATTTTGCCTCCCCTTTACCAGCAAATCAAATTGACATTACAACAATGGAAGTAGCATCATATCTCCCTACTGTAACATATTTCCTCTGTCAAAATGTCCATTCTCAATAAGCTTTTGTACTTGTTCCAAACACTACCCATTCCTGTTCCTTCTGCACACTTAACAAAATTACCTTTTGCAATTTGTTTGGAATTATAAACAACACAGAATACCCCCTTCCATATTCATGTACTTCATTTACTAATGGCAGTTTAGCGTTTTCAAATCTTATAAGATATTACCATGCAGTCTAATTGCACACGGTCGCCTCTTGGTCTAAACAATGTGCCTAAAATAAATGGAATGAAATTGAGAAACTCTAGCTAGCACCCATTCATCCCAGTAATCTTTTTATGGAATGCGAAGGTAGATCCTAGCTGTCTGCTTGGGGCCATGGCTTAGTTTAGGTGATTTGACACAAATTATCTCTCCAACATGCTCTTAAATCTGAAGCATCATTGCTGACTTCTTTTTTATATAATCCCAAAGTACCGACAGCCTCACATTCCTGATGTCTTCTCCTTGGCCATTGAGGAACTTATTCCACTTCGGCCATCTGGTTGATCTCAGGTCTCTGTCAAGTACCTGTAAGGCAAAGATGTAGTCAGGGAGGTTGGGCCGGCAACAGATCGGGCAAAGCGGTATGCAAACGAAATACAGAGAGTGGTCAGGCAGGCATAGGTCATACACAAGCTGGCGGTGAAGTATGGAATCGGCAGGCTGGAGAGGAGTCAAGAATTAAGGCAAACGTTCATACACAATCATCAGAGTCACAGAGCATACAGCACACCCAGGGAGATAGTCCACACAAATGGGCACTGAGTAACAGGAAGTGCTGCTATTTATGGGCTGGTTAAATTGTACATTGTTCGCAGATGGCAGCAGGTGGGGCTAGTGAGTCCAAAGCAATTCATCAGGCTGGAAAATCACTGTAAAGACTCCAGAGTTTCCCTGTGGCACAACAGGCAAGGCAGCAGGCTGCGAAACCGGGAACCTCCTGGTTCAAGGACACCTAGGTACATGACAGTCACATAAATTACTGCCATTCAATAAACTTCAGGATAAATGTGACCTGCCCCACCAGGTGTTTTATGGATACCTGCAAATTTGCCATTATGCTCAAACTATAACCCCAACTCTGCAATTCTCCCCCCTTCTCCTCTTTAGATTGGACGATGTTGGAAGGTCCCACACAGGAAGGATTGATATTTGATATTTACCGGATATTGAATGCTTATTCCATTTAAGATCAAGGTAAACATTCCTATATGCTCCGCTGGGAGAGGATACTAGGAGAGGAAAATCCTCTGGAGGCATGGCAGGTGGTCTGGTCTTATGCGGCTAAAAGTTTCTTGTGTACCCTCTATAAAGAAAATGCATATAAAATGTTCTACTTTTGGTACCTGACACTGGAAAATCCATTTATCCTACCTGCTCTGATCGTTGTGGGCGTTGTCTTCTATATACAGTATATTGGAGCTGTCCGCTGATTTTTCCTTTTTGGCATTCAGTGCAACAACTTTTATCCCGCCTTTCCTTTTTAAAATATCTATCCCACTGACACCAAATTTTTTTGCTGGGCCTGTCCCAAATCTTATAAGAAGTTGCTGCACCACGTCTTTATGGCTGCATGCCGCCTTTTAGCCCTTAAATGGAAAAAACGCTCCCCCTCCCTCCTCAGCTGCATTGTATACTAGAATTAAAGATGTGAAGCTAAAGGAGAAATTGACTGCTAGAATTCAGGACAGGCTGGAGGCCCCAAACAAAGTTTGGGAACTCTTGCATCTCCACCCTGAGACTACCCTCCACCCTAGTTATCATCTTTCCCTTTTCCCCCTTTTTTTCTTTTACTGTTAGCCCTGTCTTGAGTAAGTGGGCCATCGTGGTAGTCCTTGACCTCTCTTCTGCTTTCTTAATTCCTTTTCTTTTTTTTCTAGCTCTCTTTGTGCACCTCTCTATGTGCTACCATGTTACTTTTTAATGGAGATATTTTACACTATGATACTGCAGTAGCTCTACAGCCATTGCTGAGAGTTGCATAGGTTGTCTTTGAGATTCCTGATATATCTGTATTATGGACATTATTGTTATAGCTTTTTCCAAATGTCTTTGCTGCACTTTGTGTGCTCTCTGTTTGCCATAAATATAGTGCCTTTTCTCTTGTTCAAAAAAAAAAAAAAAAAATCAATAAAAATTGTTATTTGAAAAAAAAAAAAAGGAAATAGACAAAATGTGTAAGGCCAACAATAGGACCCAGCAGGGTAACAGAATGTGGTAGTGAGAATTAGCAACATGGGGGGACATTCATTAATGTCCTCCCATAGGTAGGGTTAGTGACATCACATTGTCACTTTTGGAGGACCAAAGGACTGACTAGAATTATTAAGAGTGGTAAAGCTTTAGGAAATGTAATCTTTCAATAAAAAAGGATTTTATGAAATATGACTTTCTTCTTTTTAATATATCTTTCATGGATGATCTTGGTAAGAGCCAGAAGAGGAGGAATAACAAGGATGGACATAGAGTCCCCATAGAAACAAATGATGCTACATTTATTTTTTATTATTGTCAAGATCGCAAGGTAAAAAACTTTGAACCAGATTCTCGAAATTCGATTTGCTTAGAAAAAGACACAATGTGAAATATACAGAAAAAAAAAAAAGATTTGGGGTTTACATACATTTTATAGTGATTGTAAAAGAAAGGTTTTTTTTTTTTAAACCACTTCAGTACAGGGCACTTTTACCCCCTTCCTGCCCAGGCCAATTTTCAGCACTGTCGCACTTTAACCACTTAAGGACAAAGCCTATTTCTGACACATGTTGTTTACAAGTTAAAATCAGTATTTTTTGCTAGAAAATTACTTAAAAACCCCAAACATTATATATATTTTTATATATTTTGTGACGCAGTATTTGTGCAGCGGTCTTTCAAACACACGTTTTGTGGAAAAATACATTGTGACCATAATAGGCAGTAACAGGTACTCTTTATGGAGGGATCTGGGGTCTAAAAGACCCCAGACCCCTCCACTGCACTTCAAAGTATTCAGAAAATCAGAAATCTGCATTTTTGAATACTGACACTTTTTTAAATCATCGGATTCGGCTTTGATCGGGTCTCCGATCATGTAACCCGGAAGCGCCCAAACGTTGTTCACGAAACACGGGTTATCAGGATGCATTTTCATACCTACCATGGATTGTTCTATATAATACTGAACTTGACCATGAATATATAGTATCTTACAAAAGTGAGTACACCCCTCTGATTTTTGTAAATATATTATTATATCTTTTCATGTGACAACACTGAAGAAATTACACTTTGCTACAATGTAAAGTAGTGAGTGTACAGCTTGTATAACAGTGTAAATTTGCTGTCCCCTCAAAATACCTCAACACACAGCCATTAATGTCTAAACTGCTGGCAACAAAACTGAGTACACCCCTAAGTGAAAATGTCCAAATTGGGTCCAAAGTGTCAATATTTTGTGTGGCTACCATTTCCAGCACTTCCTTAACCCTCTTGGGCATGGAATTCACCAGAGCTTCATAGGTTGCCACTGGAGTCCTCTTCCACTCCTCCATGACGACATCACGGAGCTGGTGGATGTTAGAGACCTTGCTCTCCTCCACCTTCCGTTTGAGGATGCCCCACAGATGCTCAATAGGGTTTAGGTCTGGAGACATGCTTGACCAGTCCATCACCTTTACCCTCAGCTTCTTTGGCAAAGCAGTGGTCGTCTTGGAGGTGTGTTTCAGGGTCGTCATCATGTTGGAATACTGCCCTGCGGCTCAGTCTCTGAAGGGAGGAGATCATGCTCTGCTTCAGTATGTCACAGTACATGTTGGCATTCGTGGTTCCCTCAATGAACTGTAGCTCTTCAGTGCCAGCAGCACTCATGCAGCCTCAGACCGTGACACTCCCACCACCATGCTTGACTGTACACAAGACAAACTTGTCTTTGTTCTCCTCACCTGGTTGCCGCTACACACGCTTGACACCATCTGAACCAAATAGGTTTATCTTGGTCTCATCAGACCACAGGACATGGTTCCAGTAATCCATGTCCTTAGTCTGCTTGCCTTCAGCAAACTGCGGGCTTTCTTGGGCATCATCTTTAGAAGAGGCTTCCTTCTGGAATAACAGCCATGCAGACCAATTTGATGCAGTGTGCGGCGTATGGTCTGGGCGCTGACAGGCTGACCCCCCACCCCTTCAACCTCTGCAGGAAAAGTGGCAGCACTCATACGTCTATTTCCCAAAGACAACCTCTGGATGTGACGCTGAGCATGTGCACTCAACTTAATTGTTCGACCATGGTGAGGCCTGTTCTGAGTGGAACCTGTCCTGTTAAACCACTGTATAGTCTTGGCCACTGTGCTGCAGCTCAGTTTTAGGGTCTTTGCAATCTTCTTATAGCCTAGGCCATCTTTATGTAGAGCACAATTCTTTTTTTCAGATCCTCAGAGAGTTCTTTGCCATTAAAGTGCCATGTTGAACTTCCCGTGAGAAGTATGAGAGAGTGAGACCAAATTTTACACACCTGCTCTCCATTCACACCTGAGACCTTGTAACACTAATGAGTCATATGACACCGGGGAGGGAAAATGGCTAATTGGGCCCAATTTAGACATTTTCACTTAGGGGTGTACTAATTTTTGTGCCAGCGGTTTAGTCATTAATGGCTGTGTGTTGAGTTATTTTGAGGGGACAGCAAATTTACACTGCTATACAAGCTGTACACTCACTACTTTACATAATCATTGTAGCAAAGTGTAATTTCTTCAGTGTTGTCACATGAATATATATAATAAAATATTTTCAAAAATGTAAAGGGTGTACTTACTTTCGTGGGATACTAAATAATATACTATGTATAACATCATAAATCTGTTTGATAATATGGTACCCGTCTGTGTTTACTTGCTGACATTATACGTCCCAATAAACTTGCATTTTATATTTCATCACTGGGCGAGTCTCACCTCATTTAAAGTCCCAAGGGCAAACCTTTGCAACTTTCCAAATCAGTGTATATTATTTAGTCTGTTGGAATCTCATTTCTTGAGGCCCTAAAATGCCAGGACAGGAGAATAATCCCCCCCCCCAAATGACCCCTTATTAAAAAAGAAGACAGTCCAAGGTATTTAGTAAGATGCATGGCGGGTTTATTGAAGTTGTAATGTTTGGTCCAAAATTTTTGGAAAAAAAAATTCCCTTTTTTTTTTCTTCTTTTACATACTGTCACCAGCGCAGTACAGCATTATCATATACCTTGTGTGGCAGTGATCAGGGACACTGAATTGTGACAGTTAAAAAAAAAAAAAATAATAATATTTTTTTTACTTTTTATTTCTTTTTTTAACACACTGTGACCAGAGCAATATCATTTTACCATAGTAATATTGTACGACTCTGGGGAAGCGATCAGGGTTTTTTTTATGTTTGCTTATAGCAGTACTGTAAATTACATTGCTATAAGCAAGCATTTTACTGAATGAAACTGAATCATTCAGTTTGTTTTGTTGTGATTAGCTGTGATTGGTGGAAGCTAATCACATGGTACAGATGGGCTGTACCATGTGATCAAACTGACCAATCACACCTAGTAACACAATTGTACACAATAGATGGCATGGAAGGAAGCCATCCATTGTATACACCTGTCATGTGACCTGTGATTGGTCACAGCTGTACAATAGTACCAACATCTAGCCCGAACATTGATCAATCATCGGCTGTGTCCCGTGAACACAGCCGGCGATAGATCGCGCCACTGCTCTGTTCCGTGGTCGCACGGTCAGTGCTTCCTGACAGGACGTCATATGATGTCTAGTCAGGATGGGAAAACACCCGCCTGGCCATCAATTGAGTATAGGCTGGTTGGGAAGTGGTTAAATAACAAACTTGCTATACACACCTCTGGTTTTGCACAGAGCAGCCCTGATTCTCTTCATTTCAGTCTCCTGACGGCTGTCTTGGCTCCTCCCTCCTGCCGAGTGCCCCCAAAGCAAGCTTCTTGGCTTCTTGTCCTAGTAAAAGCACCTCGCCCACAAAACACTAAACACGGGCAAGGATCACAGTTAACCCTTTGATGATTAACCCCTAGTACAGTGACAGTGCGTATTTTTAGCACTAATCACTGTATTAGTGTCACTGGTCCTCAAAAAGTGTAAAAAGTGTCAGTTGGGGTCTGACTGTCTGCCGCAATATCACAGTCCCGCTATAAGTTGCTGATCGCCGCCATTACTGGTAAAAAAAAAGTAGATAAAAATATCCTATAGTTTGTAGGCACTGTAACTTTTGCGCAAACCAATCAATATTCGCTTATTGGGATTTTTTTTACCAACAATATGTAGCAGAATACATACTGGCCTGAATCTAAAAATGTTTTTATTGAATATGTTTTATAGCAGAAAGTTTTTTGTTTTTTTTTTCCAAAATTGTCTTTTTTTGTTTATAGCTCAAAAAACAAAAAAATGCGGAGGTGATCAAATATCACAAAAAGAAAGCTCTATTTGCGGGCAAAAAAGGACATTTTATTTTGGTACAGTGTTGCACGACTGCGCAATTGTCAGTCAAAGTAATGCAGTGCCGTATCGTAAAAAAATGGTCTAGTCAGAAAAAGGGGGGGGGGGTAAATCTTCCGGAGGTCAATTGGTTAGGGTAAAAAACCTTGAGCCTATTATCTGTAAGTTTGAAATATCCAACGACACGTTGGATTTTATTCATAAACGCACAGGGTTATTTTTTGCCTAATATGAATTATGAATTGTTATCTATTTTTATAATGAAGTACTGAAAAGAGCACAGGATTCTGCATTACTCCTTGTTTTCCACTGAACGTGTTATAAAGCTTTGAAACTGTTTCAATTTCAGATCTAAACACTGGATGTGTCTAATTTATTTAGCAAATCAATGTTTATTTTCTCATTTCCATCTGATTATCCATTTTAATTTTAGCTGGGATTTTGAAACCTATTTTCCAGGGTTTTAAAATTGATCCTGATAATAAGACAAACAACACAATTAAGTGAATTATTGTTGCCTGCTTCCACCAACGAACAGCAAGATATGAATATTAATAAAGGTAAGTAGTGAAATTTATCCTACTAATTATAAAAGGTGACCTAACAGTTAATAATAAGTAGACCTGCAAGTTAGAAATACTGAAATATGATCAGATTTGTTATTGCTTTTTCATTAACCCTTAATGACTACGACAGTCTGTGTGTCTCCACATTAGGACAGTCTGCCTTTTTTCTAAATGCTAAAAACCACTTTTGCAGCAATTTTTAAATGTTTTGCACACATTGAAAATCTGCATTTTTTTTTCTAGAAAAGGACCTTTACCCACCTTAGCCACTTCTGGACCGGAAAATTTTCCCCCTTAATGACCAGGCCATATTTTGCGATTCGGCACTGCGTTATTTTAATGGACAATTGTGGGCCGTGCGACGCTGTACCCAAATAAAATTGATGTCCTTTTTTCCCACAAATAGAGCTTTCTTTTGGTGGTATTTGATCACCTGTGCGATGTTTATTTTTTGCGCTATAAACAAAAAAAGAGCGACAATTCTGAAAAAAAAAAAATAATAATATTTTTCACATTCTGCTATATAACATTCTCACAAAAAAAATTTAAAAATCTAAATTTTTTAACATTTTAGGCCAATTGGTTTTCTGCTACATATTTTTGGTTAAAAAAAAAAATCGCAATAAGAGTATTTTGATTGGTTTGCGCAAAAGTTATCGTGTCTACTAACTACAGGAAAGATTTGTCATTTTTATTGTGTTTTTTTATTTTTTTACTAGTAATGGCGGCGATCTGCGATTTTTAGCGGCAGACAGATCGGACCCCTAACTGACATTTTTGACACTTTTGGGGGACCAGTGACATTACTACAGTAATCAGTGCTAAAAATGTTACTGTAATAATGACACTGTCAGGGAAGGGGTTAACATTGTGGGTGATCAAGGGGTTAAATGTGAGCCTAGGGGAGTGATTCTAACTGTGGGGGTGTGTGGCTTGTGAAATGATCATAGAGACCTGTGATCCTATATAGAAAGATCACAGGGGCTCTATGATCATTTCAGGGAGAACGGTCAGCTGTGTTTACAACAGCTGACTGTTCTCTCTCAGTGGGGAGCGATCGTGGGTGTCAGGTGGCAATCAGAACCGCCTGCCCCGTGCATCGGCTTCCCCGCTGCCGAGTGGGGGCGGGAGCGCGCCCCCTAGCTGCCTGTGCGCGACCGATGTATGTCTACGTCGGTTTGCGCAGGAGGGCCGCACTGCCGCAGTAAAAAGGCGGCGGGAGGTACGGAAGCGTTTAGTATACACAAACACAATATAATACCCATTTTGTGGTAAAATTACAAAAGATGAGGTTGTATTAAGTAAATTACCAATAGGTCAATAACAAAAAACTATGATAATAAAAAAAGTCCATAAGTCATAAGTGTTTTTTTTTAAATATTTACAGATCATTAGATGATAGTTAACCATTAATTATTGAATTTGAAATCCAATTATTTATCTTACACGTTCGCAGTGATGCCTAGCATGTGTGATACAATCAATGATTACATACTATGTATGCTTCTGCACACTCTTATCTTTATTTTATTTTCACTTAGCTTTATTCCTATCACAATGTGGCCAACAAGCCCTCTATGTGATAGCACAGGTCCTCATTAGGGAGACGTAAGGTATCTATTTGACCTTTTCCCCTGTTCTCCACTCCAGCCAATCTAACACAAGATTATGAGGAGATTGGGGTAGAGATGTTGCCTAAGGTCCTCACATTTACCATTTTTTGAGACAGTTTTCTGTGTTCCTGGGCTCCATGGATCAGTAAGGCAACCTGGAAACCATGGCTGTCCTACTGATTGATTGTTTGTTTGGATCTGGCACCCAATATATGTACCTGCAAAACGTTGATACCACTCTACTTTGTTCTATACGTGTCCTGCAATCCACAGCCAGGTACAAACCCAACTTGTCACTGGGGGAATATACTTCAATTGAACGGAGGATGATGGTGCAATCCAACATTTGATACACCATACTTTATTAATATTAATAAACTGGGCACATACAGTCATAAAAAGAACTTTAACATATTTCACGCTAGGTAGCACTTATAGTGTTGTCTTAAAAAAAAAAGCCATTCTGGTGGATCAGGGATGTCCCTCTTAAAAGATAGGCAGTGCTGATTTTCCTGCTGGGGTGTCAACCACTGTGAGCTGTTGGATATAGTCCCACACTGGAGTGCACAGTGGATCACTGCAGTGCTAAAATGTATGGAGCTTTTGAGCATATCTTACACTGTTACAGAGTATGTGAAGTCTAGACAATCTCTCATGATCACACGATCAAGAGCTCAGCTCCTCCCTTCTCCACCACCAAAATCTCACTACAAGCACATAAATATAATAGGCAGTGTTATAGGCTATTAGTAAACATAGAAACATAGAATGTGTCGGCAGATAAGAACCATTTGGCCCATCTAGTCTGCCCAATATATCTGAATCCTATGAATAGTCCCTGGCCCTATCTTATATGAAGGATAGCCTTATGCCTATCCCATGCATGCTTAAACTCCTTCACTGTATTTGCAGCTACCACTTCTGCAGGAAGGTTATTCCATGCATCCACTACTCTCTCAGTAAAGTAATACTTCCTCATATTCCTCATATTACTTTTAAACCTTTACCTACAGTAACCCATCTGCCATTTCTGGGGGTCCTCTGTGGCAGTGGCATTGCAGCAGTCCCAGCTGGAGTTTGTTTAACAGATAATGTAAATATCTCTGATTTCAAAAATGCAATTTCCTGCTGCAGTAAGGAGAATTGTCTACAGATCTGACAGCATCCGAATCTCAAAAGAGTGGAACATGAAATAAATGCACAACAATTCCTGCACTGAACCAAGTCTGCCATTTTAAAGAGGAAAAAAAAAAAAAAATTGTAAATTTAAGTCAAACAAATCTTACCTTTTTGTTTCTATTTTTTTTCCACCTTCCAGCCTACCTTTGCCCCTCTAATTTAAAACTGTGTCCTCTTGTGGTAGTGTTTCTTATTTTAAATATGCTCTCCTCCTTTACTGAGTTGATTCCCTTTATGTATTTAAAAGTTTCTATCATATCCCCTCTGTCTCTTCTTTCTTCCAAGCTATACATGTTAAGGTCCTTTAACCTTTCCTGGTAAGTTTTTTCCTGCAATCCATGTACTAGTTTAGTAGCTCTTCTCTGAACTCTCTCTAGAGTATCTATATCTTTCTGGAGATATGGCCTCCAGTACTGCGCACAATACTCCAAGTGAGGTCTCACCAGTGTTCTGTACAGCGGCATAAGCACTTCTCTCTTTCTACTGCTTATACCTCTCCCTATACATCCAAGCATTCTGCTGGCATTTCGTGCTGCTCTATTACATTGTCTTCCCACCTTTAAGTCTTCTGAAATAATTACTCCTAAATCCCTTTCCTCAGATACTGAGGTCAGGACTGTGTCAAATATTCTATATTCTGCCCTTGGGTTTTTACGCCCCAGGTGCATTATCTTGCACTTATCCACATTAAATTTCAGTTGCCAGAGTTCTGACCATTCTTCTAGTTTTCCTAAATCCTTTTCCATTTGGCGTTTCCCTCCAGGAACATCAATCCTGTTACATATCTTTGTGTCATCAGCAAAAAGACAAACCTTACCATCGAGGCCTTTTGCAATATCAAGATGTGAAGATCAATATGAAGATATTAAACAAAATTGGTCCCAGTACAGATCCCTGAGGTACCCCACTGGTAACATGACCTTGTTCTGAATGTCCTCCATTGACTACAACCCTCTGTTGTCTGTCACTCAGCCACTGCCTAATCCACTCAACAATATGGGAGTCCATGCTCAATGACTGCAGTTTATTGATAAGTCTTCTATGTGGGACAGTGTCAAAAGCCTTACTAAAATCTAGATATGCAATGTCTACTGCACCTCCACCGTTTATTATTTTAGTCACCCAGTCAAAAAAATCTATAAGATTTGTTTGACATGATCTCCCTGAAGTAAACCCATGTTGTTTTTCATCTTGCAATCCATGGGATTTAAGATGTTCCACAATCCTATCCTTTAATAGGGTTTCCATTAATTTGCCTACTATTGATGTCAGACTCACTGGTCTATAGTTGCTCGATTCCTCCCTACTACCTTTCTTGTGAATGGGCACGACATTTGCCAATTTCCAATCTTCCGGGACGACTCCTGTTACTAATGATTGGTTAAATAAATCTGTTAATGGTTTTGCCAGCTCACCACTAAGCTCTTTTAATAATTTTGGGTGTATCTCATCAGGACCCTGTGACTTATTTGTCTTCACTTTAGACAGCAATCTTAGAACGTCTTCCTCTGTAAAGACACATGCATCAAACGATTCATTAGTCATCCTTTCAAGTGGAGGGCCTTCTCCTTCTTTTTCTTCTGTAAAAACTGAACAGAAGTATTCATTAAGGCAGTCGGCTAGCCCTTTATTCTCTTCTACATACCTTCCGTCTTTTGTTTTTAATTTAGTTATTCCTTGTTTTAATTTCCTTTTTTCATTTATATATCTGAAGAATGTCTTATCCCCCTTTTTCATAGACTGAGCTAGTTTTTCTTCTGCCTGCGCTTTAGAAGTTCTTATAACTTGCTTGGCCTCTTTCTGCCTAATCTTGTAGATTTCCTTATCTTCATTGCTCTGGGTTTTTTTTATAATTACAAAATGCTAGCTTTTTATTTTTAATGATTTGGGCCACTTCTGCTGAGTACCACAGTGGTCTCTTCCTTTTTTTGCTTTTACTGACAAGTCTAATGCAATTTTCTGTTGCCTTCAATAATGCACCTTTTAAGTAGTCCCATTTCTCCTGGACTCCATGTAATCCGTTCCAGTCTGATAAGGACTCATTTATGACTAATTTCATTTTTGAAAAGTCTGTTTTTCTAAAATCTAAAACTTTTGTTTTTGTGTGGTGTGACTCTTTCACAGTTCTTATATTAAACCACACTGACTGGTGATCACTAGATCCCACTGTTTCGCCTGCAATGACATCATATACCGAATCCCCATTTGTGAATACCAAATCCAAAATGGCCTCCCTCCGGGTTGGCTCCTCAACCACTTGTTGCAGAGACAACCCCAGTAGGGAATTTAGAATATCTGTACTCCCAGTTTATATCTGGAAGATTGAAATCTCCCATAATGATAACTTCTCCTTTCATTGTCGTTTTAGCTATTTCTTCAACTAGAAGATCATCTAGTTCTTTGACTTGACCAGGTGGTCTATATATCACACCTACACGAGTTACTGCATGATTAGCAATCTGCAACGTAACCCAAACTGACTCTATGTTGGCCTCACCAACTTGTATTAGGTTAGATTTAATGCTATCTTTCACATACAGGGCCACTCCTCCTCCATTCTTGCCTTCTCTGTCTCTTCTGTATAAAGAGTACCCTGGTATGGTTATGTCCCAGTCATTTCTTTCATTAAACCATGTCTCCGTAACAGCCACTAAATCTACATTCTCAGATGCCATTATTGACTCAAGTTCATTGATTTTTTTACCTAAACTGCGAGCATTTGTAGACAGGACTCTGAGCTTATCATTTCTTAATCTCTGTGCTTCTGACCTGTTCTGGCATTGTTTCGGGGGGCAATTGGACTCTTGTATTTTCACTCTTTTTCCCCCCCTTCCTAGCTTAAATATTCTTTCGCAAATTCTTGGAGTTGTTCACTAAGTACATTTGTTCCTTTGAGAGAAAGATGCAAACCATCTTTTTTGTACAGTTCCTTTCTATTCCAAGTAGAGCTATCATGAGAAACAAAGCCAAATCCTTGCTCTTGACACCATTTACTAAGCCATATGTTGAACTCCTTTATGCGCCTCTGCTTTTCATTCTGAACATTATGCACAGGCAGAACTGGTGGATGCAAAATCCTGTACGTCATTACCAAGTGTGATAAAAGATTTTTTCACCTCTGACACTTCATTGCAAGCCAGGTCATTTGTCCCTAGATGGACAAGAACATCCACGTCCCCTTCCTGCTTTGCTTGCTTAACAATATTAATAATACGTCTTCTATCTCGTCTAGCAGTAGCACCAGGGAGACATCTCACAAAACCATTTTCTTTAAGCTCCACACTTCTTATGATTGAATCACCCAGCAACAGCTGCTTCCTTTGAGACTTCACTTTATCTTTTTTGTCCTTGGCTGCAGTCTTGCATACATTAGACATAGGAGTCGATGGTTTCTCACCCTCTGTGCTTGAGTCCATATCCATGTTGTCCTTACATTCTGAGAGTGCTGCAAATGAATTACGGAGAACCACCGACTGTGGGACATGTCTTCTATCCACCACTCTAAGTCTTCCAGAACCTACAGTAACCCATCTGCCATTTCTGGGGGTCCTCTGTGGCAGTGGCATTGCAGCAGTCCCAGCTGGAGTTTGTTTAACAGATAATGTAAATATCTCTGATTTCAAAAATGCAATTTCCTGCTGCAGTAAGGAGAATTGTCTACAGATCTGACAGAATCTGAATCTCAAAAGAGTGGAACATGAAATAAATGCACAACAATTCCTGCACTGAACCAAGTCTGCCATTTTAAAGAGGAAAAAAAAAATAAAAAATTGTAAATTTAAGTCAAACAAATCTTACCTTTTTGTTTCAATTTTTTTTTCCACCTTCCAGCCTACCTCCTGACTATCTCCTGCAATATCTCTTCACTGTACTTAAAATGTTGTACTTGAATGGAGTACTTGCAGCTAATGAATTGTAAAATAGCAGGGGGAGGCCAGGTTTTCAACCACAGGATGGTAATTAAAATTTGCATAGAAGAGTGCCCCTAGCACCTAGAGGTGCCATATATTCCATCACAGTGGTACATAACCTCATTTAATCTGACCTAAGGAAAGTGAAATAACCAAACCTCATCAGGCCACCTGTATACACTTTACTAATTCTAGCAAACTGAAAGGAGAAGTATAGCCAAAGCTGATGGTCCCACAAGTGAACTTCGTTCTGTGACCCATTTTCAGCCAACAACGGGCTAAAGCCTGCTGTCGGCTTACGTCATAGAGCCAGTACAGGCGACCAGCTGAGAGCCTGAGCCAGCCCCACCCACCCCTCCACAACCCAGCGTTCCAGTGAGTGCTGGAGGGGCAAAGCAGAAAGCCAGTGACTGAAAGTCACAACTCTGTTTAGAGCGAAGGGGAGAACTCAGCAATCAGTGGTCTTTGATCACTCAGTTCTCACTGCAGAGCTGGTGGGGAACAGATGCAACATCTAATTGATGCTGCATCTACCTAGGTAAGCATAAATGTTCTTTTTTTAAGTCCATACTTCTCTTTTAATTGTGGATTTAGATGCTGCTAGTGCTCTGTATATACAAGATATAAGAAAAGCCATTTTAGTATTTTCCATAAACAGAATATCAGTACTAAATTGGAGGGTCTGCCTGCTTTAATCACATCATCAATGCCATTCCAAACTACTAAACAAAGCCAATCACATCAGCAGGAAATTAAATGTCTGAGTTCTGTACAATGCTGGTGTCATTCTGTGAACTATTTCCATGGTTACAGTGAAGTGTAATTTAATATTTTTGGATGTTTTAAAAAATCATAACTGGCTGCAAATTGCAGTAGAAAGGTTATTTAACCACTAGCCGCTCGCCCATCATCAAATGACGGTGGAGCGGTGCGGCTCTCGTTTTGGGAGCGGTGTGGCTCTCGTTCTGGGACGTTCAGTGCCCTAATTACAATACAATAAATCAGGGGTGGGGAACCTATGGCCCGCGGGCCGTATGTGCCCCCCAAAGCCATCTGATCCGGCCCTGCCATTGGGTTACCTCCGGAGGGGAAGGGGAGGGGGAGCGCCTCCTGATTGCACACAGAGCGGGTTCCTCTGCTTACCCGGCACGGCCGCTGTCATACAAAGTCACGCCTCCTACCTATGATAGACAGCACAGTGGTGACTTCTATCATAGGAGTCGGTCCAGGAGGCGTGACTTCGTATCAGAGCGCCCGTGGCGGGTAAGTAGAAGAACCCTGCTCTGTGTGTAATCAGGAGGCGCTCTAATCCCCATGCGCTCTGCATTGATGGGGGCACTAATCACTCTGCATTGATGGGGGTGCTAATCACTCTGCATTGATGGGGGCACTAATCGCTCTACATTGATTGGGGCACTAATCAATCTGCATTGATTGGGGCACTAATCACTCTGCATTGATTGGGGCACTAATCACTCTGCATTAAGAGGGGCACTAATCACTCTGCATTGATTGGGGCACTAATCACTCTGCATTGATGGGGGCACTACTCACTCTGCATTGATTGGGGCACTAATCACTCTGCATTGATGGGGGGCACTAATCACTCTGCATTGATGGGGGCACTAATCACTCTGCATTGATTGGGGCACTAATCACTCTGCATTGATGGGGGCACTAATCACTCTGCAATAAGGGGGGGCACTAATCACTCAGCATTGATTGGGGCACTAATCACTCTGCATTGATTGGGGCACTAATCACTCAGCACTGATTGGGGCACTAATCACTCTGCATTGATGGGGGGACTCATCACTCTGCATTGATAGGGGTACTAATAACTCTGCATTAAGGGGGCACTTATCAGTCTGCATTAGGGGGGAAAACCTGGAAAACCAGTTGCCAGTAGCAACATCATCAATACCAGCTAACATCACACACCTGACCAAAGAGAAGCAGTTGCAGCCATCACATTAGGGGTGAGTTAATTACATGTTTGACCAAATATAACAGGCACATTTTTAAGTTGATAATTTTGTATGGCCCCCGAATAATTTTAAAAATACCCAAATGGCCCTCGGCAGAAAAAAGGTTCCCCACCCCTGCAATAAATAAATGCACATCAATGACAGCAAACATGGCATATCAGTGACCCCAATCAGTGACAATCAGTGACCCCAATCAGTGCCCATTAGTGATGCCAGTAAGTGCCTGTCAGCGCCTGCTCATCTC
This sequence comes from Pelophylax lessonae, assembly GCF_965119305.1. Classification (NCBI taxonomy): domain Eukaryota; kingdom Metazoa; phylum Chordata; class Amphibia; order Anura; family Ranidae; genus Pelophylax; species Pelophylax lessonae. The sequence continues at coordinate 479,385,136 of NC_138772.1, forward strand.
TGCTGCCCATCAGTGTCCACCAGTGCTGCCCATCAGTGCTTCCAGTCAGTGCCCATCAGTGCCACCCACCAGGGTCGCCTATCAGTGCCCATCAGTGCCGCCTATCAGTGCCCATCAGTGCTGCATCTCAGTGCCACCTATCAGTACAGCATTGGTGCCACCTAATCAGTGCCCTTCAGTGCCACCTATCAGTGCTCATCAGTGCTGCATCTCAGTGACACCTATCAGTACAGCATATTGGTGCCACCTCATCAGTGCCAGCTAAGCAGTGCCCTTCAGTGCCACCTCATCAGTGCCCATAAGTGCCACCTTATCAGTGCCCATCAGTGCAGCCCATTAATGCCCATCAGTGCCGCCTCATCAGCACACATCAGTGAAGGAGAAAAATTACATATTTACAAAATTTACTGACAGAAACTAAGAAAAACTTTTTTTTTCAAAATTTTCTGTCTATTTTCTTTTTTTTTTTAGTAAAAAAATAAAAAACCCTACTGTGATTAAATACCACAAAAAAAAAAGCTCTATGTGTGTGAAAAACATGATACATTTTTCATTTGGGTACAGCGTTGCATGACAGCGCAATTGTCATTCAAAATGTGACAGTGCTGAAAGCTAAAAATTGGCCTGGGCAGGAAGGGGGTGAAAGTGCCCTGTATTGAAGTGCCTAAATACCATTAAATTGCAAAACAATTTATGTATTATTTATTTAATTCATTCATATTTTATTATAGATACTTATATAGCACCATCAATTCATATAGCACTTTACATATATACATTGTACATTCACAGCAGTCCCTGCCCTCAAGAAGCTTACAAACTAAGGTCCCTAAAGGGCCATACACACTATAAGATTTTCTGAAGACTTTTTCCTTCAGATTTACCTTTTCTATGTAGTGCAAGGGCCTGCCAGATTGCATACAAATTGAACGTATTTAGGTTTAACCTCATATTATCTGGTTTTGGTAAATCTAAAGGAAAAAGTCTTCAGAAAATCTTGTAGTGTGTATGGCCCATTACTCACATTCAAACATACTAGGGCCAATTTAGACAGGATCCAATTAACCCAAAAATGAACACCTCTTATTTGCTCAGTCAAAATACCACTGTGCAAAAAAAAGGTCTATAATGTGCATGCTTAAAGTGTTCTCTTAATCACTTCCATACAGAGCAGTTACACCCCCTTCCTGCCCAGACCAATTTTCAGCTTTCAGGGCTCTCACACTTTGAATGATAATTACTCAGTCATACAACACTGCACCCAATCAGATTTTTTATCATTTTTTTCACACAAATAGAGCTTTCTTTTGGTAGTATTTAATCACTGCTGGGTTTTTTATTTTTTGCAATATAAGTGAAAAAAGAGCGAAAACTTTGAAAAAAAAAAAAACATTTTGTTTTAGTTTCTATTACATAATTTTGCAAATAAGTAATTTTTTTTCATACATTTTGGCCAAAATTTACACTACTACATACCTTTGGTAAAAATAACCCAAATTAGTGGTTATTATTTAGTCTATGTGAAGGTTATAAAGTCTACAAGCTATGGTGCCAATCATTGAAAATTGATCACACCTGATGTACCTATGGCCTATCTCATTTCTTGAGGCCCTGAAATGTCAGGACAGTACAAATACCCCCCAAATGCCCCTTTTTTGGAAAGTAAACATTCCAGGGTATTTAGTAAGAGGCATGGTGAGATTTTGAAGTAATTTTTTCCCCACAATTCTTGGGAAAATGAAGAAATATATATATATTTTTTTACACATAATTGTCATAATAACAAGTTATTTCTCACACACAGTATATGCATACTTGCAATTACACCCCAAAATACATTCTGCTACTCCTCCTGAGTATGGCGATACCACATGTGTGAGACTTTTACACAGCCTGGCCACATACAGAGGCCCAACATGCAAGGAGCACCGTCAGGTGTTCTAGGAGCATAAATTACACATATAATTTCCTAACGACCTATCACACTTTTGAAGGCCCTGGAGCACCAGGACAATGGAAACCCCCATAAAATGACACCATTTTGGAAAGCAAACACCCCAACACATAATCTAGGAGGCATGGGCTGCAGATAGGTACTCATGTACTCTGATAGGCTGCAGACAGGTACTCAGGTACTCTGATAGGCTGCAGACAGGTACTCTGGTACACTGATCAGCTTCAGAAAGGTACTCGGGTACTCTGATGAGCTTCAGAGAGGTACTCGGGTATTCTGATGCGCCAGAGACAGGTACTTGGGTAATCTGATGGGCTTCAGATAGGTACTTGGGCACTCTGGGCTGGAGACAGGTACTCGGGTACTCTGGGCTGGAGACAGGTACTCGGGTACTCTGGGCTGGAGACAGGTACTCGGGGCTGGAGACAGGTACTCGGGTACTCTAATGGGCTACAGAGAGGTACTTGGGTACTATGATGGGCTGCAGAGAGGTATTCGGGTACTCTAATGGGCTGGAGACAGGTACCCGGATACTTTGATGGGCAGAAGACAGGTAGTCAGGTACTCTATTGGGCTGCAGATAGGTACTCAGATACCCTGATGGGCTGGAGACAGGTACTCAGGTATTCTGATGGGCTGCAGATAGGTACTCTGAAGGGCTGGAGACAGGTACTCGGGTACTCTGATGACAGGTACTCGGGTACTCTGATGGGCTGGTGACAGGTACTCGGGTACTCTGATAACAGGTACTTGGGTATTCTGATGGGCTGGTGATAGGTATTCGGTTGCTCTGATGACAGGTACTCGGGTACTCTGATGGACTAATGACAGCCTGGTACTTGGGTACGCTGATGACATGTTCTCGGGTACTCTGATGGGCTGCAGAGAGGTACTCGGGTACTCTGATGGGCTGGTGACAGGTACTCGGGTACTCTGATGGGCTGTTGAAAGGTACTCGGGTACTCTGATGGCAGGTACTCCGATGACAGGTACTCGGGTACTCTGATGACATGTACTCGGTTACTCTGATGACAGGTACTTGGGTACTCCGATGACAGGTACTTGGGTACTCCGATGACAGGTACTCAGGTGGCTAGTAGGTTAATGGGGAGGGTGGAGGGAAAAGTCAGGATTATCAGGTAAGAAGATGGGTTAATACAGTTAGTGGGAGTGGTAGGGGCTCACACAAAAGTAAGTCCAGCCCTGGGTTTGAGCACAGATTTGCCAAGTTAGGTGAAGATATGGAGGTGGCAAGCTCAGAAGTGGCAGCCCTAGATGTCACTGCTATCCCTAACCGCCGGGAGAGAAGCCCATCTAGTAGGTGTGGTAAGGGTAGTGTAGGTAGGCCTAAACAGTTGGGGGTAATAAGGGATTCTATAATCAGAAGGACTAATAGAATATTTTGTTGCCAGGATCGGCTCAACCGAATAGTTTGCTGTCTCCCTGGTGCCAGGGTTCGGCATGTGGTGAACCGGGTTGATAAATTACTGGGAGGGGCTGAGGATTGTATGATTTTTTTTTGTTATTGGTTGAACTAGATGGACTTTTTTCAATTTGACTATGTAACTATGTAACCCTGCACAACATCCTTGGTTACTAGGATACACATGGTTGCTAGCATCCTAGCAACTAATGACAATGTAGGGCAGCATGTATCCTGTCAACCAAAGATGATTACAACACAATGAGAAGTTGTCATCTAATGACAGTAGGAATAGCGCTACTAAATTAATGACTTTCGACTTCAGTATTAGCCAGAGGATGTCGCTGGTGAACAGCCAAAATTTGGCCATTTAGTTCATCCATTCAACAATTGGCAAACAGGAAAAGCTTGCTGTTAACCCTGCATCTGAGGGAACTTCAACTAGCTGAGATGTATGGCATACTTTTTTTCCATATTGCCCTAATGTTTAACGTACACTTTAAAGGGTCGTTTCTCTAGATTTCTGGCACATTTTAATCCTTTTAAAAATAAATTAGAAAACATTCTCTAAACATATTTTTTCAGTTTATAAAAACACTGCATCTTTTTTTTTCGTGAAAGGTATGCCCATTTTTTGGGTGTTTTTTACCACTCTGTTTACTTTTTGCCAGTTTTTACACAACAGTTGGACATTGTAAGTCAGCTGTCTATAAAGTAGTGTGAAAACTAACAACATTTTGTGGAAAGATCAAGCAAAAAAAAAAAAAAAAATAGATATATATTTCTTTGCTGACCTTTTCATAAAACCCTTTCTTTTTTTTTTTTTTATATAAATAAAACCCTCTTTCGGCTTTATTGTTTTATTGTTGTTGCAGAGAATTTATTGATGCAAATTATAAAGTGAAAATTGTGTAAACATAGCAAATAGATTAAAGTTATAACACACCCACTGACTCATACATTTCTGCAATATTGTGTCATGTTCTGGCCAGGGACACTAAAGCTTGTGAGAATGACTCAGAAAACACATTCTCAATTTGTCATTTCTGTTTAATATGCTTTTTATTTGGTTACCATTTGGATTTTTTAATGACTTTTTTAAAGCCTAGACACCCTGTGGGGTTCATTTACTAAAACTGCAGAGTGAAATATCTGGTGCAGTTGTGCATGGTAGCCAATCAGCTTCTAACTTCGGCTTGTTCAATTAAGCTTTGACAAAAAAAGCTGGAAGCTGATTGGTTTCTATGCAGAGCCGGATCAGATTTTGCACTCTCCAGTTTTAGTAAATCAACTAACTAACTAACTAACTAACTAACTGTTGTAACAAAATGTAAAGATGCATCTTGTAATTTCCCTTCAAACTTTAGACTCAAAGACTGAAATAAACATAGCTAGCCAAACTGGCATACAGTAAGACAGATAGAACTGAGATATTATACAAATATTATGGTGGTATTAAAGAGAAATGTTAATGGTTTAGGGTAGATTTTATTTAATTTATTTTTTTAAGTTTATACATTTTTCAGCTTATGTTTTATATATTTTAATACTGTTTCTATAAAATTGTTGTTTAAAAAAACTAAAACGGAATGTCAGCATAAGCGAATGCAAGCATAGGGATGAACAGGTGATCTATGCATCTCTATGCAAGCAGTTACGTTGATGTCAGTTGGGACGCAGGAACTGCACATACCCCACTGCTCACACTGTGTGCATTCAGGGCCCTGCACCTGCATGGATGTCAAATTGGGAGATGCCACTGCGTCCCATTTAAATATTGATTAGATTGCCTGGATGGGGATGCATGAAACACCTGTGCATCCCCAAGTGGATGAACACGGTCTCGCACGGATGTACGCAATAGTATACCCCATGTAAAAAAAAATAAATAAATAATATACCCCATGTAAAAAATAAAAACAAAATAGTATTCCCCATGTGAATGGGGCTTTTACTTGAATTCTGAAGTGCCCGCTTTTTTTCCCCATATCTGTGCACTAATTTGGCATCCGAATAAACTTTGGAGTTCATTTACTAAAAGTTAATAGGCTGTCCACTTTACAGGGGATTGTTCCTCTGTGTTTAGTGAATGCGGAGAAAAACTGGAGAAGGGAAGGGGAGACTAGCAAGCGGCTGGCAAATCTGCAGAGCTGCTGCTGATGAGACAGGACAAGACTGCATTATTCAGCATGTACAATAACAAATATAAATTAACATTAAAATAATATTTTAGTACAATAAACTCATCAATTTCTGCAAAGAAAATGAAATATCCATGGAGGCAATATAAATTATCAATATCAGATACAATAAATTTCATCTTATTTACATAAATAAATCTGGGATCTAAAAATATAAAATAAAAAAATATCCAACAATGATTGAAACATTTAAATAAAAGAATACTAAAAACACACAAATGGTCAATATTCCTGTAGCGCAAGGGGGAAGAGCACTATCGCAACCCCTACCAAAAGCGTCAGCTGACACTGACAACCATAAAACAAAAATAAAATTAAAGATAAAACACCAATGCAGTATAGTTCATCAATGATAAGCAGCAATAGTCCATGAAATATCCGTTATGGAGAAGTAAATTGTGGCTGCAGATGTATGGGATCACCAACCATCACCACTGTGCTCTGAAGGGGGAGATGCAATGCCCACTCACCGACTTCATAGGCTCAGCCACTCTCATGACAGAGCAAACAGACCAGTAATCACAATTTCCTCCAGACCTCCAAGACCGGAACCACTATCTCAGGACCAATCACGTATCAGACTGGCTGATGGTGTCCTGTTCTGGAGGTTGATGTGGAGCTCCTCTGATGACTCTTCTATGGTTGGGTGACTTCTGACTCTTCCCAGCACGGTGACCGGACATGAAGGGGGAAATCTCTCCCAACTCTCGGCTTCTCTTCCTCCTGCTCACAAGTGTCCACAATCAGGGGAAAGTTCCCCTTAAAGTGTCATTCCACCTTATGGGGGGTCCTAGGCCTGCAATGTGCAGACTGTAGACATGAAGCTTATTCTGCTCTGACCCGTGTGAGGATCTTCTCTGTCTCTCCTCCGGTTGTCAGTGTCAGCTGACGCTTTTGGTAGGGGTTGCGATAGTGCTCTTCCCCCTTGCACTACAGGAATATTGACCATTTGTGTGTTTTTAGTATTCTTTTATTTATATGTTTTTTATTAAGTAGCAGCATTTACCAGACTATAGTGTGAGTTATCTCCTCACCAAGCGCTTGGTTGCTTACAATTAGTTTGGATACCGTGTGCTTTTAAGCAGTTTTCATAATGATTGAAACATTGTAAAAACATTTAATAGTTTCTTATAAATACATATTTGTTATTAAAAAGAATGATGTGAGTGAAACTAAGGCCCGGTTCACACTGGTGCGACACATGTTGCATGACGTGTACAAATCAATGCTTTTCTATGAGAGCCATCCTAACGGGTCTGAAACAAGTTTGTCTGACTTTGAAAACGTTTCCTGCACTACTTTGGTCCAACTTCAGCTTATTCAATATCACTGAAGTGGGATCAAAGTTAGGTCCTCGTTCTAACCATCCAACTTGTGACATCCGACATGGTGATTACAGTAGCAGGAAAATTAATTTATGTCACGCTGGGATTGTTTTAAATGGTCAAGTCAGACTATCTCAAAGTCGGAGCAAAATCGTATCCTGTTCATTCAAGTCGGATGGAAGTAGGACCGATGTGGGACCAATGTCGCAGGGCAAAGTCGAATGGCCAGTCGTACAACACTTGTGTTGTACCAGTGTGAACCCGGCCTAAAGCATGAAGGAAACACATATGCGTACAATATGTGTTTTTTTTTTTTACACACGCTTCATTCACCTCAGAGATTGCAACTATAAATAAATAAACTTTTTCAGCCTCAGACTCTGAGGTTTTCCTATATAAAATTATACATGAATAAATAAGGTTGTTGGTTGAACTGGATGGACTTGTGTCTTTTTTCAACCAGATTTACTATGTAACTATGTGTGTCTAAAGATTCATACACATTCATGTGCATACACATGCGTCTGGACGCACAACGTTCATATAGGAGTCTGTTTGCGTATACTCAGCCTGGAATAATTCCAAATGCATATGTGTGTGTATCGCCATAATGTTGGAAAAAGTATAAACCTGATATGAATTCTATATATTTTTTACCTTGCAGCATGATGTTTCCACAGAAGGTCTGAGGGTCTGGGTTATAAAGTTTATACCCCCTGTGACTCTACAGTGAAGAGATTTCTGAAACTTTGCCGTAGGGAAGATTTTGAAATTTTACACTCTGGCACCCAGGGGACCTAATGGCTGGAAGTTAATACTACATTATAACAGTGTAGTGCTACCCCTGTAGGAGCCGCTTGAATGCTCTCTTTATAAATGTAGCAGGGGAGAATGTCGAAAAATAAATGCAGTTTCCACTCCTTGAAACTTGCTCTTTTATTATATAAACTCAAAAGTCCCAGTTTGACTTGAACTTCCCTTGTAGACAGATAGATATGTAGCACTCTCCCCATAGGGCTTGCTTTATGATGACTTCTGTGGCCTCCTCTGATTACCCACAGACAGTCACTTAGGGACAGGTACACACATCCATCCTTACTCCCAATGGCTCGTTGCTCAATAAACAGTCTAGGGGCAATCTATGACACAGATCTGTACTCACTGTATGCAGAATCAGATCCTTTCCAGTGTCTCCCTTGCAGTCAGCTCTGCAGGACATCCAGGTTCAGCTCCTCTCTGACTCTCAGGCCCTCAGGTCGACCACCTGAGGCCGCATGGCAATTTCAACAGAGGAAGTCCCCTTCCCTCCGGGACCCAGCTCTCCAGCTGAAAGACCCTGAGCATATATAGGCCCTTGGATATACACAGTATCCCAGCATGCACCAAGGCACTTTCCTCTGCCAATCACCAGGGCTGTATTAAATGTCTGTGCACTCATTTGTCAGGTTTCCGCCCACTGTCCAATATGCCTCCCTATTGGACCAGTGTGAAACAATTCAGACAAGCTGAGCTGCACCTGAGCACCATGAGCAGACCTCACTAGCAAATCCAGCTCTCTGGTAGGCAGAGAACAATATAGATTTACCTGGCAATCTCTCTGGTAGGCAGAAAAGATCAAAAACTATACTCTCTCTCTAGCACCTACCTAGGAGGGTGCGATAGATAGATACATAGATAGATAGATAGATAGATAGATAGATAGATAGATAGATAGATAGATAGATAGATAGATAGATAGATAGATAGATAGATCCAGGCCTAATAGTCTTTGTTTCTAATATCTTGTACAAAACATGTTTAGGCTTTAGCAGTTGTGTAACCATAAGCTCCACTAAGCACTGCAAGTCACTTTCTGGAATCCATGTTGGAACTAGTGGTCCCTCACCCTCAGTAGTTACCACAAGTTACTTAAACCTTACATATAATTTTCAAATCATTCCAATACTTAATTTCTTTCTGGAAGAGTTCAGTGCAAATTTTAAATCCTTTCCAGTCATGTGACTTTTTAGGTCTTAAAAACAAGATTTCATGCCTGAGGAATGCATTAATATCCATGTTATTGTAGAAAATGTCATGGCTCAACAAGTTATTTTAAATTACACCATAACCCCCTAATTAGTCTACTTTGATATTTCTGATCTTTACCTAATAAATGTCAGATGCACTTAAGCTATCTTAAAGCAGAAATCTTCTCTAAATTAAAGGGTTTGCTCTTTTTGAGTAATTCTATTGGGTTCCTGTATCCTGTAAACCACAGTCTACCAGTTCTAATATATTCTGTAATGACATTTCCAATATATACAATCTGGGAGTATGATGTTATTATTAAAGGGAATATACTGTGTTTCTTTGTACATTGGGCTCAGGCATATATAGTGACAACAAGCATGGACTGGCACAGATGGTACTGCAGCTACAGCCTACTGCCTAATTAGAGCCGGTGATTGTGGAGGATGGTGGGGCAACAGTTAGTGATTGTGACAGCACAGTTGTTTCCATCCCCTCCTCAGTGCCTTCTTTGGATAAATTGTCCCCTGAACCACCAGTACCCTGAAAATGTTCAAGGTGTTATGCAATAGCTCAGGTAGATGATGCCATGCAGTGTTGCAACTGGTATGCCTAGGAGACAGGAGCCATACTGGAACAGAGATTCTGTCTGCTATACAGAGGCTGGGCCATAGGTGGGTACCCACATCTTAGTCTAGAAAAAGCCTACTGTCTGCTGTTTGACAGTTAAAATGTACACATATGCCTTGCCTGGCACACATCCACAACCTATCAATGCATCACTTGCTGGATATGTCCCTTGGCTTACAGGATCTTTTGAGTCAGGTCAGAAGATTCTGTAGACATTTAGGGCAGTCATAGCCAGTCAGTGTGTGGCTAGGAGAAATTCAGCAGGAAGTCTATTAGCCGGAACATAGCCTGATGTGCGACATGGCCAACTGGAAATCTGCCCTGGCTGCCCCAGCATCAGTGAGCCATAAATGAGTAGAAGTGTGAGAATAACATGAGGATAGGCTCATTGGGCTGGGATTTTCCTCCCTACATCTCTGGATTTTCAAACAGGATGCATGCACTATACTGTCAGTGTAGCACTACCCCCGTAGGGGTTGCAAGTGTCAGGATTCCCCACTGCTGTACAGCCAGTCACATAGCCTTTCCTTCCTGCATCCAGACACAGAAAACAGTCCTTGAGCTTTGCTTTTGTTGTTTTATTGAGGAGATAATAACTTTGATGGGGTTAGAAATGTATGAGATGCCCAACTTGGCTGTAGCAAAGACCCAGGGACAACTTCCTCCTCATATACAGCTCCTCTTGATCCTCCTGCACAGCTTGACCTGATCCTCAGTACAGCTTGAATCTTCACTTTCCTGTTACAAAACAAACAGTCTTCCTTAGCAACAACCCCCTACAGGCTATGAACTCTCAGTCCCTTAGAAAAGTATAAAATTGGTTGTGAACTACATCCTGGAGTACCTCCACTAACTTGTAGACACTGGTCCCTGCTCTACTCCTGCAGGAAATACTAGTCCACCTGACTGCTTCTTCTTCCTAGTCTACCCAACTGACACTCAAACAAGCAGCTGGTCTGCCCTTGAACCAGTTGTCCACTCTGAACATGGGCGTAGGAACCGGGGGGGACGGGGGGGACACATCCCCCCCAGGAAATAATGCGGGGGGGGGGGACAGGTATGGTGAAATCCCCCCCAGAGCACCAGGGTGTGACACCCGGGGCTGGCCGCCGGACTTCCTCCGCTGCTCGCTGCGTACACTGACACAGGAGAGAAGGAGGAGCTGATCAAAGTCAAAGCAGAGCATGGGAGAGAGACCAGGGGCGGATGCAGTCCCAGCTCCTTCATGACACTGCCAGGCCAGCAGTGGTTGGTTGTTAGTAACGCTCAGCAACCAACCACAGGGTTAATGACTCCGCCCCCCGGCATTCAGCAGAGAGCGGAGCTAGCTCTTGCAGTCCTGGGCTGGCTGCTGTCACACCTCCCGGCTTACTACAGCTACAGTGGTTGGTTGCTAGCAACCAACCACGTTGTTTGTCTGACTCTGCTCCTAGTGTGTGGAACTTCCTCCTTTGGACCTGGCTGCTGACAGTGCTCTGCCTCCAATTTATGTAAGGTAAGGAACTTCTGGAGGCTCACATTTAATGTTAGAGGAGCAGTTCTGGGGACCCTGATGGGGGGGCTCTTTGGGGACCCTGAGGTGAGGGAGGGCTCTCTGGGGGACCCTGATGTGAGGGGGGGGCCTCTCTGGGGACCCTGATCTGAGGGGGGCTCTCTGGGGGACCCTGATGTGAGGGGGGGCTCTCTGGGGGACCCTGATGTGTGTGGGGGCTCTCTGGGGACCCTGAGGTGAGGGGGGGCTTTTTGGGGACCCTGATCTGAGAGAGGGCTCTCTGGGGGACCCTGATGTGAGGGGGGGGCTCTCTGGGGGACCCTGAGGTGAGGGGGGGCTCTCTGGGGACCCTGAGGTGAGGGGGGGGGCTCTCTGGGGACCCTGATGTGAGGGGAGGGCTCTCTGGGGACCCTGAGATGAGGGGGGCTCTCTGGGGGACCCTGAGGTGAGGGGGAACTCTCTGGGGGACCCTGAGGTGAGGGGGGGCTCTCTGGGGGACCCTGAGGTGAGGGGGGGCTCTCTGGGGACCCTGATCTGAAGGGGGGCTCTCTGGGGACCCTGATCTGAGGGGGGCTCTCTGGGGGACCCTGATGTGAGGGGGGGCTCTCTGGGGGACCCTGATGGGGGGCTCTCTGGGGACCCTAAATTTGAGAGGGGGCTCTCTGGGGGACCCTGAGGTGAGGGGGGCTCTCTGGGTACCCTGATCTGAGCGGGGGCTCTCTGGGTACCCTGATCTGAGAGGGGGCTCTCTGGGGACCCTGATATGAGGGGGGCACTTTGGGGACCCTGATGTAAGGAGGTGGCTCTCTGGGGACCCTGATGTAAGGAGGGGGCTCTCTGGGGACCCTGATCTGAGGGGGGGCACTTTGATGACCCTGATGTGAGGGGGGCTCTCTGGGGACCCTGATGTAAGAAGGGGACTCTCTGGGGACCCCGATGTGAGGAGGGGGGCTCTCTGGGGTCCCCGATGTGAGGAGGGGGGCTCTCTGGGGACCCTGATGTAAGGAGGGGGCTCTCTGGGGACCCTGATGTGTGAGGGGAGGGCTCTCTGGGGTTCCTGATGTGAGGGGAGCTCTCTGGGGACCCTGATGTGAGGGGGGCCTGTCTGGGGACCCTGATGGGTGAAGGGGGGCTCTCTGGGGACCCTGATGTAAGAAGGGGGCTCTCTGGGGACCCTGATGTGAGGGGGGCCTGTCTGGGGACCCTGATGTGAGGGGGCCTGTCTGGGGACCCTTATGTGTGAGGGTAGGGCTCTCTGGGTATCCTAAATGTGAGGGGGGCTCTCTGGGGACCCTGAATTAAGGAGGGGGGCTCTCTGGGGACCCTGATGTAAGAAGTGGGCACTCTCTGGGGACACTGATGTGAGGGGGGCCTGTCTGGGGGTGGGGCTGTGTAATGTAAAGGGTTCCAATAGGGGGGGGGCTGTGTAATGTAGAGGTTTCCAATGGGGGGGGCTGTGTAATGTAAAGGGGTACGGGGGTATGGGGGCTGTGTAATGTAAAGGGGTCCAGGGGTATGGGGGCTGTGTAATGTAAAGAGTTCCAATAGGGGGGGCTGTGTAATGTAGAGGGTTCCAATGGGGGGGGCTGTGTAATGTAAAGGGGTACGGGGGCTGTGTAATGTAAAGGGGTCCGGGGGTATGGGGGCTGTGTAATGTAAAGGGGTCCAGGGGTATGGGGGCTGTGTAATGTAAAGGAGGTCTTCCTACATTTTACTCGCAGTTATTACTGCAGTCCTATAGTTTTTTTTCTGCATTTTCTGAAAGCGCACCAAAAGTCTTGCATGCTGCATCTTTGGCACCTTTCAGAAAACAGGAAAATATTTTTTTGGGGGGGAGTGACAGCAACCCTAGTGACACCACTGACAGCACACAGTAAGTATGCCACTGCCAGTTACATGTACTTCTGTCTGGCGCCTCAGGTCAATCTGTGCCGTTTTTGCAGAGGAGGAGGGGCCTCGTCGCCGGGTCAATGTGCGGTCCGTCACCTGCATGCCGGGGGGGGGGGGGTTAGATATAGGATCCGCCCCGGGTGCCAAATGCTCTAGGTACGTTGTAAAAATGTCCAGTGCATTCGGCTTCCGAACACCTACTGTTAGGCGAATGCACGCAGTGTGTAGTTGTTAACTACACGAACAGCGTAGTCAGCACTCCGGGGTCTCCTTCCGGTTTCACTTTCAGCACGGGCAGAACGCGGTACAGACTGCAGAAGGAGATAAATAAAGAACTGTTCCTTTTGCATATTTGTTTGTTGTGAGATTTTTCATGCACACGCACGCACACACACACACACACACACACACACTCTCTCTCTCGCAGTTTACTGAAAAAGCATATACCTGGCGAGTAAAAATGCTGTCCCCCCCAGATTTGTGTGGGTTCCTACACCCTTGACTCTGAATGTACATTTAGTGCTGGGGGGGGGGGGGGGCTTTGTGGCAGACGAAAGCATTCATCTGTCCTCACTTAAGTGGTTGACATTTGTTAAAATGACAAAAAAACAAAAGTAACACTCCTTCGCTCAGGTGTTATGCTTAAGGGAATTTAGTGTGTCTTAGACTTCGTTAGCAGCGCCTGGGATCTTGCTGCCCTCTTAGGATCATGGGTATCCACAAGAGCTACAAAGATAACGAAAACAAGAGAAGGGCGCATCGACCTAGTGCAATTCCATTAAAACATTTATTGAAAGATAAAAAAAAGTAAAACACACAAACACACTGATATATTGTAATCCTATTGGATTACATTACAAAATAAAATAAATTGACATTAGTTTGCCCCCCAGTGCCCTTTCCTGCAGTTTTACTGTACTTTTTATATATACATACATATATATATATACAGTAATCCCCCGCTACATCGCGGTTCAGTTTTTGCGGTCCCGGTAATTCGCGTTTTTTTTTGTAATGTTATTTTACTATATAAATCATTAATAATTAAAGATTTTTGTGTTTTTCATAGCTCTTGCTCTGTCTCTAAGTATCTTTAATGTGTTTAAATGAGTTTCTATTGTTTTAAAAGTGTGTTTAACCGGTTGCCGACCGCCGCACGACTATATACTGCGGCGGTCAGCCCCGGCCAGGCAGAGTGACGTATCGATACGTCACTCGCCTGTCACTGACTTGCGAGCCTATCGCGGGCGGGCGCGCGCCCGCCGAGGCGCGCGCCCGCCGCGGCTCGTTCACAGGCAAGTCAGTGCGTGTGACCGGCGGACTCGATGTCCGCCGGCCACACTACGATCGCTCCTGTGAAGGGAGAAAGACAGAGCAGCTTGTGTAAACAAGCTGCCTGTCAGTTCTCCCTGTGTAAAAGTGAAGATCTGACCGTTCTACTATGTAGAACGGTTGATCTTTGCTTTTACACCAATAGCCATGTCCCTACACAGTAGAAAGCACGCCCCTAGGACACACTTAACCCCTCCCTGTCCAATAAAGTTAACCCCTTCCCTGCCAGTGTCATTTTTGCAGTAACAGTGCATATGTATAGCACTGATTACTGCAGTAATGTCACTGGTAACCCCAAAAGTGTCAAAAATGTCAGTCAAGGGTCCGATCTGTCCGCCGCAATGTCGCAGTACCGAAAAAAAAATCGCAGATCGCCGCCATTATGCGTTAAAAAAAAAAACACCAAAAATGACAAAAATCTTTCTCTTTGTTAGTAAACGCGATAACTTTTGCGCAAACCAATCAAAATACGCTTTTTGCGATTTTTTTTACCAAACATAGGTAGCATAAAACAAATTGGCCAAAAAATGTTAAAAAATTTTGATTTTTACTTTTTTTTTTGGGGAATTTCATATAAAAAAATGTGAAAAATATTGTTATTTTTGCAAAATTTACGCTCTTTTTTTGTTTATAGCGCGTGATCAAAAAATCGCACAGGTGATCAAATACCACCAAAAGAAAGCTCTGTTTGTGGGAAAAAAAGGACGTCAAATTCGTTTAGGTACAGCGTCGCACGACCGCGCAATTGTCCGTTAAAGTCACGCAGTAAAAAATCGCAAAAAAACCCCTGGTCCTTTAGCAGCCAAATCCTCCGGGGCTTAAGTGGTTAAAGACCTTAAAATGCTTCTACACGTACAGTGACAGTAAAAAAATCATGCCTACAATGCATTTTAATAGGGTTTTTCTATTTCGCGGAATTTCACTTTTCGCGGCTGGGTCCGGAACGTAACCCCCGCAATGGAGGGGGGTTTACTGTATATATATATATATATATATATATATACAAACCCGATTCCAAAAAAGTTGGGACACTGTACAAATTGTGAATAAAAACAGAATGTAATGATGTGGAAGTTTCAAATTTCAATATGTTATTCAAAATACAACATAGATGACATATCAAATGTTTAAACTGAGAAAATTTATAATTTTAAGGGAAAAATAAGTTGATTTTAAATTTCATGGCATCAACACATCTCAAAAAAGTTGGGACAAGGCCATATTTACCACTGTGTGGCATCCCCTCTTCTTTTTATACCAGTCTGCAAATGTCTGGGGACTGAGGAGACAAGTTGTTCAAGTTTAGGAATAGGAATGTTGTCCTATTCTTGTCTAATACAAGCTTCTAGTTGCTCAACTGTCTTAGGTCTGCTTTGTCACATCTTCCTCTTTATGATGCCCCAAATGTTTTCTATGGGTGAAAGATCTGCACTGCAGGCTGGCCATTTCAGTACCCGGATCCTTCTTCTATGCAGCCATGATGTTGTACTTGATGCAGTATGCCTGGCTGCTGTTGGAAATCACGGGGCCCCATATAGACTACCTGGCAGGGCCCCCCCCCCCAAGAAAATATGAAAGAATTACAGCAAAATCACTATTGTCAGACAAAAATTCAACATAATTCCTGCTAAATCTAAAAAAAAAAAAAAAAACTATGTTAATGAATGAAAATGAAGATGAGATGAAAAAAATATACAGGCTGGGCAGTTGGAGCTCTGGATCAGAGAGACAGAGGGAAAGAAACAAAGTTACAAATAAACTCAAGAGCAGAGCTAACATCAGAGCCAGTGCTGGGAGGGGGGGCCCACACAGGGAGGGTGATTAGTGAGAGACCACTGTCTCTTTCTCAACAGATAAAAGCTGGGAGAGGGACAGAGATCAGATTTAGGTGCTGGAGAAAAATTTCTGTATTTGCTGTCCATCACTAATCCCCCTACCTGTGTGGGGCCCCCCTGTGTGCTCGGGCCACCTACAAGAGGGCTGGTGGTCTCCCCCTATCAGCGGCCCTGGCAGTATGTGGTCTGGCATTGTCATGTTGTAAAATGCAAGGTAAAATGAAAGAGACAACGTCTGGATGGGAGCATATGTTGTTCTAGAACTTGGATATACCTTTCAGCATTGATGGTGCCTTTTCAGATGTGTAAGCTGCCCATGCCACACGCATTCATGTAACCCCATACCATCAGAAATGCAGGCTTCTGAACTGAGCGCTGTTAACAACTTGGGTTGTCCTTGTCCTCTTTAGTGCGGATGACATGGCGTCCCAGTTTTCCAAAAAGAACTTCAAATGTTGATTCGTCTGACCACAGAACAGTTTTCCACTTTGCCACAGTCCATTTTAAATGAGCCTTGGCCCAGAGAAAACGCCTGCGCTTCTGGATCATGTTTAGATATGTCTTCTTTTTTGGCCTATAGAGTTTTAGTCGGCAACGGCAAATGGCACGGTGGATTGTGTTCACCGACAATGTTTTCTGGAAGTATTCCTGAGCCCATGTTGTGATTTCCATTAAAGTAGCATTCCTGTATGTGATGCAATGCCGTCTAAGGGCCCGAAGATCACGGGCATCCAGTATGGTTTTCCGGCCTTGACCCTTCCGCACAGAGATTGTTCCAGATTCTCTGAATCTTTGGATGATATTATGCACTGTAGATGATAACTTCAAACTCTTTGCAATTTTTCTCTGAGAAACTCCTTTCTGATATTGCTCCACTATTTTTCGCTGTAGCATTGGGGGAATTGGTGATCCTCTGCCCATCTTGACTTCTGAGGGACACTGCCACTCTAAGAGGCTCTTTTTATACACAATCATGTTGCCATTCGACCTAATAAGTTGCAAATTGGTCCTCTAGCTGTTCCTTATATGTACATTTAACTTTTCCGGCCTCTTATTGCTACCCGTCCCAACTTTTTTGGAATGTGTAGCTCTCATAAAATCCAAAATGTGCCAATATTTGGCATGACATTTCAAAATGTCTCACTTTCAACTTTTGATGTGTTATCTATATTATATTGTGCATAAAATATAAGTTTATGAGATTTGTAAATTAGTCCATTCCTTTTCTACTCACAATTTGTACAGTGTCCCAACTTTTTTGGAATTGGGTTTGTATATGTGTGTGTATATATATATATATATATATATATATATATATATACTTTAACTTATTTATAGTTATTTATTATATTATAATTTATGATTTTGTGTTTCAAACTTTATCATACCCGAGATGTTATAAAGAAGAATGCACAGTAAAAAAAAATCATATGTAAATAGTTGGTTTGGGCTGCTCATCCTTAATAATACTAGCAAAAAAATGGTACCGCTTTCAGCACCCAAAATCGGAAACAATCATACTGCCAGGGAGGTTAAAGCAGTTAAATGACAATTAGAAATGACAGATAAATAATACCAATGTACACAATAACAGACAGTAAGTAAGTGGATCTTTCAAGAAAGCTATTGATTGTTGTGCGTAATACTACTGCTAAAGGGGAACCCCATGACGGCCCATACTACCTTTATCCTAATAAGAGATGAAGTAATATAAATACCAGTAGCGTGTCCCCTTTAAAAGCAATAAAATAGCAGTGTCTAGAAAGCAAGGCCTTGCAATTATCTTCATTGGCAGTTGGAGCTTAAAGAAACAAAGAATTTCTAGATGTGGCACAGTGATAGGCAATCAATGCAGGGCAGGTTGTTCTGACTAGTGATAATCCTCTTAGCAATCCAGGTGTAAGGTGTCTGTATAGAGTGTTCAGAGTGATGTATTAGTGGCTGGTAACTGGATTTTGGGCAAGTGTCCTCTCAACAATCCTGAGGACCTTTAATGACTTCTTGAAGAACAGTCAGAGTCGACTCTCCACACTGCAAGCGGGCTGAGATGGCTGTAGTCTGCTGATTCAGCAAGTCCACCAACTCCGATGTGATCAGCGATGCTGCTGGGGTACCCCTGGTGTAGTGAGTGACATCTGTCCCGCCTGGGCTGGAGCTGCAGAAAGCTGTGTGTCGCGTAGTAGGCCGCAATTCTTCCACACTGGGGCGAACTGGTGCACACTCCATTGATCCTGGGAAGCAAGAGAGCATTGGCCTGGTCAGCAGATCCCTTTATAATCTCTCACACAATTCTCACCTGGAGCAGATGGCTTTCTGGGAGGTGTAGTCCATGGATAGCTCTGCAGTTCAGTGATCTCTGCTCAGGAGACTACAGTTCCTACAATGCTCTCTTCTAGGCTCAGGATTTTGATGCGTTTAATCTGAGCCCCGCACTGGGAAGGTAGAGGACAAGTCTGCAATGCCAAATAACTGTAGTCCGCTCCCGGCTACATCCACTTTTGGGCAGCCGGCATACTGTGCTCTACAAGAATATTTGTGGTATTATACAGTGTGCTGGTACCGATAAAACTCAGAACTTAATTTTTAGACGGCTGTTTTCCAAAGATAACATTTTTTACAAATATGTGAGTAACTACTGTACTGTGTTTGTCAATAATCTTTGCATTTCCTTATGGTGCTTCATCTTTAAAAATTTAAAAATGGACAACACTTTAAGCTTCTACATTGCTCTCTTCAGTTTGGAATTTTTTTTGGCTTTTATGCAGGTTATAACTTGCTGTTCATGTCAATCGTTTGACTCTACCTAAAGAGGAGCTTCAGGCTCCTTCAGAAAATACTGTACTGCACAAATACTGTCGCTGCTGTACAAATACTGTACAAATGCTATAGCTGCTGACTTTTAATATTAGGACACTTGCCTGTTCATGAAACCAGCGGTGTCTTCACCCTAGCCGATTTTTCAGTCGGCTGCTCGGGTGCTGCCCCTGACATGAAGCCTACTGCGCATGAGTTAAGCATGCTGCACTCTGTGAATTGCCTGGTGGTGGGGGAAGGAGGAGGGGGGCCAAACTTGTGGGTGACTTCGCTACAGCAAAGTCAGCCAGAAGTGGAAGCGGGTACCTGCCAAAACCAGAGAAAACAAGTGCAGCTTCCATGTTTTTTTTATTATTTTGGTTACACACTTTATTATAATGTAGTCTAACAGTGATTCTTTAATTGCTTCCCAGTCACTGTACATAAACAGCCAGGTGGGACAATTGCGGTTCTGATTGGATGTAGCCGTACGTCCTGTCAGAATGTGTGCTGCACATAGCCTTGTGGTCGTGCAGCGTTATTATTATTATTTCAGGTTCTTACATAGCGCTGTCAATTTACGCAGCGCTTAACATATACATTGCACATTCACATCAGTCCCTGCCCTCAAGGAGCTTAAAATCTAAGGTCCCTAACTCACATTCATATATACATAGTAGGGCCAATTTTATACAGGATCCAATTAACCTACCAGCATGTCTTTGGAGTGTGGGAGAAAACCAGAGTACCCAGAGGAAACCCACGCAGGCACAGGGAGAACATGCAAACTCCAGGCAGGTAGTGTTGGGGTTGGGATTTGAACCAGTGACCCTCTTGCTGCTAGGGGAAAGTGCTAACCACTACACCACTGTTGCAATCCCATGATGGCTGCATCCCTCGGACACAGCACATCACAGATCGGGATATGAGCTCTCTGATTGGCCCTCCCGCTATTGTAATGGCTGTGTCCAATCACACAATATAAACAGAGGCATATGCCTCTGTCTCAGCTCTCCTCCTGAGCTCCATCTGTCTCTGTCCACAGTGCACATCAACATCTGTACCTGTGTCCCATCAACATCTGTTACAGTGTACAGTGCACAAAAATATCTGTCACAGTGTACCAAATAATAAAACATTTGAAATAAACAGTGTAAAAATAAATAAATAAATAAGGTTAAGCCACCTGCATCCCCCGATGCTCGTATGCAAAGGCGAACGCATGCATTGGTCCCATGCGCATACGTAAACGGCGATTGCACCACACATGTAAGGTATTGCTGCGAAGAGCAAAAGCAAAAACTCTAGCACTAGACCTCCTCTGTAACTCTAAATTGGAAACCTGTAAAGACTTACAAAGCATCGTCTATGGAGATTTTTAAATACCGTAGTTTGATACAGTATTGCATGACAGTGCAATTGTCATTCAAAACACGAGAGCGCTGAAAGCTGAAAATTGGCCTGGGCAGGAAGGGCACGAAAGTGCCTGTTAAAAAATAATAGTACAATTGATTATATTTTGGGCTGAAATACGACTTTTCTCTTGATCCAAAATGTAATCCTATTTAAAAGGATGATATTCTGCGCATGAGAGCTTTACAATTTTTAACCTGTCACTAAAAAATATATTACTGTATAATTTTATTTTTATGACTGTATTAGGAATTCCATCAAGAGCATTCCATTATACAGTAGTGTCTTCGAAAAAGTAACAGTCTAATTGCTCATCTCTGGCTCAAATATGACTTTTCCTTGGATTAAAAAAGATGTGATTCAGTGCATCAAATCTGTTCAATTATTATATAATATTTGAGGAACTATATTTTTATTTCTTATAAGGCTTCATCACAGCATTGAGAAGCAGGTGGCTGCTAATGACTTTGTATATGATGACAATAGAGGGTCTTTGAACAATATAGTGTAATATAGGAACAATACCCTAAGCAATAAGGAGTAGAGGAAGAGAGAAAAAAAAGTCATAGAGAAGCAAGAAGGTAAGAGTGGAGAAGGCTGAACAGAAGGAGACCTAGGAAACTCACAGGGAGGATACTGGGAACTCTGAGGGTGGACATAACTGGATATGTATAAATTTAGCCCATGGATCCCACGTCTCCTCAAACTGTTGTACCCTATCATTAATTTGAATAGCTATTTGTTAGTGGATCATAATCTAGGAGCCTATATCTTGCTTCACTTAAAATTTATTGGTGAAATATGCCTACACCCTACCTCTAAAACCTTATCACACCCTAAAGAACGTTATTCAGTTCAGCCATTAATTACATTTCATTTACAAATAGCTTTTATGAACAAGAAAGTTTTATTTAATATTTATGGCTGAACAACTCTCTGCCTCCGAAATTGTCTCCTATGAAAAAGGATATGATTATATTAGGTAAATCCACATTCAGTATCTTAAAAATAATTTATTTTATTAATGCTGCAATATGACTACTCCCTGTCTTCAAAATTACCTCTCATTAAAATGGATGAGATTCTCTTTAGCTAATTCATATGATTTTCATATAGTATCCTGAATCTAGAGTAGACAATAAAGTTTGTCTTCACTTAAAAAAGTATGAGATTCCATTCCGCAAATATGAACAATTGTTCATTGTTTGTGCAATTTTTAACTGTTTCAATTGTGTCTAAAACAAAGCAGTTTCAGGAAAACTTCTGGGTGAAATAGGTCTAATTTCTGTCTCAAAGTTATTCTCTTATTAATAAGGATCACATTCTCTGCAGCAAATCTGTACATTATTAATATTATGTCAATGCATAGATTCTATCTAATTATATACTTATTAATGAAATCTGCTTGCTCTTTCCCTCATAAAAAGCTGTCTATCCAAAAAGACTTAAAATGTGTACTGAAATAAAGTACATTTTGTGGTTTAAATTTCAAATAATAATAGAATAATGCTCTTTACCTCAACACCTTTGGCCTATCCAAATGAGTATAAAAGATTTGATGCAATCCTTTATAATCAGGGCGTGAGCACGCAGCCACCCCGACACTGTGAACAGCTGATGCGGATCTGTCTCTACTCGCTCCCGGCGCTGACAAGCAGGAGAGGAACGGTGAGCTTCCGTGCACAGCATCACTAGTGCTATTGATTTTGGACTTTGAGTGCCTGTATTTTTTACTTATTATGTGAGTGCATAAAGCGTGGGATTCGGGGGTATGTTTAAATAAAACTTGTGTTGAAATACTGCCCTATGAGCCCTCTATGTTCTTTTCCATTATCCTTCTATGATCATTTGATATAGGAACCGGTGCATCCCTTGCCATCCTGATTGGGGAGATCTCGATGTTCAAGGAATCTGGTCTTGTCATTCTGGATCCGGTTGATGATACAGTGAAATATCAAGGCTCTCTTAACTTATCATTGTGGTGAGTGAGCATTACCCTGGGGGGGGGGGGGGGGGGGGGGTCACGTGGTGTGGTGGAATTATATATTATATCTACACTCCTTTGACCCTCTTACCAACGAAGTGCTCATGGTTTCACCTATGCATTAAGGGGTCATACTCTTTTCAGAGCTGCTGATGTGTTGGACTTTCCTATACATGGACTTCAGAAGGGATTGACACATTTTATTTTTTTATTTATTGCTATATTAGGCAGCAGCTACCGATGTGTTTCCATTTTATTTTCTTTGATATATTGTGTCTTTCTCCATAAGCGCGTGATTGTGATAATATTTGGTTCATTTGTGGATTTTATTATCTCAGTCCATTTGTTTTAATCCTTTATATTCTTTCTGTTTTCTGTCTGGAAGCAATAAAAAATGTATTTGTAAGTTTATTTTTGTATGGCCAACATATAGCAGCCTGTCCAAACAGGCTAGAAAGTTGTGGTACTAATCTGTTAACATATACCTCCTTTATTCATTGTTGGGAACAAAGAAAACAATTGCTTAATTTCAACTTTACTTTACTTGCTCTCTCCCTCTAAAAAAACAGCCTGCACAAAAGGATTACAGGCTTAGCAGCAAACCTCTGTGACCAAGGCCTAGTAGGCGGGTGAAGTGTGTCACAGGGTGTGGCCAGAGCAGTGTTGACTAAGGCCGCACACAACCATATTGTCAACCTTTTCTTCCTGTTGGCAGCCATCTTGGACATGTGCAGACTGCTATCTTTTATCAACTCTGTTTGTATTATTACTTGCCTGCTGCCTGGGCGTTGCTCAGTTATGATGTTGCACACCTGACTATATATAGCACCTGTTGGCTTGCAGCTCTTTGCCTTTGTGTTTGTGCTCCATGGTGCATCTCTGCTAGCAGTCTTCTGTTCTCCGTGTTCCTCCGTGTATGACCTGGCTTAGCTGACAACTTTCCTGGCTCTCGATTCCTTATCAGCAGATGACCCGGCATTGGCAGACTACCCCCTCTGGACTCAAACCCGGCTTGTATAACTACTCGTCTGTAGACTCGATCCCAGCTTGGATAACTACCTGCTCTGAACTTGACCCCGGCTGTTCCTGATTTTGCTCCTCATTCTTGCTCTGTGTTTATTGTTGTTGCTCTAATAAACTAGTTTATTTTACTTGCATCTTCATGTGGTCTGGTTTCCTGGCACATATCCACATCTGAAGCACTGGTTCAGTTTTGAGTGGAGTCTTACCTCAAAAATGTCCATGCTTCTAAATTAGTGCCTGATGCCTGCTCCCACTTTCTGAATACCAGCAGGGACACCTGTTATTCTCCAGCTTTGAGCGGAGCTCTAAGTCCACACGTTAGCAGTAATGCTGTCCAAATTTTCTTTATTTATTCTGGGAAAAAGGAAGCCAATTTTGTGCTTGTGTATGGAAAACGCTTACTCTCTCCTTCAAAAATGTAGGTCTATTTCAATGAAGTGTGGTGCAATTCCATTCAATTATTATATTTTCAATTGTACACAAAAATGACCTACTTTTTTGTTCTGGATGCAAAATGCTCAGTCACTCAGAGATTGCAGCCTGCACATACAGAATTGATATCTATGGTTTAAAATCTCAAACCTTTGCCATCTTCAGTCTCTAAAACAAGACACAACATTTTTATTTCCAGATGCAATATGCTTGCTGGCTCTCTCAGAAATTGTGACCTATCCAAGAAAGGCTTAATGGCTGTGCAGCTAAACGGTAGAATCTTTTCCATCTTCAGTCTATGAATCAAGACAAAACGTTTTAGTATTCAGATGCAATATGCTTGCTCAGTTACCCAGAAATTGCAGCCTCTTCATACAGGCTTAAGATTTGTGGTGAAAGTCTGTATCATTTTTCAGTCTCCTAATAAATGTTTTCATTTTTATTTCCATATGCAATGTTCTTGCGCTGTCCCTTAGAAATTGAGGCCTATCCAAAAAAGACTTAAAAGGTGCATTTTAAAACTGTGCAACTTTTTGAGAGGCATGGCTACCGCGCTGAAGCATGGACGTTTCGACCTGTAGCTCCGCTCCAGCGTCAGGATCTCTAAAGGCCTGAGGTGCTCTCACACCACTGCAGACACACCGAAAGCTGCCTGAAGTGCCGCTCGCCATACCGAGATGACTCAGAACAGGAAAGAGTCTACACCGGCGAAGAAGCTTCAACACTTCTTGCCGCCGATGGACCGCTGTTTCTCCAAAGATGGCACCAATGCCCACTCCCCGGCCCACTGCTTATAACTTGAGCCCATGCTCACAGAAGGGTTCCCTGCAGCACTCCCCAGATGCCTCCATGCCTGTGTCCCACAGCCCAGCGAAGTCAAAGCCTCACCTTGATCCGGGAAAACACAGCAGCAAGGTGAGCACTGAACATGATTCCATAGAAGACACGAGGGAGCTCATAGATACTGTTAATGCATTTTCTACTGCCAACCAGTCTCTCTCAGACACTACTCTTAAAGACATGCTTGTATCCCTGTGCACTTCTTTACATGCTGATATGATGGAGTGCATGAGAGGCTTTAAAACTGAAGTGAGGGAGCTGGGTGGCAGGGTGGATCATATCGAGCAGAAGATGGGAGAGTTTGCTTCTTTTCATAATTCTCTGGTGGATGCATATAATGACCATACAGATGAAGTAGCCTGGCTCAGATCCAAAATTGTGGATCTAGAAGATAGGTCACGCAGAAACAATTTGAAATTAAGGGGGATCCCGGAGGCTACACAACCTACACAGCTTCAGCAATATGCTTGCGGCATCAGGAAGGCCTACTTACCCACAATACCTGACTCAGAATTAATTATTGACAGAATACATTGCTTGCGTCCCACCTTCCAGATAACATCCCTAGGGATGTGATAAGGCAGGTACATTTTTTCTACGTCAAAGAGCAATTTATGTCGGCTTTTTCGCAGACATCCACAGCCTCCTGAGCAGTATACCTCCATCCAGGTTTTTTCTGACCTCTCTCAGCACACAATGGTAAGGCCCTCCTGCCTGTGACGAAGGCATTATGCAACCATAACATTGTGTACTGCTGGGGCTACCCAACACAATTAACCATCACCAAAGATGGAAATTCCTCAGTGATTACATCCCTTGATGAAGGCCTGGTGCTACTCCGTTCTTGGGAAATAATCCCTGCTACACCCCCAGAGGAATCTGCTTCTGCCTCTATACTACACACGCAGTCTGATTGGCAATTGGTGTCTCACAAGAAGAAAAATAAGAAAAAAAGCAATTGAGCCCTTCTTTCACAACTTCAACTTCAAGCTACTTTAAAACCCTACAGAGGCTATAACGCACAAACTTCCCCTCCAAAGTAATGTGCAGTAAATCTGCCACCAGATTCCCGTTGGAATCTATATTTTTAACACAAATGCTATGTTTGAACTGTTTAATGTTTTTTGTTCTTCTTTTTTTTGGTCTGACCTCACGCTGTTGGAAACTATTTCCACTGAAATTGATCCATTTAGGAACTGCCGACACGTCCCACTCTCCAGACGCTGTCTGCAGACTTTGCCCCTGCATGCCACTGGATGCACTGAAGACCCTATAAGGTACTGTCATCATTTACACCCACTCGACAACCATGCCACTCACTGTAACATCTTTTAATGTACAAAGTACATGGATTAAACCACCCTGCAAAAAGATCTTCTGTATGGAAGGAAGCTCTAAAGCTCAGTAGTAATGTAATCTGCATAAAAGAAACGCACTTCCTGGCCTCAAGTGCCCCCTGTTTTCCGACACAAAAATTTAATGTGAAAAAAATAGTCTAGTAATTAGGGCTATCTACAGCAATTGCTATTAATCACAGTAAAAAGTGGGTGTTCAAATAAATATCATAAATAAACGTACAAAATATCCAAAGTAAATGGCTAAATTCATATATCATTGTGCAATAAATATTGTGCAAATAGTGTAAAAAATGATAATAGTGATCCAAATGAAAACAAGTTGATAAAAATATACAAATATTAAATCAATCAATTGTGTGACATAAAATATAAATAATAAATGCAGGTCTTCAACAAGTGACAATGAAAAAGTCCCAATTAAATTTTCTTCAGTGCAAAAAGTTCTTCCAGAGGAATTATAAGTGCAGGTGCTCAGTGATAAATTTCCTCCAATATTTAGTGACTTTTAAAGTGCAGGTGCGGATTCCTTTTCAGTGGTATTTTAAAATATGGGTGACTTACCAGATGTAATGGGTCTCATATATCGTATGATATTAACGCTTGTTATTAACCCAATCACGCTTGTAGGCCCTCAGGGCCAAGGTAGGTCCCCTTGTGCTGCCTCCTGGATGTGTAGTTTAAGGTTTCCTCCTCACCTTCCCTCACATCAGCATACGACAAGTATATAGAAAAATAAACTCTCTAATAGTGTAATATTGTCAATGGATTTTATTCCCCATATATTGGGTAATATAAAAACAGATAAGAAGCATATAAGCGGGCGGGTAAAGGTTCCCGTGACAGATTGTACAGCAATGCAGAGTGGCGAGCGGAAGTTTTCCAGCTTGCGTTCCCAATCTCTGTGCGTACGTCACATTGTGCGTTCCACGTTCTGATGTTCTCACTGTCTGTGACGTTTTCAAACGTCAATAATTTTATGGCAAAAAACTCTCTGAGGATCAGAAAAAAAGAACTGTTGCTCTACATAACGATGACCTAGGCTATAGGAAGATTGTCAAGACCATGAAACTGAGCTGTAGCACAGTGGCCAAGACCATACAGCGGTTTACCAGGACAGGTTCCACTCAGAACAGGCCTCGCCATGGTCGGCCAAAGAAGTTGAGTGCACGTGTTCAGCATCATATCCAGAGGTTGTCTTTGGGAAATAGATGTATGAGTGCCCCAGCATTGCTGCAGAGGTTGAAGAGGTGGGGATTCAGCCTGCAAGTGCTCAGACCATACAACGTACACTGCATCAAATTGGTCTGCATGGCTTGGTCGTCCCAGAAGAAATCCTCTTCTAAAGATGATGCACAAGAAAGCCTACAAACAGTTTGCTGATGACAAGCAGACTAAGGACATGGATTACTGGGCAGAGCAGTACTCCTTTTGATAATGACCCCAAACATACCTCCAAGATGACCACTGCTTTGCTAAAGAAGCTGAGGGTAAAGGTGAGGGACTGGCCAAGCATGTCTCCAGACCTAAACCCTATTGAGCATCTTTGGGGCATCCTGAAATGGAAGGTGGAGGAGAGCAAGGTCTCTAACATCGACCAGCTCCTTGATGTCATCATGGAGAAGGGGAAGCGGACTCCAGTGGCAACCTGTGAAGGTCTGGTGAACTCCATGCCCAAGAGGGTTAAGGCAGTGCTGGAAAATAATGGTGGCCACACAAAATATTGACACTTTGGGCCCAATTTGGACATTTTGACTTAGGGGTGTTGCCAGTGGTTTAGATATTAATGGCTGTGTGTTGAGTTATTTTGAGGGGACCGCAAATTTACACTGTTATACAAGCTGTACACTCACTACTTTACATTGTGTTGTCACATGAAAAGATATATTAAAATATTTACAAAAATGTAAGTGGTGTACACACTTTTGTGAGATACTGTATCTTTGCGGCCTCAGCATCAACAAAACAGAAGGGCGTCCGAATAGCCATGAGAGATTGGGTCACCTTTACGCTTCAGGGGGTGCACCCTATTTGGGAGGGGAGAGTTTTGATCCTGATTGGGGAACTAAACAACAAATTGTACACTATTGTTAACCTATATGCACCAAATAATCGCCAACTTTGATTTATGAAGAATCTCTTCCGCAAAATCAATTCCATGCAAAAAGGCACTTTGATTGTTTGTGGGGACTACAAGTTGACAGTAGATTTTGCATTGGACTCTACTTCTAAACCCACACGTCCTCCACCTACACTGCACTCTCTTTTATGTGCCGAGGATGTGTATGATGTCTGGAGGTGTCAACACGTGAATGATTGCAACTACACCTTTCACTCCCCCGGACACAACACACACTCACGCATTGATATGATCTTGATTGATAAATTTCTACTCCAGGCTGTGTCTTCCTCCACCATCCATCACATCTCATGGTCAGACCATGCCCCTGTTTCGATAAAGGTGATGGGGGGGACCACTCATGAACCAGCATACGTGTGGCGGGCCAATTCTCATGTGCTGCAAATGCCCACCCATTTGTTCACTATCAGCAAACCTCTTTTTTTCATTGAACACTCACTCCATATCTAATCCCTTTCCTCTATGGTGTGCCCACAAGGCATTTAAAAGAGGAATTATATTGCAAATTTGTCCCAGGGTAAAAAGGCGGAGGACACAGGAACTAGACCGTCTTCTAAATAATATTAAGACTCTAGAAGCCCAAAATAAACGGAACGCTGACACTAAGACAGCATATAAACTGTCTCAGCTTTGCATTGACCTTAGACTCACTCTAATAGAGCAACACAACAAATATCTCACCATGACACAAAAATGTTTGGGACTTTGTATGAGATGTGGCCAATGGGCACATGATGTTATGTATGATATTCCATATACCTAGGCTGGTAAGCACAAAACAAGTATAGAATCAATTAACATCATGTGTTTTAATATTGTATAAATGGGAGTTAACACTAATGTATGAATACAATACAATGAGGGTAAAAAGGGTATGTATATATAGAGTTGGTAAAAACTATAATATCATAAATCAGCATTCAAAAAGGTACTACAAAACATTTGTGTATGCCTGATGAAACTTGTAGGTAAATTGTTTGCCTCTTAAGCTCGACGCGTTTCGTGAATAACATTGTTCACTTCCTCAGGAGCAGGCATGGTCATGGCATCTAAAAAATATATATGCACATACATATGTGATATTGCATCAAATGGAAGAATGTTTTGTAATATTAGCGTAAGAGAATAAAGCTTACACAGGAATATGGAATGTCAGTCAGGCAATGGATTCGCCCGGAATTGAGTCCCAAATGGGAACTGAGAAAGCGGCCTCCACAGACACAGTCAAAACGCAAGATCCATAGTGTGGTGAAGAAATCAGGAAGTGGTATTGAAGAGCTCGATTTGGTAGTAGCATGACACTGTACAAAAAGATATATATGCATATATATGTGAATCAAACCAGTGATCCATATATAAAATTCATAAGTATAGAATAGTAAAGAAAAATGAGCCCAAACCATGTGAAGAAAGTGAGACCAAATCAGAATACCAAACAGTGAAGCAAAGGTGTGTGGCTGTGTGGACAGCCATAGCAGGTGGAGAGGAGGTGAGACATGCGTGAGGAGTGTTGAACTAAGTAAACCAGTGACACCACATAAACACCAAAGGAAAAAGTGCTCAAAAATGAAAAATAAAAATGAAAGTGACTGACACGATAGTCAGGAAGAAGAAGTCCGAAGGGTGAAAATGCCAAGGAATGTGAAGAAGACATGAATAAAGGTGAGTCTGGAGCAAATGAGTGCATAGAGTCAAAGAACCTACGCTGGGACTGGGTGGGAGGCGGCTCTCAGCGTCACAATGCTGTTCGGCACAGAGGGAGTCCATCGGGCAAGCGGGTGTTGCCCGGAGCGGTCTCCCTCAAATGAACGCTGGTGGAGTCACGTGCAGGGACACCAACATGCGTGTGACGTCATGCCCTGTGCGGTTGGATGTGACGCCGATGCGTCGCGGCCGCGACCGAAGATCCCGCCCCCACCCCGGCATGTAGCCGGAGGGGGGAGAGAGAAGGACGGACGCGGACGAGACGGATTGCAGTTCCCAAAGAAGGACCACACGGGAGACACACATAACCCAATGACAATGAGTAAGAAAATATATCTCACCATATTTAAAGAGTCACACTACTTATCTGGCAACTACGCTGGTAAATTCCTTGCTCAAAGACTTAGAGAACACAAATCCATGTCTAACATACCTTACCTAATTCACCCAGTTGACAAAAATAAAATAATCAACCCAAAAAATATTGCTGACACCTTTTCGGAGTATTACTACTCCCTTTATAACCTTAGGGAAGGCCTCTCTACTCCTCAGCCTACGGAAGAGGCTATTCAAACCTTTCTTGCTAATCTCAAACTCCCCACACTATCTCAGAGTCAATTAACAGAGCTCAATGCTCCCATTACAACGGGTGAAATATAAAAAGCAATTCCTATGAATGACAGGCAGCATGGAGAGAAAGGAGTCCCCCGTCCGAGTTCCCTGTGTCCGCATCTTATTATCTGACGTGGCTCCCTGGACACACGGGACTCGGACGGGGGACTCCTTTCTCTCCACGCTGAGGACCTACCAGTACTGTATCTCTACTTATGGACTTGGCAGTTGTATTTCAACTATTGATGTAAAACCTTTTTTATATATCTTGTTTTTATCTTCTATTTGATGAACTCAATATAGATGTTTTTTTTTAAGAATATGTTATATGATGATCAATGACAACTTCACAGCCTTTAAAATCCTATTTCTAAGAAGAGGTATGTGAGTCAACTCCCCATGTCATTGGGTTAGAGTGTTCTGGCACCTTTCCTTCTTCTTGTTCTCTTTCTTATTATGTCTTCACACAGGGATGTGGCTGTGAATGATTGTCTTTAGAACCGATATCCTTCTATTGTTCATATTATAAGCTTTTTAATAGCTCCCTTTCCCAAGCATTGACAGCAGTCTATTCTGAATCAATGTCCTCCGCCTCATTCCCTCCCAAAATGTCGAAAGCCTATGTTATTACTATTCCCTAAACCGGGCAAAGAACTCCCCACACCATCTAATTTTGGCGCCAATTTTACTGTTAAATATGGATGTACAGTAATCCCCCGCTACATCGCGGTTCAGTTTTTGCGGTCCCGGTAATTCGCAGTTTTTTTTGTAATGTTATTTTACTATATAAATCATTAAAAATGAAAGATTTTTGTGTTTTTCATAGCTCTTGCTCTGTCTCTAAGTATCTTTTATGTGTTTAAATGAGTTTCTATTGTTTTAAAAGTGTGTTTAAAGACCTTAAAATGCTTCTACACGTACAGTGACAGTAAAAAAATCATGCCTACAATGCATTTTAATAGGGTTTTTCTATCGCACTGAATTTCACTTTTCGCGGCTGGGTTCGGAACGTAACCCCCGCAATGGAGGGGGGTTTACTGTAAAACTTTATGCTAAGATTCTGGCCTCTAGACTCCTTCCAATCCTTCCAATCCTAATTAAACCCGACCAAACTGGCTTCACCCCGGGTGGGCAAGCGTCGGGTGCTACGAGGAGAGTTATAAACCTCATCCATTATGCTAAAACCTGTCAAGTTCCTTCTCTGCTCCTATCTTTTGATGCAGAGAAGGCATTCAACAGGATCTATTGGGGTTACATGACACATACCCTCGGGAAATTCGGATTTGTTGGTCCCATACTTTCTGCAATTTTAGCCTTGTACTCCTTTTGGTGTGTTCAAGTGTACACATCCAACATGTTGTCTCAGTCTTTTCCAATTACAAATGGAACAAGACAGGAGTGCCCCCTGTCCCCCTCTTTATTCAATCACCTCATGGAGCCTTTAGCTGAAACAAACAGGACACATCCCAAAATATCAGGCTTTTCTAAACAAGGAACATCTCATTAAATAAACATTTTTGCAGACGACATCATATTATTTATGACCACACCATCCATTACCCTTCCCCATGCCCATGACATCCTAAATACAGCCAGATATCCTGCATATCCTACTACAAAGTGAATTTCACAAAATCGCTGATCCTAGACCTGGGTATCCCCCCTTCTCTTGGAGTCAGGCTGCAGTCCTCCTTTCCGTATACATGGAGACAATTCAGAATCTCATATTGAGAACTACAACTAACAGCGGACACAACTAGCAGATGCCAACTGCGCGCCACTTATGGAGAAACTTTCTAAAGAAACTCATTGATTAGCTAAAACAGAACTATACTGGAAAGGAAGACCAGGCTCATTTAAGATTATACTACCTCAAATACTCTATATATTTCAAACTCTTCCCATTCTGTTGAAGAACAGCCATTTAAAATCCTTAAACTCTATTCTAACAAAATATATCTGGCAATTTGGCCGCTCTAGGTGTTCCAGGATCCATCGAATTAAACATAGATCGGTAGGAGGCATGTGTATGACCGACATACGTGACTACTACCATGCTTCGATACTCACTCAGTTAAGATGCTGGTTCTTCCCCTGAGACCCCTTGGGCCTCCATTGAGTCCACCCACAGACCTATCTCTGATCTGCGCTCTCTCCTGCATCTTGATATCTGGAAACCATTCCCTTTAAAACAATTGTCACCAACAACGCAAGCTTTACTGATATCATGAAGAGACCTCAACAAGCT
The DNA here is from genome assembly GCF_965119305.1 of Pelophylax lessonae. NCBI lineage: Eukaryota > Metazoa > Chordata > Amphibia > Anura > Ranidae > Pelophylax > Pelophylax lessonae. The sequence goes on from NC_138772.1 coordinate 479,417,769, forward strand.
CATACAACTATTAAAAAAATAGAGGTCCCAGTACCTATACATTTTTTTGACAAATATAATACCTACCATTGCCCCTCTCAATTGGCACAATAAAGGTATTCTCTGGGTTTAAAATGGAATTTGACCTCTCTCCCTCGGACTACTATAAGTTTCTACAAATTTACCATATTTTGAGATCCTTGAAGACCCCCTGCATTTATTTCCAGCACTCAGTATGGCAATTTTACTCTTCACACACTGCACCCCACAATGGCATATCCTTTTTTTACAATCTGTTACAAAATAAACTTAGTTTATTAAGTCCGACCCATACCAAAAATGGGAAACTGATCTGGGTAAGTCCTTCACCAACTACCAGTGGCAATGCACATTCAGGACAGTTTATAAGGCTACGAGCTGTGAGAACCTTTGGGAAATCGCACAAAAAATAGCCTTGAGGTGGTACCTCACACTTTAGAAATTGTCCAAGTTCTCATAATCTAACTCCCCATTAAGCTGGGGAGAGTGTGGCAGGGCTGGCAATATTATGCATATGTTCTGGGCCTGTAAACACCTTACCAGTTTCTGGAACTTTGTTTTCCGCCTTATCTCTAGCATCACAGGTATACTAACCTCCCCTAACCCAGCAATGGCGATATTGCACCTTGGCATTGACAACTTCTCTCCACCCCATCATACAGTGGTCACCCACATTCTCTTAGCAGCCAGATTACTCATAACAAGAAGGTGGAAATCCAATAGGGCTCCAAATATTTTGGAGGTCCTAGAAATTATACAAGTGCATCATCTACAGCAGGAGTTCCCAAAATGGTGGGTCGCGAGATGCATTTGAGTTGGTCGCGCTGAGACAGATTTTACTTAGAGCGGGCCCACTTAAATTGTGTTGTGCGAGCACGCACAAATTACTGTGATTGTTTGGGGCCCAAAGCAGAGCTTCCCCTTAAGCCCCTTAAGCCGCAAATCGGGAGCCCCATCAGCGTTTCGCTGTAGATTAATCCACCGGTCCGTGCAGACAGTGACAGCTGGGCTGGCATCTGCGGCACACTGTGCTACAAGGAGCAGGCTGGACCTTGAGCTCCACTGACGATCTGACCCCCGCCCCTTGCCATGCATGCTGTGTTCTGTACGGGACGCGGTGCCTTGGGGTAGGAGTCGGACTGCACAGTGGAGCCGTTATCAGAGTGCATCAGATCGGAGCTGAGCTGGCCAGGACCAGTCACCAGGTAGGTCTTTCTCCTCCCTTGGCTTCCAAATTCCCATAGAGACTGAGTTTAAAAACCCTGACCAGTACAGACTGTGGCTTTATTTTTTAGAGAGCAGCATGGGCCACCAGACGTGCAGATCAGACACTGCTTGATGGCTTATTTTAGGCCTGGTTCACATGTATGCGGGTTGGCGGCCCACATTTGCACAGGCATAGCAGCCCATTGATTTTAATGGGCTGCTATGCCTGCGTTTTTGGCAGAAAAAAGGTGCATGCAGAATTTAAAAAATGCAGTGGCCTTGAAATCCATCCTGCTTTTGCACCATGTGACTTACCTGCAGTTCCTGCACACGCAAACTGTGTTTTTTTAAATGCTGGGCCCACGTATATAAAAACGCAGAAAGCTTGCCAGTGCAGGAACTGCAGGTAAGTTGCATGGTGCAAAAGCAGGATGCATTTCAAGGCCACTGTATTTTTTTAAATGCTGCATGCACCTTTTTTCTACGGAAAATGAGGGCATAGCAGCCATTCAAATCAATCGGCTGCTATGCCTGTGCAAATGTGGGCCGCCAACCCGCATACATGTGAACCGCCAACCCGCATACAGTGCGTACGGAACGTATTCAGACCCCCTTAAATTTTTCACTGTTTGTTATATTGCAGCCATTTGCTAAAATCATTTAAGTTCATTCTTCTTCCTCATGAATGTACACATAGCACCCCATACTGACAGAAAAACACAGAATTGTTGACATTGTTGCAGATTTATTAAAAAAGAAAAACTGAAATATCACATGGTCCTAAGTATTCAGACCCTTTGCTCAGCATTTAGTAGAAGCCCCCTTTTGATCTAATACAGCCAGGAGTCTTTTTGGGAAAGATGAAACAAGTCTTTCACACCTGGATTTGGGGATCCTCTGCCATTCCTCCTTGCAGATCCTCTCCAGTTCTGTCAGGTTGGATGGTAAACGTTGGTGGACAGACATTTTTAGGTCTCTCCAGAGATGCTCAATTGGGTTTAAGTCAGGGCTCTGGCTGGGCCATTCAAGAACAGTCACGGAGTTGTTGTGAAGCCACTCCTTCGTTATTTTAGCTGTGTGCTTAGGGTCATTGTCTTGTTGGAAGGTAAACCTTTGGCCCAGTCTGAGGTCCAGAGCACTCTGGAGAAGGTTTTTGTCCAGGATATCCCTGTACTTGGCCGCATTCATCTTTCCCTCGATTGCAACCAGTCGTCCTGTCCCTGCAGCTGAAAAACACCCCCACAGCATGATGCTGCCACCACCATGCTTCACTGTTGGGACTGTATTGGACAGGTGATGAGCAGTGCCTGGTTTTCGCCACACATACCGCTTAGAATTAAGGCCAAAAATTTCTATTTTGGTCTCATCAGACCAGAGAATCTTATTTCTCACCATCTTGGAGTCCTTCAGGTGTTTTTTTTAGCAAACTCCATGCGGGCTTTCATGTGTCTTACACTGAGGAGAGGCTTCCGTTGGGCCACTCTGCCATAAAGCCCCGACTGGTGGAGGGCTGCAGTGATGGTTGACTTTCTACAACTTTCTCCCATCTCCTGACTGCATCTCTGGAGCTCAGCCACAGTGATCTTTGGGTTCTTCTTTACCTCTCTCACCAAGGCTCTTCTCCCCCGATAGCTCAGTTTGGCCGGACGGCCAGCTCTAGGAAGGGTTCTGGTCGTCCCAAACGTCTTCCATTTGAGGATTATGGAGGCCACTGTGCTCTTAGGAACCTTAAGTGCAGCAGAAATCTTTTTGTAACCTTGGCCAGATCTGTGCCTTGCCACAATTCTGTCTCTGAGCTCTTCAGGCAGTTCCTTTGACCTCATGATTCTCATTTGCTCTGACATGCATTGTGATCTGGAAGGTCTTATATAGACAGGTGTGTGGCTTTCCTAATCAAGTCTTATCAGTATAATCAAACACAGCTGGACTCAAATGAAGGTGTAGAACCATCTCAAGGATGATCAGAAGAAATGGAAAGCACCTGAGTTAAATATATGAGTGTCACAGCAAAGGGTCTGAATACTTAGGACCATGTGATATTTCAGTTTTTCTTTTTTAATAAATCTGCAACAGTGTCAACAATTCTGTGTTTTTCTGTCAGTATGGGGTGCTATGTGTACATTCATGAGGAAGAAGAGTGAACTTTTCGTACCCACTGTACATGTGAACCAGGCCTAAAGCAGTAGTAAAGTGATTTACAAATAAAAACACTGGTCCCCCTGCAGGTTTAACCACTTCTGAACCGGAAAGGGTTTGCCCCCTTAATGACCAGGCCATTTTTTGTGATTGCGCACTGTGTTTCTTTAACTGACAATTGCGTGGTCGTGCGATGCTGTACCTAAATGAAATTGATGTCCTTATTTTCCCACAAAAAGAGCTTTCTTTTGGTGGTATTTGATCATAATAAATTGAAAAAAATCCCCCTCCCTCTAAAATATGCATTATAATTATTATTATTTGCATTTATATAGCGCCAACAAATTCTGTAGCGCTTTACAATATTCAATTACAAGCAAGTGGGTCCCGAAAAATAACTGTATTCCGAAGTGGGTCCCTTCTCTTTTTCCAACCATTGGTCAGGCACTGCTTATATTTTTATTCTTCAACTTTATTTTCTCATTATTACTTTTATTTTTTTTTACCTTTATTCTCTCACTTTTATTTTACATTTCCCCTCATAATTTCTGATCCAGTTTACTCATTGTGCTGCCATTTTTATATCCTCTAGATGATTAGACAGACTGGAGTGTGCTTAACCTTTGCGTTCTCAAATCTCCTGTGAAAATGTAAATTTCTGTCTGTGACTAAAGTTTACCCTTTGGCGCTGTTTATACTCTACTCGATTATATGCAAATATTTTCAATAAAAATTAATAATAAAAAAAAAAAACTGTGCAATTTTTTTGATCTTCAATCTCCTAAAAAAATACATTAACTTTTGTATTTCCAGTTGCAATGTGCTTGTTGTCACCCAAGAAAGGCTTAAAAGATGTGCTGCAAATCTGTACAATTTTTCTGTATTATATCCTAGGAAACAGACAATCTTTTTTTATGTTTTGGGCATGAAATCTGCCTGCTCTCCCTTTGAAATAGCCGACTATGAGGGCCGGTTCACACATATGCGATGCGGGAACCCTGTGAATGCACTGCTGGTTCCCGCATCGCACTCCACTTGCAGGCAGTTCACACTACCATATGCTGGGGGTGTCAACACAAAGTTAACCACACCCCCAGATCAGTTCGCATGTCGCAGTGCGAACTGTCAGTTTGCACATGAATCAGATCACATAGGTGTGAACACCCTGATTCTGGAGCGGACCAAAAAAAGGGTCCTGTGCGACTTTGAATGCGATGCAAATTCAGCCATACAATCTGTATGGCTGAATTTGCAACGCACAGACATTGCATGTGATTTTCAGAGCAGTGGATCACATGCGATGTCTGACATCGCATATGTGTGAACCGGGTCTTAGAAAGGCTTCAGAAAACCTACTGCGGATATGTACTATATGTCTTCAGTATAAACAAAACACTTTTATTTTGTTTAACCTGCCTTATAGTAAAATGAAAGCAAAAACATTTCCTGTGATATTGAGCCCAAACACCTACATATTAGTGTACAACAAAAGGCTAAGGGCTTGCTGGGGACCCTAGACCGTGCTATCTAGAGACCGTAACATCTATTGAGATGGGAATATATTTCTACAAATGCGATTTTCTTTTATCTATTTTTCTTTTTATGTATTCATAATATTTTTATTTATGTTTGTACAATAAAGAGAGTAATTTTTAATTTAATGGTATGATAATTGTGATCATCCTCTCTCCATTCGCCCATACAAAGCCCCATCTCTGCCTTTTGTTGTATAGTAAAATGACAGGGGCTCTTTACCCATGTGATCAGATCTGTCCAATCACAGCCAATCACATGTAAACACAGAAGTGCCGATAATCAGTGTCAAGGTCTTACCTTGCCCTCCTGCTGGCAACCATCTTGCACATTTGCAGACTGCTGCCTCCTATAGACTCTGAATGCATCATCTCTTGCCTGCTGCCTGGGTGTCGCACAGGGACGATGCTGCACATCTGACTATATCTATCACCTGATGGGTTGCAGTCCTTGCCCTTGTGTTTTTTCTCCAAGGTGCATCTCTGCTAGCAGTCTTCTGCTTGTTTCTCCGTGTATGACCTGGCTTGAGTGACGACTCTCTTGGCTCTCGATCCTGCATCGGCAGACTACCCACTTCTGGACTCGACCCCACGTTGTTCCTGCTCTCACTTCATCACTCTTTCTGTGGGTTTGTTGCTGTTCGCTCCAATAAACTGCTTTATTTTACCTGCATCCCCGTGTGGTCTGGTTTCCTGGCACCCTGACTGTATGCAAGGGCCATGAATCCTGGCGATGCAGTTACTTCTATGCTCCCCATGCTGGTTACAAGGCTCAATCAACAAGATCACCTTTTGGGTCAGTTCGCTCATGTTGCTTGCACGCACAGCGCACCTTGCTCCTGGTGCTGCTAGGCCGGTGGTTCCTTCTGTTGTTGCACCTGCTGCTGCTCCTGTTGCCGCTCTTGCTCCTGCAGTTGCAGCTGGAGTTGCTGTTACCAGAGGGATGACTGGTTCAGCCTCCCTTCCGCAGCGCTATGGGGGTGAACCGAGTCAGTGCCATGGCTTCCTAAACCAAGTGGGCATTTATTATGAGATGGTTCCTCAGTAGTTTCTTTCTGATAGGTCCAAGGTGGGCTTCCTAATCTCGTTGCTCTTGGACAAGGCTTTGACCTGGGCGAATCCCTTATGGGAGAACAATAATCCTGTGACACTCGATTATCCGAGTTTTGTTACCTCCTATAGTAGGGTATTCCATGTGCCTGCTTGCTCTGCCTCTGCTGCAAAGCAGCTCCTGTCCATTGAACAGGGTATACGAACCGTTGCCGAGTATGCCATTGAATTTCGTACCCTGGCAGCAGAGGTGGGCTGGAATAGTGAGGCTCTGGTGGCTGTCTTCTCTCATGGTCTCTCCGATGCATTGAAGGACGAGATTATGGCCAAGGATTTCCCTGACGAAGTTGAGGTGCCGCTGAGCGTTCCAACCAAGCTCTGGAGCAATTTCTCTGCTGCTATATCTCTGACCATCAGGACAATTGGGTTGATTTGCTACCCTGGGCAGAGTTTGCCAGGAACTCTGCCATCAACTCATGTTCCGGAATGTCCCAATTCATGGCCAGTTATGGGTTCCAACCCGCTGTGTTGCCCGAGTCATTCTCACCACAGGACATCTCGGCTGTGGAGGATTATCTTCGTGCCCTCCGTTCCTCTTGGGTGCAGATTCAAGAATATTTACAGGTCTCTGCACAGCGTTAGAAGCTCCAGGCAGACCAGAGGCGTTTTTCTGCTCCTCCGTACCAGATCAGGGAGAGGGCGTGGTTGTTGACCCGTAATCTAAACCTCAGGGTGCCCACTCCAAAACTGGCATCCCGTTTTGTTGGGCCTTTTCATATCCTCTGTAAGGTGAACTCGGTGGCCTATGTCTTCCCCCTGGCATGCGTATGTCCAATGTCTTTCACATGTCAATTTTGAAGCCACTAGGTTGCAATCACTATACTTCCTCACTTCCTCGCCCTCTTCCCCCACCTGTGGGCCATCATGCAGAGTATGAGGTTATCAGTATCTTGGATTCTTGTCTGTTCCGAGCTTAGGTTCAATACCTGGTGCACTGGAAGGGTTATGGTCCTGAGGAGTGCTCCCAGGTTCCCTCCACTGATCTTCATGCTTCCGCCCTTACCCGCGCTTTCCATGCTTGCTTTCCTCAGAAACCGTTTTTTGCTCCGCGGTGGAGGGGCAATTGAGGGGAGGGTACTGTCAAGGTATTACCTTTCCTTCCTGTTGGCAGCCATCTTGGAAATATACAGACTGTTGCCTCTTATAGACTCTGATTGCATCATCACTTGCCTACTGCCTGGGTGTCGCACACCTGACTATATTTATCACCTGATGGGTTGCAGTCCTTGCCCTTGTGCTCCAAGGTGCATCTCTGCAATCAGTCTTCTGTTCTCCGTGTTCCCCAGTGTATGACCTGGCTTGGCTGACGACTCTCTTGGCTCTCGACCCCGCATCAGCAGACGATTCCCACATCAGCAGACGACCCGGCATCGTTAGGCTACCCGCTTCTGGACTTAACCCTGGCTTGGATGAATTCCCGCTTCTGGACTTTACCCTGGCTTGTTCCAGCTCCCACTTCCTCACTCTTGCTGTGCGTTTATTGTTGTTTGCTCCAATAAACTGCTTTATTTTACCTGCATCCCTTGTGTGGTCTGGTTTCCTGGCACCCTGACAATCAGCCCTTCTCGCCTCACACTGACAGAGTGTGAGGAGAGAAGACCCGATCAGTGGCATCTCCTCTAAGGGGAGACCTGTACAGGTAATCAGGGCACTGATCATCAGTGTCCTGATTGTCAGTGCAGCCCCAGCAGTGCCCAGCAGTGATGCCAGTCAGTGATGCCTTTCAGTGCCCAGCAGTGATGCCAGTCAGTGATGCCTTTCAGTGCCCATCAGTGCTGCCTGTCCATGCCACCTATCATTGCCCATCAGTGCCACCTATCATTGCCCATCAGTGCCGCCTTTCAGTGCTTCTCAGTGCCACCTATCAGTGCCCATCAGTGCAGCATATCAGTGCCGCCTCATCAGTGCTCATAAGTGCCACCTCATCAATGTCCATCAGAGCAGCCTATCAGTGCCAAACAGTGCAGCCTCATCAGCGCACATCAGTGAAGGAGGCAAATTACATATTTACAAAATGTTCTGACAGAAACTAAGAAAACTTTTTTTTTCAAAATGTTCAGGCTTTTTTCATTTTTTTTAACAAAAAATTAAATACCACCAAAAGAAAGCTTGATTTGTGTTAAAAAGTGATAAAAAATTCATTTTGGTACAGTGTTGCATGACCGCGCAATTGTCATTCAAAGTGTGAAAGCTCTGAAAACTGAAAATTTGCCTGAGCAGGAAGGGGGTAAAAGTGCCCAGTGTTAAAGCGGTTAAACAAGTAAAATTGTGTGCCCTCCCTCTGACAGAAGGCCTAACTCACTAAGAAGAAGGGGAAGAAATGGTCGCTCTACATTGAATTACTCCCATTTCAAACAATTAAGACCTTGAATCAACGAATGTGCGAACGGGGAAAGCGCGTAGAAGTATGCACATATGCAATAGTGAATTTCCGAATCGGCATAGTCGTGGTCGGGGTTCCATAACTGGCAATTCCCAGCTATGATTATTTGTGTATATGTATGCCAATAAACCATTGTTATATGGGATGTTTTCTATCTCGTATGCGGCTATTTGTTTTGATTAAAATTATTGTGTACTAGACATTAAGCCCGTTAAATTAACGGGCGCTAGAACATAGAGCCGCATGACGTAGCCAGCTCTGCGCATAGCGTCTCTGTTGCCCTAGCAGAGCTGACCGAGCGGCTCTCGCGTGACATTGCTCACCCGCCGCCACTTGTAACTGCCGCTTCCACTTAGCAGTAAGTCCACGCGAGCGTGCACCTGCCGCGTGCCCGCGCACACCCGCCGCTTCAACAATTTCGCCCGTCCACCCGAAGTCTCTGCGCTCCAAGTCCCAACGGCTGTCCGTGGGGCACATGTGCAGTAGCGCAATCCTACGGACACAGGGACTGGACGCAGAGACATGCCGCGGCAAACTGTGGGTGTGGCCAATTGCTTAGCAGTGGGAGGGGCTGAAGGGATAGGGTAAACAAAACCCAGACTTCCTAGTACTCATAAAATATGCTTTGATTGCTCAGCCTACCTTAAAAAAGAACTTCATAAAAATAGTCAGAGACTGCATAGCAACCTGCAACTGTTGAGACAATGAAGACTTTGGTGAGAAGTATATAATGTACATTATTGTGTATAGTGAAGGAGAGTGTAATGTACAAAATGCAGGAGACAGGAGTGTGTAATGTACAGAATGCAGGAGACAGGAGTGTGTAATGTACAGAATGCAGGAGACAGGAGTGTGTAATGTACAGAATGCCGGAGACAGGAGTGTGTAACGTACAGAATGCCGGAGACAGGAGTATGTAATGTACAGAATGCAGGAGACAGGAGTATGAAATGTGCAGAGTACATGGGACAGGAGTGTGTAATGTACAGAATACAGGGGTCGGACTCTGCACCATCCACCCCCAGCTCTATCCACCCCAAATGCCCATCCCAGCCCCATCCACCCCCCCAGCTCTATACACCCCAAATGCCCACCCCAGCTCCATCCACCCCCCCCCCCAGCTCTATACACCGCAAATGTCCACCCCAGCTCCATCCACCCACCCCAGCTCTATCCACCCCAAATGCCCACCCCAGCTCCACACATCCCCCCTGGTCCATCCACCTCTCCAGCTACAACCCTCCCCCAGCTACATCCACCCCAAATCCACCCCTACATCCACCCCAGCTTCTATATTGCTCGCGGCGGTGCGGCTTGGTTCAGCCTCTTCCCTCCATACCGAAGCCGCGCTCTTCTCCGCCAGGACAGCCACCGAGGTGGAGTACTTCTCCTTCCCGCTTGATGATGGAGTAGGCGCCAATCCTGAGGAGGAAGGGAAGTGGGTGGGGATCCGCTCCTGTGTAATAGCCCACCCAGCGCCGGCCGGCCGCCCGAAGTCTCTCTGCGTCCCAACGGCTGTCCGTGGGGCACATGCGCATTAGCGCAATCCCACGGACACAGGGAAACTGGACGCAGGGACACTTGCATTTTATTAATTGTTAGCAAATTATAGGAAGGCGCCTGGCTCTTTTTAAAGATATATCTGAACCTGCTGCCCTTTTAATTGTGAAAACAATATAAAATATGGGACGTAGATAAAAAAGGCGCTGGTGATCTTTTATATTACTGGAATAAAACTTATTCAGGGTAGCACGTGTATTAAATATGTATTACTAGTGTTAAAAGTGCTTATTAGTGAATAAATTAATATAGTTAAAGGTAATAGATATATTTTAAAGTGCACAACTCAAAATTAAAAAATATTTCTGTTGCTTATTAGTAGATAAATATATAAATAATTATATATATAAATAAATAATGTACATGCAACAAGCAAATCAATTATATAAATATATAGTATTCCGTGCAACAAGCAAATAAAAGTGCTTATTAGTGCGTGCATAAAAAACTCATCAAATATAAACGGATATAATCGTGCTCTCCAGTGAGAAATAATTATATAGCAAGTGTCTCTGCAATTCGTGCAACAAAAATATGCTCCTTAAAGTGCTTCAGGTGGTGGGGTGTGACACACGTGGCCTCTTACCAGCTTCCAATGAGTCACAATGACTCCCAACGCCTGTGATCCCTTTAATTGGGTGGATCAGACCTCTCCTCGATATCTTTTGGGTTGGATATCTGCTCCTACATTAGGCATGTATGGACCATATAGTCCGCATAAAGATAAACAAAAAAAAGCCTCCAATAGTGAAATATTGTATGCTTTATTTGAAAATTACTAAAAAGGTATACAGTTGGTCCCTTACTATTAGTTGTGCCCTCCTGGCACTGGGCAATTCGGCAGTACACAAAATCTTTGAGTAGTGGGGAATCGTATCCGAGGATCTGCAGCTTCCTCTTAGCTTTCCTCTCACTGTGCTGTGTGCGGCGGTCGGCGAGCGTCCCTGCCTCTGCTACGAATGCCTGTGTGTTTGCTTCCGGGTTTGTCAGTAACCACTTGTTTTACTGTGGTTACTGACAAACCCGGAAGCAAACACACAGGCATTCGTAGCAGAGGCAGGGACGCTCGCCGACCGCCGCACACAGCACAGTGAGAGGAAAGCTAAGAGGAAGCTGCAGATCCTCGGATACGATTCCCCACTACTCAAAGATTTTGTGTACTGCCGAATTGCCCAGTGCCAGGAGGGCACAACTAATAGTAAGGGACCAACTGTATACCTTTTTAGTAATTTTCAAATAAAGCATACAATATTTCACTATTGGAGGCTTTTTTTTTGTTTATCTTTATGCGGACTATATGGTCCATACATGCCTAATGTAGGAGCAGATATCCAACCCAAAAGATATCGAGGAGAGGTCTGATCCACCCAATTAAAGGGATCACAGGCGTTGGGAGTCATTGTGACTCATTGGAAGCTGGTAAGAGGCCACGTGTGTCACACCCCACCACCTGAAGCACTTTAAGGAGCATATTTTTGTTGCACGAATTGCAGAGACACTTGCTATATAATTATTTCTCACTGGAGAGCACGATTATATCCGTTTATATTTGATGAGTTTTTTATGCACGCACTAATAAGCACTTTTATTTGCTTGTTGCACGGAATACTATATATTTATATAATTGATTTGCTTGTTGCATGTACATTATTTATTTATATATATAATTATTTATATATTTATCTACTAATAAGCAACAGAAATATTTTTTAATTTTGAGTTGTGCACTTTAAAATATATCTATTACCTTTAACTATATTAATTTATTCACTAATAAGCACTTTTAACACTAGTAATACATATTTAATACACGTGCTACCCTGAATAAGTTTTATTCCAGTAATATAAAAGATCACCAGCGCCTTTTTTATCTACGTCCCATATTTTATTAATTGTGTATAGTTTGTTTTCTTCCTTTGCCAACAAAAGCTTTTCTGAATGATTTTTACAGTGTAATGTCTTCTATTTTGTAAGGTTACATGTATTTTTATTTATAGTTATGTACCTGTGATGTGTTTTAACTTTCCTGTTAGGAGACTATAGAGTTTTCTAATTATCTATGTTCATTCTTTAATCATACTAAACTTTTTTGCATGTCTAATAGTACTCAGCACATTTTGTAGTGGTCTGCGCTCATGGACAAAGACTACTTAGGTCATGGATTCTAGTCCCAACCATGCTAACACCCTGTGTGTTTGCTGGTGTTTGATTATTTTATTTCCACATAATAATGCGTTTGCTAAATCGCATACAATTGCATGCATATGAGCATGCAAATTAGGGAAACAACCATGCAGATATGGCAGTGGCAATTAGGCATTCGCCTACTGTAGTTTCTGCATTCACAGCTGACTAAAATGTATGCAGGTGATGGCATGCCTGGGATTTCAACCCATGGTTTAGAGTGTTGATAGATAGGAGTAGCTAGCCCAGTGGTTCTTAACCTGGGTTCGATCGAACCCCAGGGGTTCGGTGGGTCAGTCTCGAGGGTTCGGCACACCCTCCGCTAGTACCACTTCGCTGTCAGGGACTATTTCTCCAGTTTCGGGCATGTCCTTCCTCTCCCGCTCCGCGCCGTCATCATGGAAATACATAGCATCCAGTGGCGTAGCGTGGGGGGTTCAGGGGGGGCCGGCCGCATCCGGGCACAACATCTGGGGGGGGGGGGTGCATCCGCTCCGCAGTGTCATGTCACTCACTCAGTCAAGATTGGCTGGCCGCCGCCGCCCCCGCTGAGTCTGCTCGCACTCGCAGCTCTCTCTGCCCCTGGCTCACTCTCACTGCTGGCTGTGCAGCTCGGCTCCTGGCCGAATCCGATCCAGCCGGAGCCGGCGTCGCCCACTGTGGAGTGGTGGTGGGGGGGGGAGACAGGCCAGGCGTGCGGTGCGGAGAGGGACTGTCTGGGGGAGGGACTAACCCGTGCAGCGGCCGCCCAGCACAGCGCGGGAGAGAACCACCAGGCCAGGCAGCCGCAGCAGCAGAAGAAGCCGGCAGGTGAGAGGTCAGAGAGCCAGTGGTGACAGTGGTGCTGCAGCCTGCAGGAGGAAAACCTAGCCTGTGATCGGGAGTCGGGACACAGGTGAAAAAAAGGTAGGACTGGAGTAGTTCTGGCTGTACAAGTCTAGTGACTGACTGTCTGACTGACTGTGTGAGAACACTGAGAAGACTATGTAAAGTGGATCTATTTTATGGGGAACCTGGCCTGCTGTAAGGGGGGAGATCTAAATGGGGGACAGGACCTCACCTCACCCTGGCCTGCTGTAAGGGGGATCTATATGGGGGACATGATCCCCCATATAGATCCCCCCTTACAGTAGGCCAGGGTGAGGTGAGGTCCCCCATATAGATCCCCCCTACAGCAGACCAGGGTGAGGTTAGGTCACTCTGGGGTCCCCCATATAGATCCCCCCTTACAGCAGGCCAGGGTTAGGTTAGGTCACTCTGGGGTCCCCCATATAGATCCCCCCCTACAGCAGGCCAGGGTCCGGGCCTCACCTCACCCTGTCCTGCTGTAAGGGGGAGATCTATATGGGGGACAGGACCTCATCTCACCCTGGCCTGCTGTAAGGGGGGATCTATATGGGGGACCTGGGATCTATATGGGGGACCTCACCCTGGCCTGCTGTAAGGGGGGGATCTACATGGGGGACCAGGTCCTCTATATAGATCCCCCCTTACAGCAGGCCAAGGTGAGGTGACATGAGACATGATAATAACATGAGAGTGGCACTTGCCAAGATAAAGCCGTGCATTTCTGAACTGGTCTCTGAAAGACAACAGCAGAAGTAAATATTCATTATTATGTTTTTGTTTTTGTGTGAAAATCATGTTTTAATGGTTTTGTTCATTTTGTGCACCTATGTATAAATATATACCTAAAATAATATATACCTATGTTTTGAATTTGAAAAAATCATATTTTATTTTTCCAATTAAGAAGGGTTCGGTGAATGCGCATATGAAACTGGTGGGGTTCCGTACCTCCAACAAGGTTAAGAACCACTGAGCTAGCCACTACACTAGAAAATATATATTGTGCTCAAATGCAAGATCAGTGCTAAATTGTCAACAATTTGTAGCTGTGACTTGTTTTGCTGATATGTATATAGTTCTCATTAATGTAAGAGCTGTAGCTCTGTTATATATTTATCAGACTTTGGGAATGTCTAATTTCTACTTTTTGAAAATGTTGAGCTTTATCTGTTCATTCTTTAATTCTGGTACTTTTTCTTTATATTATAGGTCTAATTGTATTCAGCACAGTGACAAGCTTTAGCACTCACTGTTAGTTAGCAGCACTTAGGTCATAAGTTCAAATACCAACCATACTACCAGCTACCTGAATGTACTGTAGCTCTGGCGAATCTGTAAGCCAACTGAATGTAGCTCTGGCGAATCTCTAAGCACACGAGCAATTGCACAAATGCAAATCAACACACTGCACAGTAAAATGTGTTCAATACTGTGTGATTGTTTCAATTTTACAGACTGATGATATTCTTGTCACATGAAATACCATTGCATACATTTGAAGCATTAGAATTCTGTTCACAATCAATCATGCTGATGTGGCAGTGGCAATTAGGCATTTGCTTTTTTAAGTAAATCCTTAATTTTCCAATTTAAGCATAATAGAGGTGATGCCATGTTTGGGATTTGAACCCACGGTCTGAGTATTTAAAGTTAGGAATGCTAACCACTAAGCCATTGAGATCAGCACAATTATGCTTAGATATACAGTAGTCCCATGATTCACAAATGAACAAAGATCAAGATAATCTATATTCTCCTCAAATACAAAATCATTGGTAAATTGACAAACATTAGGAGATGTGACAATATTTATAAACTTAGGGTATCACTACCCCCTTGAGGGTTGCTGGTTGATGGGTGTTCCTCAGCACTCCATTGACCCTGTGAACCGTCCAGCCCAGCACACTCTAGGGTCTGACATTGTGTATTAACCTTAACAAACTGACACCATATAAATGAGTTTTGACCTTTTACTTATTAAATAAACTGATATAGTTATGTCAGTCAGCCGAATCCCGCCTCAACCAGCGGGGTTCAGCAAGACTGATAAAAAATAACCAGAACAATGAATTGCAATATCAAAGGACAATGTTAGAAAAAAGAAAAAAAAAAGGGGGGGGGGGGGAATGTTTATATGCTGTGGCTACGGGATTGACTCCTTGTTTCTTGTATTTTTGATACTTGTGTTACTGCATTACAGATTGATGTGTCCTGTATTTTGTATTTTTGCATGTTTCTTTTGTGTTTTACACTAATAAACTTACCTTAAAAAAAAAAAATGGACAATGTTAGAACAACTCCCTAAGATAATAATGCAATATTCAGATTAAAGAAGAACTCTGAACCATGGTTGTACTGTTAATATCCTAACCAGCAATACTGCAATTAAATGAAATGTGTCCCCTATTAGAAGTAGTAGATATCAATACCCCTCCCTTAGCAAGGCCTTACTATATCTTTACCGGCAGTTGGAGCACTTAAACACTTTCAAAGTTGATTATAATATATGGATAAATATTAAGTGCAGCGCTAAATGGGATAAGTGAACTAAGAACATTCACCAAAAAACATAGTTATAAATCATATAAACATATCACATAACAATAATGAAAGTCCCATAAGGTGTTATATCAAACACATTAGGTGAAAAAATGGATATAGTGAAATAAAGTCCCATATAAACTGATAAATAAAACATTGATAGTCCCAAAAGTGAAGGATTGACCCAGCACAGGAAAAGATGGTAAAAAAGATGTTCAGATTCTGTCACCAGATGGAACAAATAAAATGGGCGCTCACCAGATGGTATGGACCTATAATGTCATATGACATACAGGTCAAACAGGCTTCACAGGTAAGTTCCCAGATTCCTCCTTAAGGTAACCTTGGATGTTTTTCCAGGCTCACAGTGAGTGGTGGGGAGGAAGGGTGAATCCCTCATTCACCATATCACATAAAAAGCCAAAAGAAAGGGCACATAGTGTAAAACTGCTTAAAAGGAAATGTATTAAAAAGCAGGTGTGCACTTACAGACATCCAAAGGTAAACCAGCAATACAGTCAAGTCAAGCAGTCTACAGGGAGTTTATAATATAGTATGAGAATCAAATGTTAATTTGTAATTCCATGGGTATTCCGCGGTTCTGTGGTTCCGCAAACAGGTCAGACCTCGTGCAGTAGGCCGCAGCTGCAGCCAGTCCTTCACACACGACATGCTGATGTGCACTCATTGAGTCCCGGAAGCAAGAGAGTGCTCACACTGTGGAGCAGATAGGTTTTTAGTATCTCCCATGGTCCTTTACTTCCCCGTTGCTCCCTGGGAAAAGAGTTCCCTCAGCAATCCAGATAACAACTTTATATTCCACATATACTCATCATAGTGGCTTGCACTTACCCAGCAGCTCTCAGGTTATGGGTTCAAATCACATCCATGACATCACTTGGCTGAAGTTTCAAGAAGACAACTTTTTTGGGGGGGAAACTTAGCCAACTATGCATTGTACAGATTAGCACAATCCACGTTTCTAGTGTATGGACATGGTAAGACTTATTTTGAGCCGCATTAGGTAAGACCTTACAATGGATAGAGAAGTTTCTTAACACAAATCAAATATGCTCCTGTATTTAATTTTCAATCATTTTTATTGATTTTTAGAAAAAGTACAACAGAGTGTAACGAGCCAAAATGGCCCAACCATAGACATTGAAAACAACATGGAGCACATGGTGCAGAAAGCATTAAATGTGTACAAGTAAATATTGTGGATAGCAGGAGTCGAGAAAAAAAAACAAATAATAATAACAATGGCAGTCAAACCAGTGTGAAGCAGGTACTGATCGCTCTCTTCAGTGCTTAAAGGAGCGGGCCGTCCAGGCCCCCCCCCCCCCGGGCGCCCCTTACGGGAACACACTGCGCCCCCAGGGGGAAGCGGAACCCGACCCCCACCCGCAGTCTCATGGACCTGACTACAAAATACGACATCCCGCCATCAATACACAACAAAAGAAAAGAGAAAGCAGAGAAAGGGAAAAGGAAAGAAAGGAAGGGAAGTCAAGGAGAGCGGCAGCGGCTGGTTAAGAAGGAAAAAAGTCGACATCCAGGTTCAGCACCCTCCCAGGGAACGAGTCCCCGGAGCGTGCGGTCCGGCAATAGTAAAGAGCCGGAAAAAATCCCCCTAAGAGGGGCCTGCCAAATAGCGAATCCACGGTTCCCAGGTCTTGTCAAATATTTTCATCTTATCATTCAATATGGCTACCATCCGTTCATTTATCATAATCCAAGACAGCTTGGCTTTGAGCAGCTCGAGCGGCACTACTGAGGTGCGCCAGGATCGTGCGATTGCAATCTTGGCCGCTATAAACACGAAAGCTATAAGGCGTTTGTTATGCTTAGAAATCCCCGCTATCGGTTTGCCCAGGAGAGCTTGCAGGGGATCCTTGGTCATGCTCCTGTATTTAAATGTGAAATTTCCTTACAAACAAACCTCAAATATGTAGTCTAAGGGTGTGTCTCTAGAGAATCCAAATTAATTAAAGTATTGTTTAGCTATGTCCTCATCTTACAGTGTTTGCCTACATGTAAATTTAGAGGCACAGGCATTGGCAGCTTAAGTCTGTGAAGTAGAATAAAGGAATGACATGTTCAGTTGCAAACACTTTATTTTAGAAGTTTTGAGGTAGGCTGCAAGGTCAAATTTACAGTGTCAAGTCCCTGCTCTTCGCCAATCATTGGTACACATGCGGGACTCTGAGATCTGGTGCAGATTCTTTCAGAAATGAGAAGCAATTATGCACCTCCACCAGCAGCATACAGGAAAGGCATGGCCAGGTTGCTGTTCAGCTTCCAAACTGCCCCTGATGTGCCAGGCTGTTTGTACAGGTTCTGGATGCCAGTTCTTGCCTTGTCTCACAAAATAGCCATTTACACTAATGAAGGCAGGTGGAGGACCATGAAGATGGCTTTCTCCCACCTTGAACCGCAAGCAGGACCACTCCTGTAAAATGAGATCAAAGGATAAGTGACATTTCATCTTGACAATCACATCTTAGTGCAGGCTAGCTTGAGTTTTTGTTTCAGTCTTTTGCAGATCAGGAGTGAAGTTATACATTTTGGACCTGTTTCCTTTTTTCCTCAAGGCATAAGTGTTTGTAACTTCATGTTTTCTATGTATGAAAGTAGAAAACATTCTCTAAACAGCAGCCCCCATAGCCACTCCAATACTTACCTGAGCCCCATCATGATCCACTAATGGGCACAAGAGCCTTGGCTGTAAGGGTACTCTCCCTCCTCATTTCCTGTGACAGCAATGGCTGCTATTGGCTTCCACTGTATAAGGTGGAGGGGGGGGCAGAGCTATGACTGTGTGAACGGGCAAGCAGAGCAGTGGCTCATGAGTATAGCTGCGTTGGTCCCCACAGAACAAGATGCTTGCTGTGGGGGCACTTGATGGGAGGTAGGGGCCAGGAACTCCAGCATCAGCAGCACACAAGAAAAAAATGGGTCATGTATGTTCTGTTGCAAATCACTGCAGTGAGCAGATTATTTAAACATGTCTCTTATTTTCACAAACCATAAAACATATAGGATAAGATTTAAACACACACCTGTGACGCAAGACAGTCCATTAACACAGGCTTCCCATGCTTTACACCCAAGATGTTAATTGGCTGAAAAATATATATACATTTAGATTCCTAGCAGAGGTTAATGTTCCTACTAAATATACAGGTGGCACAGATAGAAGCAAACACCTGCCAGGTGTTCTTACCCCTCCCCACTCTTTGAAACTGCCACACAATTTGGATTTGAGTTTAGTGTTATTGGCCAAGCAAATTGTTTGTCATGTTGACTCCACACTGGCTAGAGGGTCAAATGCAACTGGCAGATGTTTATTAGCATCTGTGTCCCTGGGAGTGATAACCCTGCAAAGTAGGAATTTATTACACATTTTCTCTCTCTAGCTATGTTGTAATACCTACATGTAAAGTACCCAGCAAGCAGCCGATTCCTGTTGGCAATCCCAGCCTTGGTTCTCTGCTGTTTGGGGACGGGCAGCTGACGGACCTCTTGCTCCCTCTCCTCAGTCAGGTCCCAGGAATCATCCCTCGCCACGCACATGTTGTGCAAGATGAAACAGGCAAAGATGATCCTGGAAGCCTTTGGAGGAAAGTACAGTAGCTCCCCCCGGGCCTGGCCAAGCAGAGAAAGCGGGACTTGAGCAGGCCAATAGTAAGGTTCACAATGACCTGGCTTCTCCGCAAAGGCACTTCTATAGCGATGCTGTGGCTGGCCCTGGGGGTACATGATTGGAGCCATCAGCCATGTCAGCTTTGGATAACCAGCATCCACTGGAAAAAAAAAACATTAGTCCTTCCCATCATTTGACCTTAGATGCCTGTAAACAAAATGGGAGACAATGAGAAATTGATTGGCCCAACCTGGTCATCTGTGTATTTAGGTGTGTGCCTAAATCAGCCTAGACATTTCTTTGGTAACATATCTTACAGTATGTTGAGCCAAAACAAACAGTGACTCGTTCCTACAAAGAAGGTGATTGTGATAATACCATTGTAATGACTGTTGTGTTTAGCTTGTGTGGAGGGGGGGAGGCTTGGGGTACAACATCAATTTTGCTGTCTTTAGCCAACCTCTATAATGTTCCTGGGATGAGCTGACAGGCTGGGTGCACACAAGCAGATTTACATCTAGGCTTGTGTTCAACCAGGGCAAACATATGTGAATTCTAAATCTGTTTCTTCCTTTAGAAACACTAAATTAACAAACCACGTCTGTATGTAACCTTATAGTTTATGTTCTTCCCATAAAACAATATTGTACCAATAAGCCACCCGGGTGGCATTTGCCCACTTTCAAACTTCCGGATGTACAAAGTTGCCAGCAACCTGACCATGCCTGGCAGGACCGTTTTTAAGGCAGGGCAAAAGGGGCAATTGCCCTGGGCCCCATCATTGTTTGGGGCCCAAAGCAGCTGCCTTATCCATGCCAATTATCCCAGTTTAAATTCCTTTGTCCCTTGAAGTTTCAGTCCCATGCTGTATCCCAATATCTCAGTGTGAAGTTCTGTTACCAATGCTGCCCAGCTCTGCTCTATTGCCACGTGCAGGGGACTCACTCCCTGTGTTTACGTGTAAATAACCTGCAATGCTATGTAAATTGTGTGGCATTAATATGTAAATAGCCGCGGACCAGCTGCATTTATATGTAAATAGAGGCAGAATTCATATGTATATCATGACCCCCTGAGGTCCTATCCACCTTCACTTCTGCTGAATGCTGCCCACTGGGGTGGTAAAGGGGCATGCTTGAAAGTCCTGCCTACAACTGTGGTCATTAAGCCTACCATCAGCCTGTTCAGCAAAGGTAAGCAAATTGGAAGTGGAACCCTTTTTCAAAACACCATGGTGGCACAGCACCATGAATTGTGGTGGGTGTAAATACGCACATCTCAGCAGATGCGTGAGAGTGTCATTATTAATTAATACCACTGCTGTGTACCAGCTAAAGGACAGCATGTTTCTGTGCTGTCAGGAAAGGAATTTTGCATGCATTCCTGACACAAGAAATGTGAATGCAGGCTAAATGTCTCAGTTACATTGGTGGTCAGTGTAAATCTTCTCATTACATTGGGGTTTGGTGTACAATCCTTTCATTTACACTAGTGGCCAGTGTGAATATCCCCCTTTTATTGGTTGTCACTGATCCTATCTACCCCTCAGCATTGCCACTGATCACAGCCCCCCTCCCCCTTCCCCAGCATTGCCACTGATCCCAGGAGTCCTAGTATCCCTAGGAGTTTTATATCTATCTCACCTTCCCAGTCCATGGTGTGCAGGCAAGCAACCAATCAGTGGGCAGTAATGATGTGCACTAACCTCTTGCAACCAATCATTGAGCGGTAAGGATATGTAGTAACCTCTAGCAACCAATCAGTGAGCAGTAATAATGTGCAGTAACCTCTAGCAACCAATTAGTGAGTGTTAAGGATGTCCAGTACCCTCTAGCAACCAATCAGTGAGCAGTATTATTGTACAGTAATCTCTAGAAACCAATCAACAAGCAGAAGTCATGTGCTGTAACCTCTAGCAAATAAACAGTGAGCCATAAGGTGTGCTATAACTTCTAGCAGCCAGTCAGTGAGCGGTAATGATACACTGTAACCTCTGGCAACCAATCGCAATTGCTGCCTGATCTGATTCAGTAAACTCATTTTGTGTTTCTCAGAGCAGGCGGAGAGTGAAATTGCATGGGGGGGCCCAAGAAAATGTTTGCCCAGGGTCCAGTCAATATTAAAGACGGCCCTGATGCCTGGCACAGCATAACAGCGCCCTGTGGAGGGCGAGGTCTTATCCTGTATGAGCTGATAGAGGTGTAGAATTGCTTCTCGCTCTAAGCGAAACCTGCTACGGATATCGGAGTCCCGTATGTTTTCCAAATATACCCATGGGCCAAAAACCTGTGGCTGGTGAAGGCAAGCCACAGGCACATCAGTCTGAGGAGCTGCCGCCTGTGCCACCACCTCTTCTGCTGCTTCGCAAAAGGCAGCAGCAAAAACCGCCAGCCCCATAAGTAGGACATCTTCAACCTCTGCAATTTTGTGATTAAGGGAGCTCACTGGCACACATGAATACACAATCGTGAACAATTAGCCATGCCCAAGTGTGCTATAAATTGACCACATTGGACAGTGGGCTTTGTGTGGTGTTGTGGAGTAATTGGTGGTTCTTGTCTCTGACCTTTGCTTTCTCTGTTTGCTTGGTAAGGCAATTGTACTGACATATTTGTCTTTTAATGTCCTGTTATTAGTTAATGGAATTTAGTCACTTTTTATTATTGCTTTTTTAACCACCCCCCCATCCGCGCTACAGCCTATATACGGCTGCAGCGCGGACTTGAATTTTCGGGAGGCCGTTTTTAAAAGGCCTCCCAGTGACACGCCCCCAGCGCGCTCCCGGGAGCGCGCTGCGGGGAAAATCTGTGTCCAAGGGACACGGCCGATCACAGATCGTGGTGAATGGCCAATCACAGCGGCCATTCACCACGTGATCGGGCCGTCCAATGAGCGATGATCTCATATGTAAACATATGAGATCATCTCTCATGGCCGGCGCTCCTTCCTCACACGGAGCCTGCAGTGTGAGGAAGGAGGGGGAGCCTCACAGCGCCGGGGACACAGGAGAATGTAATCAGGGCACCGATCACCAGTGCCCTGATTACTGAAGGTAAAAATACACACACAGTGCCCCCCATCAGTGCCCACAGTGCCCGCCATCAGTGCCCCCCATCAATGCCCAAAATCAGTGCCCATAGTGCTGCTAGTCAGTGCCCATCAGTGCCTGCTCATCTAGGCACTGATGAGCACTGACTGGCAGCACTATGGGCACTGAGTGTGGGCACTGATGGTGCTGCCCATCAGTGCCGCTCATCAGTGCCACCCGTCAGTGTCCAGTGCCATCCGCCAGTGCCCATCAGTGCCGCCTATCAGTGCCCATCAGTGCCGCCCGTCAGTGCCGCCTCTCAGTGCCGCCTGTCAGTGCCCAGCAGTGCCACCTGTCAGTGCCCAGCAGTGCCACCTCTCAGTGCCCAGCAGTGCCACCTCTCAGTGCCCAGCAGTGCCGCCTCTCAGTGCCGCCTATCAGTGCCGCCTATCAGTGCTCATCAGTGCGACATATTAGTACCTCCTCATCAGTGCCCATAAGTGCCACCTCATCAGTGCCCATAAGTGCCACCTCATCAGTGCCCATCAGTGCAGCCTATCAGTGCCCATCAGTGCCGCCTCATCAGCGCACATCAGTGAAGGAGAAACATTTATTTTCAAAATTTACTCGCAGAAAATAAGAAAAACTTTTTTTTTTTTTTCAAAATTTTCTGTCTTTATTCTTTTTTTTTTGTAAAAAATAAAAATCGCAGAGGTGATTACATACCACCAAAAGAAAGCTCTATTTGTGTGAAAAAAATGATAAAAATTTCATATGGGTACAGTGTAGCATGACCACGCAATTGTCAGTCAAAGTGTGAGAGCGCTGAAAGCTGAAAATTGGCCTGGATGGGAAGGTGGTTTAAGTGCACAGAAGGCAAGTAGTTAAAATGCTTTTATGCAAAGTAACATTGGCTTTTCTTTGATGAAAGATTTCTGCTCAAGCTAGACTGATCCAAGTAGCTTAGTGGTCTGAACTATTACTTACCAACAAGACTCAGGTCTTGGATTCAAAAGCTACTTTAGCATATGCGTTTCTCTATTCGCCATTGCCACTTTACACAGGTGGTGACATACAATTACATATTATCTGAAGCTACAAAAAGAATATTAAAAACTATTTGTCATGTAATTGAGCTATAACTGGAAATGTTTAATGCATGTAACATATACATGTAGAATAGAATAGCAGACATTACTTAGTTGATGTAATTTCACACCAACGTAGGACGTCACTTCCAGTGCTCTGGACCGCACGCTTCTTTGGTGCATTAGGAAGCACGGTAGAATTGTTCCGCATATACGGGAAAATTGTATGGATGCATTTCTGATGAGCCTACTTATTACTTATGCTTTTGAGGAGAGGACACCCCAAAAGGCTCCATCTTTCATCCACATGCCAAACTTTTTTAGACCCCTGTGCTATATGGTCATTTGGTAAGTGGACTCACTTGTGGGAGAAAGTGCACTTGGGCAACACGGTTCACAAGAAACCACCAGGAAGTTTCTTTGTTTTTTTTTCTGCATTATTGGTCACGTGTGATCACGTTTTTCACTGGACACTTGCTTAGTGAATATTTAATACAAATATTAGGACTGGAATATAGTCACAATTTTTTTATATAGATTTTTTTATATAGATTTATTTGCATATGTATTGTCACGTTTTTATATAGATTTATTCGCATATTTACTGTCACGGTATTTGGGATTTACACTGTTTTCAGCGCTGTGTATTTTTTGCATATATTACTCAGTAAAACTATGTCTTTGCTCAACATGATTACAAAACACAGGTAAGACAAATAACATTATAACTAGCAGCTAAAAATGTACAGCATAATTATGGTGCATATACTATTCCTATGTTGCACAGAAATGCTAATCAGCATGCATATGCATAGCACACCCAATTGTGATATATACAGTATTAACCACTTTGGATTGAGAAAATAGCAGCAAAAGATGGACGGCAAAGTGTAAGAATGAGATCAGCTTATACTGGTACTATTTATCATTTATATAAGCCATGAGTTTAATGTTGTACCCTGACATGTGTCTCTCCAGATGCTATTACCACACACTTAAAATCTCTCAAATGTCAAGACATGTCACCTACCCCTTTAACCACTTAAAGACCGCCCACCGCAGATTTACTGCGGCAGGCAGCCGCTCCTGGGCAAACCAGCGTAGTACTATGTCGCTCACTCAGGAGACTCTAGGGGGCGAGCGCGTGCCGGCGGCGGCGCGCTCCCGCCCCTGCTCATAAGCCAGGGAGCCAGTGCGTGTGATCTGCGGGTCTGATGGCCGCCGGACACTCACGATCTCCCGCAGCTGAGAGAGAAGGACAGACAGCTGATGTAAACACAGCCGTCCGTCATTCTCCCTGAAGTGATCACAGAGGCTATGTGATCCTGCTATATAGGATCGCATGTCTTTGTGATGACTTCACAAGCCATGCCTCCTGACAGTTAGAATCACGCCCCTAGGGACAAATTTAACCCCTTGATCACCCATACTGTTAACCCCTTCCCTGCCTGTGTAATTTTTACAGTAACAGTGCATATTTTTAGCACTGATTAGTGTAGTAATGTCACTGGTACCCCAAAAAGTGTCAAAAATGTCAGTTAGGGGTCCGATCTGTCCGCCGAAATGTCGCAGTCCTGCAAAAAATCGCAGATCGCCGCCATTACTAGTAAAAAAAAAACAATAAAAATGACATAAATCTTTCCCGTAGTTAGTAAACGCAATAACTTTTGCGCAAACCAATCAAAATATGCTTATTGCGATTTTTTTTTTTACCAAAAATATGCAGCAGAAAACAAATTGGCCTAAAATGTTAAAAAATGTTGATTTTTTTTTTTTTGAGAATTTCATATAAAAGAATGTGAAAAATATTGTTATTTTTTCAAAATTGTCGCTCTTTTTTTGTTTATAGCGCAAAAAATAAAAATCGCACAGGTGATCAAATACCACCAAAAGAAAGCTCTATTTGTGGGAAAAAAGGATGTCAATTAAGTTTGAGTACTGCATCGCATGACCGCGCAATTGTCCGTTAAAGTCACGCAGTGCCGAATCACAAAAAAGGGCCTGGTCATTGAGCAGCCAAGTCCTCCGGTCTTAAAGTGGTTAAGTTGCTTCTGATTTTTCAGCTGTGTGCATGCAAGCACACATGTACACTAATACAAAAAGTGATTCCACTTCCATGTATATTAGGCTCACATTCTGTCAGGTTGCTGTTTCCCAGTTTGCAGCTCCTTCCTGTTCCGGGTCATCAGTTTTTTATTCTATGCTTGCCAACTACCATGTCTCTCACCCTGATACTCACATAAAAGCTTGATCAACATCTCTTTTAACTTAAAAAAAAGTTCTTCTTCCACCTTGAGATTCAGTTCAAACATGCCAATTGGATCTGGGTTTCCCCACATCAAATTTGCATGACAGGAGAGTGTGACTGGCTATCAGTGGAGCCGTATAACACCTTTTGAAATGGTCTGTTGCATTTGTGGCTCAGTTTCATGTGCAAATGATTGACAAAATACACACCGGATTTCCACATTAGCCAGAGAACAGGAACGCACTGGACCCCATGCTGGTAGACACCGCCATAGCAGCCAACTCAATTCACACTTGTGCGACTTGGCATGCAACTACAGACCTCAAAATTGCATGTCCAGTTGTTACCCATGTTTTCCTATGCGAGCCATTCAGATTTGTGCTAATTAAAGTGGCAATGACTTCAAAGTAGTTCATATACTACTTTGAGGTTGAAGGATTATAAGAGGTGCATGAAAGTCAGCCAGCCCCCAGTCTGATGTAAATAAAAAATCCCTATCTGTCTTTATACTGCATCCACCAAGGGGATGGAGGTGTAATGCTTCTCAGCTGGTCCTTTCCAGTTTGTAATATCGTTACAACTTAGTTATTTGAGTTTTGAGACAACAGCCAGTCATGGTTGGGGGAGGTTGGGCTGTCTCCCTCTCACCTGTTCCCCCATCCATCCATTAGCAGCCATGTGCTTTCAGTGTGAAGACACTAAATTAGGAGTGTTAGGACTGCAGATTTAACAGGGTGCCGTGAAGTGTCTCTGCAAATGAGTTTGCAAATGTGTGTCAACTAAACCCCTGTTCTTTGTATCAAGAGACAGGTCTACTTGGTTGGTGACAGACTGGAGGGTGAGTACATCAGACTGGGGGCTGGCTGACTTTCATGCACCTCTTATAATCCTTCAACCTCATTTTTCTTGTTATAGGGATGGAGACACCGGGCACCACCTGCTTGGGTCTCACTTAAAGTCCCACCTAGTCCATTATGTTTGTTCATATACTACTTTGAACCAACTTTCATGCAAGTTGAGTGCCATAGACTTCAATGTCAACCTGCAGAAGTTGCATGAAACTCTTACCTAAATGTTAGATATTGCAACAGTTGTCCATTATCACTGGGCAAAGCCAAAGTCACATCCAAAGATGACTCAAAATTGACCCAACTTTGGAGTCAGAAAACTGTAAAAGAAGCATGAGTGTCGTAGCCAAGCTCTTGGGTGTGTGCATTTTAGGTGGCTTTTTTTTGCAAATGCCTGCAGCTTCTATAGTTGATGGCAGACAAATGACTGTTTTTTTTTTTTTTTTGTCTTCCACACACTTTTTAGTACTTCCTTTTGGCCAAAAAATGTGGACCTCCTCTTGTTTTGGTGTGTGCGTTTGTTAAGTGTCTGTGTTCCAATGTGCGCTGTGCCCTTTCAAGTGTGGCTAATGACCCTTTTTATCCTTTTCTTTTCCCTCCCCCCCCCCCCCCCGCAGATTTGCCTGCGTTTTCTTTTCTTTTCGTCGTGTGTTTGGTAAGTGTCTGTTCCTGAAGTGAGCTGTGGCCTTTTAAGTTTGGGGAGTGACCTCTTCATTTTTCTGTTTCCTTTGCAGAGTTTTCTGAAGTTGTGCTCCCACCCAACCCCTGGCAGATTCACCATTTTCTCAGTTTGTGTGTTTGGTAAGTGTCTGTTCCCGAAGTGCGCTGTGGCCTTTCAAGTTTGGGGACTGACCTCTTCATTTTTCTGTTTCCTTTACAGAGTTTTCCAGAGTTTGTGCTTCCCCCACCCCTGGCAGATTCGCCATTTTTCCTCTGGTTTGTGCAGATAGTAAGTTTCTGTTCCTGAAGAGCGCTGTGGCCTTTCAAGTTTGGGGAATGACTTCTTTGTTTTTCTCTTTCCTTTGCAGAGTTTTCAGGAGTTTGTGCCCCCCACCCCCGAGCAGATTCGCCATTTTCTTTGGTTTGTGCATTTGGTAAGTGTCTGTTCCCGAAGAGCACTATGGCCTTTCCAGTTTGGGGACTGACATCTTAATTTTTATGTTTCCTTTGCAGAGTTTTCTGGAGTTTGTGCCCCCCAGCAGATTCGCCCTTTTCTTTGGTTTGTGCGTTTGGTAAGTGTCTGTTCCCAAAGAGCGCTATGGCCTTTCAAGTTTGGGGACTGACATCTTCATTTTTATGTTTCCTTTGTAGAGTTTTCTGGAGTTTGTGCCCCCCCCCAGCCCCCAGCCCCCAGCAGATTCACCATTTTTTCTTTGGTTTGTGCATTTGGTGTCTGTTCCCAAAGAGAGCTATGGCCTTTCAAGTTTGGGGACTGACCTCTTCACTTTTCTGTTTCCTTTGTAGAGTTTTCTGGAGTTGCTGCTCCCCCCCCCCCACTCCCCAAAAGATTCACCATTTTTTCTTTGGTAAGTGTCTGTTCCTGAAGAGCGCTATGGCCTTTCAGGTTTGGGGACTGACCTCTTCATTTTTCTGTTTCCTTTACAGAGTTTTCTGGAGTTTTTGACCCACTGGCAAATTCGCCATTGCTTCTTTTTTTGTTTGTTTGGTGTCTGTTCCTGAAGTGCGCTGTGGGCGTTAAAGTTCTGCAACTGACCTTGTCTGTTTCCTTTGCCGATATTGGTCAAGTTCCCCATTGCTGCTGCTGCTAACACTCAGCCAGACTAACTGCCCACCTGACCCTCCCATGGCACCCCCAAGAGTTGGAAGTTGGGGGGTGGGGAAGTAGGGGGGAGTAGGAGGAGAAGTAGGGGAGTCAGGGTGGCTACTGGGGCTAGGGTGGCCAGGGCAGCCCAGGTGGGCATGTTGTCTAGCTCTGGTGTAAAAAAAAAAAAATAATGAGTGAATAGGCAAGTGAAAACGAAAACCTTTGGTTGCATTCACCAGTGTGACCACTAGGTGTCGCACCTCTTATACAACCTGCTTTATAATAGATGCCGTGGGACCGATGTAGTAGTATCCAGGGGTTCCTCCGATGTAATCACCCTCTTAGTTCAGTTACAGCTGTCCACGATCAGTAGTAAAGCCGGGAAGCTTCCGCGTTCCATGGCCCTAGCTCCATATACCGGAAGTGACGTAATGACGTATGACTCCACCCTACGTGTTTCGTCAGAGGACGTCTGCTGGAGCGGCGTCCTCTGGGGGTTTTATAAGAGGTGCAACACCTAGTGGTCACACTGGTGAATGCAACCAAAGGTTTTCTTTTTCACTTGCCTATTCACTCATATTTTTTAGTTTGGGTTGGTTTCTTATCTGAATCTTTGGTTACTCTTTATCAAGAAGAGCTGCATTTTATTTATTAGATTTGTTTTACGAATAATTTATCACAATTATCACTGGTGTATTACACTGTTTAACATCAGGTTTCTTTTGAAATAAAACCCACTGTTTCTTTATCTATTTTTCTTTATTGATTTATTTGCACTAGCACTTTGCACCCCATTATTGCACATTCTTTTGGGGCTAAAAAAAAAAAAAAAAAATTGGTTACTTCACTGACCACCAATCACTTGTGCACTTTATATTTATATAAGATATAATAGTACCACTATTTATTTATTTATTTACTTGGCACTCTATCACTTGAAAGGTAGCGCCGTTTCAACCTTTTGCACTTATTTCACTATTTTAACCCTTAGGGGTTGGTTGTTGGCAGCTTACACCTTATAATATAATATATATTTATCACAAACTCCATAGCGCTGGTCACCTCTGTTCATCTTCTTTATCCTAAGTGTTCCTAGCCTGCCTTCATGACTATGGGCAAGTGCTTGTTGGAAGTCCATCCTACTGTATACTTGTGGTGTTTCTGATGTGAAACTATTTTGAGAGTATCTTCTAATTGTGTTTTTTTTTTTGTCTTCTAGCCAGCATTGGATGCAGTTGGATCGGCACCTCTTCCTCCTCATCAGAACCCACTGATCAATCTTGGTGAGAGGCTGGTTGCCCAGATAAAGAGACTAACTGAGCAAAGGAGGCCTTCTGAACCAAGTGATTTAGAAAGGTTATTGGGGCTCACACAGCAATCTGTGCAGAGGTTGACTACGAACCAGGAAACCTTGCAGCAGATTCGACAGGATATGCATCAAACACTTGAAACCATGGCCAGAAACCAGCATGCATATATGATGTATGTTGGGAATCAACTGCTGGCCATACATCAACTGTTGGAACAGCAAAAGGCAACATTGCCGCAAGCCTCACAACCCACGAGCAGTGGTTGTTTGAGGCCAATGACAATGTTGCCACACACTGGGCAGCCAGCTGGGGAGGTGCTGAATCCACACCTAGCCACTGCCAACACTTCCCAGCCTCCTCCCAATGTACCCCCCCCCCAAACCAGGAAGACTCCTTCCTCACCTTCTCCCCACACACCCAACACACATCTGGCCCTTCCTCAGATTCCACTCTCCCCCTTCAAAACACCCCCAATATCCCAATGCCTGCTGAGTACCTCCCCATCGCACTCCAAATTCACCCTAACCCAAATTTCTGCCCCCCCCCTTCCCACACATAATGTACACCCCAGCAGGACCCTCTACAAGCTTCCTCACACCACACCTCCTTACAAGACACTCTCCAGGCCCCCCCTCCCCAGCCCTCCTCCCAAACCTATCTTGGCCAGGCCCCCCTGTCACCAACCCTCCTTACAAACCCACCTTGGCCAGGCCCCCTCTCACCACCTCTTCTTCCAAGCTCCTCAATATGCCCTCCAAGCACAGCCACTCATCCCAGCCCATACCTACACCTTGCAGACACCGCACCACTTCCAAGCCTCTCAACACGCTATTCAGGCTCTCCAATCACAGCCCCTCATCCCAGTCCATCACTCCACCTTGCTCTGCCCCTCAACACAGACCCCCTTGCAAGCCCCTCTCCTCCCCTTTTCAGCCCCCACAACACAACCCTCTCAGGTCCCTACCCTCTCTTCTATCCCTTCAAACCCTCACCGGCAGCAGCCCCCACCTCCCGATAGATTTTGTTTTATTTTTGTGTGGTTTTTTTTTGCCTTACTGTTTGTATTTTTGTTTTCATGTTTGTTTTAAAATTGTTTGGGAAATTCAAATAACTTGTGTTTTTTTTCTTGGTCAAAAATGCTGGGGAAGTAATGTCCCTTGCTTGGTGATGTAGGCATCTCTACACAGGTG
Organism: Pelophylax lessonae; assembly: GCF_965119305.1. Classification (NCBI taxonomy): domain Eukaryota; kingdom Metazoa; phylum Chordata; class Amphibia; order Anura; family Ranidae; genus Pelophylax; species Pelophylax lessonae. Next base: position 479,448,411 of record NC_138772.1, read on the forward strand.
CTTTTCTGATTGCAAACAAGTGTTTCTGTTTATACTTGCAAATCACAATCCTCAAAGAAATCAAAAAAGGTGACTCTTCTAATTGCCAAAAAAGTAATTTCTCATAGAGCAGACAACTGATTCTGAGTGGTGGTGGCTGTAATTATTTCGGTGTTGGATTTAGTTTCTATTTTCCACTGGTGGTCTGTCCTGCAAATAGTTTTGTTGGGGACACTTTTAACAAGGATCACTAGCTCATAAGGCAGTTGAGCATTTTATGCTCAACATTTTGCAGTCAAATGTCATCAAGAAATTTAGACACTTTTAGGCTGAGCCTTTATCTTAAAAAAGCTGAATGCTGTTACAGGTTTGATCATTTTCCATGGATTTTGCCTTTTCATTGTTCCTTGTATTTGAAACGAGTAGGGCATCTAACACTCTCCTCCCCTAACATGATAATGCTGTCTAAATATGCCTCTGTGCCTCCTCATTTCGCCAACACCAAAGAAGTTGTATAAATGGCCAGGTCACCTTCTTTTCCACAAAGTTGTAATGACAAAAAGGTCAGCCTGGTATGAAATGCATCAACGACAGAGAAGGTTTGATATTGGGCATTGTTTGGTGAGTTGTGTTGTCTCTCCTTGTGTTACTAACTTGCTAAAGGCAAAGGTCTTTTTTGGCACTGTGTAACATGTTACCCCATGTCTTGTTTTTAGAGCATATATTAATTTGCTGCCCGATTCAGGGCAGGTATGCATGCACTATGGAATGAACATCCACAGGAGGACACTAGCTGGGAAGCTTGTCCCAGCACTCCCATTACACCCACTCACCTCCCCTCCTGTGACCAGAACACCAACATGTGGATGAGCATGGGCATACAAGTGCTGTGTTGAGCAGATAGACTAAGCGCAACATTTGGTCTCCACTTTGTTTTGATCTTGCACCAAACTATCCTCATCTCTAACTGATAGTCCTTCCAAAAACAGCTTGCAAATCATTGGACTTCTTGATTCTGGCTCAACAACATAGACCTGACATGATGGTGGAACTAGTAATATAGTTGGGCCACATGCTGCCTACCCAATTATTAGGCACGTTGTTACACCCACTTGGGGCAGGAAATGCAACTTCACTCCTCACAGCTACATAGAGTTTCCTGTCACCAATTTTGAGCTAATTAGAACATCGTCAAGGTTCCTCAAGTCTTTGTTCTAACCGAGAATGAATGATCATTCCCAAATGCCAAGAACACAAGCAGAGGTTGCCCCCATTTTTTTAAGGCTTTCTTGGGCCTTAAGCCTGGGGATATCAGGCCAATGCAGAGGATTAAAAGTATACAATGTGTGTGAGGATTCATGGCAAACAGTCACAGGGTACAAGCCTCTGGCAGTCTAAGTGCAGAAGGACTCCTTAACTACAATATCTACCATCGTAAGCACCTAGGCTGCCAAGATTGAAAACACAGGCACCCTGCAAGTTAGCATTCTTACACATCCCACCCAACATCCAAACACAACGTACAACATAGTACACAGCCTAAAAGGGTTAGCTGCCCAGGGCCAAGTCATTGTTGTCCCCAAGACACATGTACCTTGAGACCACACTGCCTGAAATGTGTCAAGCAACCAGGATATGCTAACAATCCTCAGGCCCTCACACAAGTAGCCCATGTCCCATCCCCAGAGCCCTGTCCTGTGGAAGATGCACACCTTATCCTGTCCAATAATTATTTTTTTATGGCTGCCTGGTGTCCAGCAAACACTGCTGTATATGCCTAGGCCCAAGCACTCCAAGTGGAGGAGGCTAGACATTACTTCTTCAGAAAGGCTCCCCTCCCTGGTGCTCCCCCCAACCCTGCTGACAGTGATTACCAGTTTACTGAGATTTGGAGGTGAGGTGGATACATGTGACTGTAGGGGAGACAGAGGAGCAGAGGATGGCAGGCAGTGCTGGAGGACACACAACATGATGTCAAGAGAGAGGGAAGGGGGAGGCAGCTGGAGGGAACAGCTGAGAGGAGGAGGAGGTGATGGCCCTGGAACATCAGCCAGCAAGACAGGGCTGTCCATTCCTCCACCCTGCACTAACACACTTGCGTACTCTGCTTCCCTGCATGGCCACATCTGTCTTGTTATCCATGCCTCACTGCCTCCTCTGCTGCCCTGCACCAACACCCGGGTCCCCTTCCCTTCCATCACTGGCAAACCCCACCCCCTCATTCTCTCGCTCTCTTTCTTAGATTATCTCCCTCTCTCCCCATTCTGTAAACTTTCTTTGCCCCATCTCCACCCTCCCTCTCTCTTTCTCTAACTATTCACCCATTAACCCCCCTACTCTTTTACACCTTTCTCTCTCTCACACCCTAGCCTCTCTGTATCTCTATCTCGCTCACACCCTCCTCTCTCCAACCTATTTGTCACTCTACCTACACCTGCCACACCCCACTAAAAGGGTGCTTTGCACACCTTTTCAGTGATCATGCTGATTTCTACAGTTAGAGCTTCCTGCTTCAACAAGAAGCTTGGAGCTCTAAGATATGTACTCCATATTTCCGTACTGAAGGGGGTTTTATGAAAATGTATAGTGAGGTACAAACAATATTAGGTGTGCTCTGCACCACATGCATAGACCCCCTACACTAACAAATAAGGCACATTTTGGAATATACAAACAGTTGACTTACCTTGAACAACTTGGCCCTGCTGTGGGGCAACTGAAGGAGTCACAGAATCTGAGGACTCACAGTAGGACCAGCTTCATCTGTATAGTATGATGGGCTGCTGGGACTGATCAAATTGCCATGAACCTAGACAAAGACAGACAATTAAGTTAAAATATGTGTGCATTCCAGGGGAATTACCAAGCCTAACAACAATACACACAATATGTAACCCAAGCCCCAAAAATGTTTAATGCTGTAAGCATTAGGATCTGATGAGGTTAACAGGCCAAAAAACAAAACAATATGAAACCAAAAAGTCCATGTCAAATTCTGGGAACAACACAACCAATTAAAAGAGGGTGGTCTGAAACATGAAACGGTCTAAAGCCTAAATTGAGCAAAGATCCCCACAGCCCCCACTAGTAGATTCAAATAGGGTAAAGTTAGGCACTACCCCATCAGCAAGGACTGTGTGAAAATATTATTAAAGATATTTTGGCACATTGGTAGTAAGGAAAAACATTTCCTGGATGAGCTGCCTTACATTTTCCCTGACGGAAGAATCTCTGTCCCTGAACTTCAGAATCCTTCCAGGCCAAAACGTCTACCTTTCATTTCAGTCCAGGTGACTAAATGGCATCATCCAATACCTTTCATTTGCACAAATACCATAACAATAGAACACCTTATATTTTGGAATACAAAATAAGCTAACTAGTGGTGAGGGAGCCTCCTTTGTGTCCTGGGCCTGGCTACTAGCAACAAAAAAAAGAAAAAAAAAAATCAATCTTGCCAACTTTGAAAAGGAACAACAAAAATGGGCAGACACATTGAAGGAACTTACAGGAGGTGCCAGGAAAGGCAGCATCCTCCTCCTCAGAAAAACGTATGTCTGGTGCTACAAAAACCATAATAATTTAACCATAAGACAAAAATAAACATATGGCAGTCATGAAAAATAAAGCAGGGACACAGAGAACACCCAAACACATTTTAGGTACTTAAATGGGGCTGGAGGCAGTGTGGCCTCCTGGCTTCCCCTCTCATCTTCCTCCTCGTCCAGCCACCTAGGGGAACAGCAAAAAAAAAAAAAAAAAAAATTATATATATATATATATATATATATATATATATATATAATATCCAAAAAACAAAAAAACACCTGTCACCTACAGATAAAAATAGCCCACACAAATACACCATTCACACATACACATCCCAAATGTGCACACATAACATATGGGAATCACATTGAAGATACTTACAGTGGGCCAGAGGTGTGCTAGCCTCCTCCCGCTGCTGCTGCTACTCCTTTTCTCTCTGCACATCCCCTGGGGACACAACATGGGGGGGGGGGGGCTACATAAAACAACAAAACAACAACACAACAAACACATTTTAAGACCTCCAAAATGGAAAAGGGGCAAAGAACGGGCAATGACATTTAAGGGACTTACAGTGGGTCAGAGGTGAGACAGCCTCCTCCTTCTGCTGGTGATGCTGTTGCTGCTGGTGCTGATCCTCCTCTTCTACATCCTCAACCCCTGGAGACCCAACTTCAGGAACTACACAAACAACAAAACAAGAACACAACAAACATGTTTTAAGACCTCCAAGTTGGAAAAAAGGGACAACAAAAACAGGCAATGACATATAAGGGACCTACAGTGGGCCATAGGTGTGCCAGCCTCCCCCTCTGCTGCTCCTCCTCATCCCCTGTGGACTCAGCTTTGGGGGCTACAAAAACAAAACAAGAATGCAAAAAAAAAAAAAAAACATGTAAGATTTTGGAAATGCACACAGAGAACAGTCAATCACATAGAAGGGACTTACAGTGATCCTGAGGTGGGGATGACTCTTGGTCATCAGTGTCATCACTGTCCCCCTGCAGAAAGAGCATCACATAATAAACAGCAAATCTTTTCCCCAAAAAATGTATTTGTCCAATTGTTTTACATTATAAGCAAAAGTGTGTGGCAAAGCTGTTTACACAGCTGACCATGTCCTGGGTGCACATACAGGCACTGTTACATACATCTACATCATTGTCTGATTAGGGAATTAGAAGAGGCCTGTGCACCCACAATCCCCGTGCCCCCCACCCATACCCACACCCATGCAGTGTCCATCACACTCCAGCTGTGAGTGGAGAATGCTAGCAGGCCAGATTGTTCTGCCTGGGTAACATGTGTTTGTAATCTGCTCACATGATCACAAAGGTCAACCAAGCTGTAATGAATGCATGGAATTCTGAACTGCTTTGCTTCCTTGACCAGTGAATAAAGACATCATTAGATGCAATTATGTTGAAATTTTTTTTTTTTTAAATTATTATGGGAATGTGGTTTGGATATTATTCTATTTCTTCAAACAGAAAGGTAAGCACAAAGGTGGGAGTACTTAAAGGGGTTGAAAAGGCAGAATGTTTATCTTAATTTTATGCATTAATATAAAAAGTCTTCTGTATGCAACAGCACCCTTCAGCCCCCCTAATACTTACCTGCGCCACATTTCTATACAGCGATGTCCATGAATGCCTTGGACGTGTGGGAGCAGTGGCACCATTGGCTTACGCTGCTGTCAATCAAAGTCAGTTAGCCAATCAGGAGAGAGAGGGGGCAGGGCCGAATGGCAGCTCTGTGTATAAATGAACACACAGAGCTGCATTTTGACTCAAGTGCCCCGAAGCAAGCTGCTTGCTGTGGGGGGCACTCAACAAGGGGGGGACGGGAGCTGCGGCCAGGGACCCGAGAAGAGGGGGATTGGGACTGCTTTCTGCTTTGTGCAAAACCAACTGCACTGAAGAGGTAAGTATAAAATGTTTGTAATTGTTGAAACAAAAAACACAAGACTTTACAATCCCTTTAAACATTTCCTTGAATTTCCTTCAAGAATATATAAAACCCTTTAGGTACAGCATAATTTTGACTTTTCCACAGCATACTATTTGGTATGTAAAGTGCATGTCAAGCCCAAGCATAATGCCGCTTAGACAGATGCCTAAGGGCACCTGGATAGGGAGATTTGCCACATATTAGGCAATAAAGTTGGCAGTGGATTCTGATATTTGTAGAAATTGTCTGTTGTTCCATGGATGGAGGGTGAGCTGGGGTGGTGAAGTATGCCCACTAGAAACTATACAACATTTAGTCCATGTCACAGGAGGGTTAAGAACTTCTTACTAACCATAATTGTTTGCTTAACTGATGATACCCTTTGTGGCTACACACAGCAGGAGGGAAACTCAGTGCAGAGCTGGTCCAACAGCTCTAAGTCCTAGCTCTGCCACAACTCCAACTTCTTTGCCACAGGGTGCTCCTGGCAGGTAAGGTAAGACTCCTGGTTGCCTTAAAATCTTGTCTTGTCCACAGCAAAATCCTGGCTCTATGGTAACATACATTGGCTAGCACCAGAGTAAGTATAATGTCCTGGTGTCCTACTGTCACAGTGCTTCACACCTGACACCCTGCCCCCTCCTCTCACAGTATCCCCCTCTTGTCAGTCTGCCCCCCTCCAGACACAGTGCCCCCCTTCTGTAACACTTGCCACATATCTCTCCTTTCATAATGGCCTCCTGTTACAATAGGGGGTGACACTGGGGTATGGTTGTACCATTGCCATTGTTGTCAAAAATGCCTACACCGGCCCTGGCGGACAGGCAACACTGTCCACAAAGGGATTCATTTCTTGAGGGAAAAGAAGACAGTATAAGGTATTGCTTAAGAGGCATGGTGAGCTTTGTGCAGCTGTTTTGGAAACACTCATATCATGAAGACATGACTGATTTCTGTTATTGAAATAAATGTTTCTAGGTACATACTGCCCCTATCATAGTACAGTATCATCATTCATATGACTGGTGTGGTGGGGATTAGGTACACTGACTGGTGACAGTAGTCCTAAAAAAAAAAAAAAAAAAAAGTAAAACATTGTTTGTGCCACAAACATGACATATTCATATTCTTTAGTGATAATTTAGATGAAATGTATATTTCCAGATTTCATCGGAGTAGTTCAGTGCCAACATAGCTACATTGGACTACTCTGTACTTTTTTAAATGTCCAGTTTTGGCTTGCTAATACCATAGAAATCATTGTACCAGCCAAACTTTGAGCAGTCAGACATAATTGTCATTATTGTCAGCTGGGATAGGATGGCAGGAAGGAGTTTGTCTTGCAAGCATGACTACCTTTGCTATGAGCATAATAACCTGAGAATAAAATCCTTCCTTCTTTTTTTTTTTTTAAATATAAATTTAACAAACAATATAATAATAATAAATAAATAAATAAGGCACTCGGACACACTGCTGGATGGAAAAGGCCGCGGCTTATTTTATTAACTGGTACAAACTTTAAGTAATCAACCAATAATATTTTCTTTAGCATATTCAAATACAACCAACCCAGTCATAAACAACTCGGGTTGTACAAGAATAAAATTAACCATCAATTTGTAATCATCCACCAGACAGGCGATCCTCATCGCCTGTCACCAAACCCCCGAAGCGCGGCCAGTTCTATCAAAGTACCAAGATTGGCGTTGAAAATGTCCAATCCAATGTTTGAAAGGTGGACCCCATCGTCCCTGTAAAGACCACGGATGCCACCCTCCAAGTCCGAGTGCCTATACGAAAAAATACCGACCTGTAGCAAAAATTTCTCCAAAGCTTTATTCACCCTCTTTCTAACTTTACCTAGAACCTTAAGGTAACCTGCAGACCACACCAATCTTTGAATTATTTCGGAAAAAACAATGACCGTACCAGGCAGGGTTTGCTGTACCCGGAGTAGGTCATCTCGAATCTGAAAAATCAAGCTAAGAGTCTTAACACTACCCACATCGTTACCACCCAAATGGACTACCAGAATGTTCGGGGAGGGGGGGGTGGCAGGTTATAAGTAACCTATCTAAAGTGGACAATAACTCCGCCCACCGCATACCCCTCTTACTAAACCAAAATAACTGAAATCTGCTTCCATCCAGGCCAAGATGATCTGAGTAATTCCGCCTCCTCGCTCTCAGGTGCGCCCAGTGAACGAAGGAGTGCCCCACTATCCAAACGCGTAGCTGTTTACCTGGAAGGATCAAACACAAGATTAGGGTGAACATAAGAAGTATAGCAGTCAGACTTCCATCTCCCCAACCCTTTAATCTGGCCAACCCCTAAACCTGACCTGGAGGCTTCAGTTGCTGCCCCAATTCGAAAGGAGTGGGAGGAAAATTTTAATTGACCCCATCCAAGCGCATTTAAACACTTTCTTAACACAGCATTGAACTGAAACTTAGTAAGGACTTTGCCATCCACATGAACTAAGAACATACCATTATGGGAAGGTCTAACTTTTAAAAATTCTGCAACTAGAAATACTGGGCACACAGGGGAACCCCGGAATCTATTTAAATGACACCACTGCCCGACGCCTGCCTGGTCCGTTTTCGATTTGTGCAAAAATATGCTTAACTTGTTAACAATGCAATGAACGTCCTCCAACCTTAAACCAGAACCCCAAACAGCGGGTACTGGTATAAGTTCAGATATCCGCAAGGCAGCAAAAAATAGCAATGAAAAAGCAGCCTTAAACAAGGAAACTTCGTGGGGCGAGTAGCATACCCCGGACAAGACATCACAAATTTTAATTAAAATGTCCAGAGTGATTGGACGTCTCTGGTCCGAAATTGAATTAGATTTCTTATAACCCTTCATTGCCTGGCGTACCGAACAAAATGAGGAGCAGGCCGGGAGGCCCTGCAACCTAACAAAAAACGATACTCCTGCTAAAATTTTTCCAATATGAGCCCATGAATACTTTTTTCTAAACAATGAATTTAGGAAAAGAAGAACCAGCAACTCTGAAAATGAGTCATGAGGGCTGTTCACCGCGTCCAGGAATTCCAGCCACATAGTAAAGGCTGATTGGTAACCCGACCAAGAACTATGCGCCAAAGATTTCTCTACACACTCCGTCACCAATTCTAAACCAGGTCCCAGAGGTGAGCCGGGCATGGGATACCCACGGGGTCCGCGTCTGGGAGCAGCTGAAAAAACCTGTGTACCTGAAAGCGAGACAGAGAGTCCGCCAGATCATTGTCTTTACCTGGGACATACGAGGCCTTAATCCAGATATTAAAGGCTAAGCACTTAAACACCAGATGTCTTAACAAGGCAATGACCGGCGGAGATCTGGAGGTCAAACAATTAATGGCGTATAAAACGCCCTTATTGTCCGCCCTTACCATAATCCGGTGATTTCTAAAAGATTCCCCCCACAGCTCCAGGGCCACCACAATAGGAAACAGTTCCAGTAATACCACATTTTTAACAAGTTTTAAATGCTTCCACCGTTCGCACCAACGCTCCGCACACCAGTGTGTACGCCAAATTGCAGAAAAACCTACTGAACCCGCAGCGTCGGTGCGAAGGAGGAAATCCTTGTCCAAAACAAAATCGGATTGCCAAACGGCTTTACCATTAAAATGTAGTAAGAACTGGAGCCAAACCATTAAGTCTGCCCTCATCTCATGTGACACTCTAACATGGGCCGAGGGAGACTTCAGACCAGATACAGCGAGATACAACCTTCTGGAGAAAGCCTTGCCTACCGGGATTATCCTGGAAGCAAAAGCCAATAACCCCAATAAGGACTGCATCTCTTTGAGGCAAACTTTCTTTTTCCTGATGACTAAAATTAACATACCTCTTAACTTCCGTATCTTGTCGGCCGGCAATCTTTTCAGTTGCTAAAGGAACACCAAACGACTTGCAGAGCATGCAAAAAGTATTAAGAAGGAATTCACAGTCGGATGTACCAACTGTCCCCATAAACAGAAAATCATCCAGGTAGTGCATCACCTTGGATGACCCTGTCACTTGCTGCAGCACCCATTCCAGGAAGGTTGAAAAGCACTCAAAGTAGTAGCATGACAGTGAACAGCCCATGGGCAGGCACCTGTCAAAATAAAATTTGTCTTCAAAAAATATACCCAAAGAATTAAAGCAAGATGGATGCAGGGGCAACAGCCGAAAAGCGGATTTGATGTCCGCTTTAGCTAGCAGTGCACCCTGACCCAAAGTTTTGATAATCACCAGCGCGTCCTCAAAGGTGGAGTATGAGACAGACGCAACATCAATCTCCTCATTCAGGGAATCACCCCTGGGATAGGAAAGGTGATGTATTAATCTAAAGGAATTCGGCTCCTTCTTTTGAACAATCCCAAGGGGCGATATTCTGAAATTCTTAAAGGGGGGGTAAGAGAATGGGCCCACAAACCGACCTTCAGAAATTTCTTTATTTATTTTTTCCAAAACAACATCAGACATGTTAGTAACCGACTTCAAATTCTGAACAATTGTACATCCTATCCCAGAAAAACACGGAAGGCGAAAGCCGAACTGGAAACCGTCAGTTAGGAGCTCCGCCTTCCACCGGTCTGGGTACACCTGTAACCACGGGAGCAGCTCTGCCACTTTCACCGGCGTTGGGGCCTTTTGAAAAACTTCCTTGCTGGGCCCCAGCCATTCTCCTGAAGCACTTTGCGACTGGGTGTGCTCCAGCGCAAAATGCACATTCATGCCGGTATTTGCACGTACCCGGCCATTGACACTGCGAGTCGTTAAAACTGAAACAGATCCCCCGCTTATAGCCTGAGGCACCTGCCACCTGCTGGGGGGAGGCAGAAGGCATCCTAGGCTGAAAGGGCGGCCTCTGTGGCAGAAATAGATCAACCCACAGACCCACGTCCTTAGTACCCCATTTCAGACTAGGGTGCACTGCCATTTTTTGCCTGAACGCCATGTCGTAATTAAACCATACTACCCCTCCAAAGCTTTTATAAGCCTCTAGAATTATTTCTATATGGTGAAATAAACCTACGCTCCTAGCGGGGAACTTCTCACACAGGACAGAGGAGTATATACAGAAAGCCTGCAACCAATTGAATATGGTTTTAGGCACAAATCTCTTCCTATCCTCCTCCTCCTTCTTGTCCCCTTTTGTCATGAACTCCCTAGAAGAGGGTAGCAATGACAAGAGATCAATGTACATTCCCTGCCAGATCTTTTCCTTTAAGGCCTCAGGTAGGTGGAAGCCCAAAGGGGAGACCTCACAAGGCATAGACTCCTTCAGAAAACTTTCAGGCAAATTTTGGCATTGAGGTACTGAAAAGACACTGTCGTTTCTAGCAGAGCCACTAGGTGGCAACCAAACGTCAGAAACCACTGGATTGACATCCGCAGGCTTCTGAGCCTGTACACTCTGAACAAATTTTTTAAACAATTCAAAGAGCATGACAGAATCAGATAAATTAATGGACTCACCACCCTGGACGGGCTGATGGCAATGGGGGCTGGGATCCTCCAGCGCCGGTCCCGCTGCTTGAGACTCCTGCATCGAAGGGCTGGAAAGAAGTCCGCCGACCTGGGGAGAAGCTGCACTCTGCTGGACAGCCGGCGCCCATCCACCAGTCTGGGATCCTGATGCCGTCAGGGGGGGCGGCATGAAGCCCGCCGACGAGCTCCGGCTCCTAACGTCCGCGTCCTTGCCCGGTCCATCTTCCTCCGCTCTCCCGAACCGTCCGTCCGCCAAGCGCCGTCCTGCCGAAGGGGAAAATCTTCTTCTCAGAGTCCTCCGCCTCTTCGTTCGGGCCGACCGCCCCGGAACTCCTTCCTCTTCCGGTGTCAAGGCCGACGTCAGAGGTCCGGTGACCGAAAGAGTCCTCCGGCGGACATGACGCGGCGGCGTGACCCACGACTGGAACCTCTGACCTCCCGGGTGGCAGCATCACTTCCTCCGCCGCCGCCGCTGCTGATGTAGATGCGGCCGAACCTCCGAAACTCGAATCCCGCGGCATTTCCAGGCATCTTCGGGTTCCAGGCGTCTCCTCCCTCCTCTCCTGCCCTTTCGATAAGCTGCCTGATGAGACTCATAACTTCAAAGATGCCTCCCGAAGTCCAATACACACGGAGAAAGCGAAAAAAACAGGTGAGAGATTTTTAAGAGATTGAGCTGTGAGGGCTCGGACGGACCATTAAATAGCCCCCTTCCTGAGGTAACCTTCCTCCCATAGGTGGGAGAGTGTGGGCGTGGAGAGGGGCTCATTCGCTGATATTATTAGCCTGACTAAAAGCTGCCTAGTTACTCTACCTAGTTTGCCCAGCTACCACCTGAGGCGGGAAAATCTGGGCAAGGAAAGCCAGGAAAACAAGTCCCAGGGTCAATAGTTTACCTCACTGACATGGCTAACCAATATACCCCACATTAACATGGCTTCACTAAAGCTAACCTAACTTAATCTCACCCTTCCACCATCCCATAAGAAAGGGGGGCTTATATTAGCCCCCTTTCGAATATTACTACTGATCTGTGATTAGCTTCAGCTAATCTTATGGTACAGGTTGTTGTGCTAAGCCCAGGTACCATGTGATAGCTGGGGTCCAATCCCAGCCCACCAGTCTAGGAAAAAAAGCTGTTATTCAAGCAGTGCTCCAGCCCCCCACAGAGATATTAAAAGTCAGCAGCTACACATACTGTAGCTGCTGAATTTGAATATTTGGACACTTACCTGTCCTGGAATCCAATGTCGGCACCCCAGGTGATGTTTCAATCGGCTCTCTGGAGCTGCCACCACCATAGCCTGTAAGGGAAACCGACAGTGAAGCCTTGCAGCTTCACAGTTATTTCTCTACTGTGCATACGCAAAGCGTACTTCCCTTTCTGAATGGCCCGGCAGCAGGTAAGGAGGAGGGGAGCCAAATTTCTGACCTAACTCGCTGCAGCAAGGTCCGACAGGTACCCGCTCCCCCCCCCCCACCCCGAAAGGTGAAAAATATTGCACCAGAGTGGGGGAGGATACAGGTAAACCGAGTTTCCACTTTTGGGTGGAACTCTAAGATCCCTATTCACACTTCTGCAAAATGTCCTGCAACATGGGACTTCAAAGTCTCATGACAAGTCAGACCCCATGATTTCCAATGAGTACCATTCATATGTGCGACTTCAAGTCATAACGACTTCAAAGTAGTCCCTGCACTATTATTGTCCAACTTTGCTGCGACTTGAGGTCCCTAGACCTCAAGATTACACAGGCATTGCTTCAAGTCCCATTGAAATTGCGACAAAGTTGTGGGATTTTCAGGATGCACAAGTGTGAATGTTGCCCAAATCAAAGGTGTTATCGATGATTAGAGAATGAATCTCATTCACACTGCTGCAACCTGAAAGTCCCACAATTTTGCTGCGACTTTGCACAACTTCAGGGAATGCCTGTGTAATATTGAGGTCTATAGTAGTGCAGGGACATCTTTGAAGTCATTGCAACTTGGAGATGCACAGATATGAATGTATGAGTGTTACTCATTGTAAATCATGGTGTATGACTTGTCATGTAGCTCTGAGGTCAAAAGTTGCAGGAAAAGTCACTCAAGTGTGAAAGGAGATATATATATATATACACATACTGTATATAGATAGATGTGTGGTGGGTGCAGGGCCAGATTAAGAGCACCATGGGCCTGGTGCTGAGGATTTTGGTGGGCCTTTTTATAAAAAGAAATAAAGTGAAAACGCAAACAATTATTTGTTAAAACAAATAAATATTTTAATTACCAATAAAGTGCCATAAAAGAAAACATATTGAAAATATTTATTTTTGTAAACAATAGAAAACTTGTTAATTTAATAAAACCCAGTGGCGGCCCATGTATAGGGGGCGCCAGAGCACCGCCCCCCCTGAAAAAAAAGAAAAGAAAATAGAAAAAAAAAATGACAAAAAGAACAAATAAAGTTTTGAAAAAAAAAAAAATTGTGTTTGCAGGCCTATGCGCTGGGCCTGGTGGCTATGGGGGGGGGGGGGTTTACGACCCAGAAGAGGCGCCGATTGGCTGCCTTCTGGGGGCGAAACCTGGGCGCAGGAAAAAGCGCTGAACAACCCCCACCTTCGTGATATCCTGGCTGTGATTGGTCCAGTCTCCAGCCTGGACCAATCATCATCCAGGACATTGCTGACTCGCAATGGGGGCGGTGTTGGTGCGTGCGTCAGTCACGCACCGTCACCGCCCGATCTCCTTCCAGCTGCCCGGACCGGAAGACAGAAGACTGAAGAGGAGGACGTCCACGGCGCTGCTCGTCTCGGTTCCCGGAATCCCGCCATCCCGCAGCCGTCAGAAGGTAAGTGATTGAAGCCGACCTGTGCCCTCACCTGTGCCATGCCTGTACCATCACCTGTGCCATCACCTGTGCCATGCCTATGCCATCACCTGTGCCATGCCTATGCCATCACCTGTGCCATCACCTGTGCCATGCCTATGCCATCACCTGTGCCATGCCTATGCCATCACCTGTGCTATGCCATCACCTGTGCCATGCTTATGCCATCACCTGTGCCATCACCTGTGCCATGCCTATGCCATCACCTGTGCCATGCTTATGCCATCACCTGTGCCATCACCTGTGCCATGCCTATGCCATCACCTGTGCCATGCCTATACCATCACCTGTGCCATCACCTGTGCCATGCCTATGCCATCACCTGTGCCATGCCTATACCATCACCTGTGCCATCACCTGTGCCATGCCTGTACCATCACATGTGCCATGCCTATACCATCACATGTGCCATGCCCATACCATCACCTGTGCCATGCCTGTACCATGACCTCAAAGTCATGCAATTTTTTTACCGCGTTTTTTGCCGCGAAGCAATACCTATTACATTTTTCTTTTTGCGCCCCCCCCCCCCCCCCAAAAAATTTTGAGCACCAGCCGCCACTGATAAAACCATTATAAATACAACATTCACAACAACCATTTTTTTAAATAAACATAAACCATATAAATAATTTAAATATAAATGTATGGTGTTGCTACAAATATGTTTCTTAAAATATTACTATTATTATGATGAAAGCATCATAATCAATACAGCCTGCTGTTATGATTATGTTGCAGAGAGTAACTCATGAAATAAATAGCAACCACTAGTTATAAATACACAAACAGGTTTTTCACTGAACTCTGAACTGCGTTTAACCTAAATGAATCAAGTTGGCAGATTAAAATAAAACTACACATTAGCTTTTCTTGCTTTTTTACCTGCAAATTCCTCAATTGTAGAATGAAGATTAAGTTCATTCAGCAACCCATTTTCATTGCACAACAGAGAAATCGCATTTAAATGCCCATGGAAGAGCTTTTCACATGTTTTAATGCTGAGAAATGAACTCTTAGCATTGCAGTTGCTGACCATTAAACACAAATGCATGCGGAGGGTCACATATGTATTTGAAAATGCATCGACTAAGCATTGTGCAATCATAAACTTGTAAATTTGTGTTTCTTGACCCTCATAAAGGCCTTTATTTGCAAGGGAAGATTGGTACATTTTGAAAATAGAGGAAAAGTGTACAATTTCTTCTGCAAAAGGTTTCAAAATCTTCGGGGTATTTTGTCACTAGTGTACTGGCCCTGGAGCATAGACTATCAGCTGCTAGAGTGCATATTTTTGATAGAAATCCAAATCTTTCTTAAATGATGCTGTATGGTACTTGTCTGTGCCTCAGTGATTCTGTCAGTTGGTCAATTATGGGATAAAAGGAATGCACTTTAAACCTCTCATAGGGTGTCATATCAGCATCAGCATCTTCTGCGTCACCATAGTCCCACCTACTATTTCTTTTCGCTTTCCTTCCACGTTGTAGCAGCCGGAGATATTTTTACCCTGCTGTTCAAATTCAGAGAATCTAGAACGCAGAGACTGCACAAAATCTTTCAGAGTTCAACATGCCTGTTGCTGTATGCCGATCTAACTTTGTATCTTGGAGACACTGACTTGTTCTGTAAAACCTAAGTAAAATGACAGACCATACTTCAAACATTATTCCAGTTTCCAGCTGATCTAGGGGTTTAACTACAGGGGTTGCAATTGCAACTGGGCCCCATGCTCCAGGGGGCCTGTACGGCTCCCCTGTACACCTGGATAGGAGGATTGGTGGGGGCAGCATGTAGAGAAATCACTGTCCTCCTTTTTCCTCCTGTAGCTGCAGGAGGAAAATGGAGGAGATTGGTTCCTCTGTATGCTGCCACCGCCACTCCTCCTATCCAGTTCACTTGTGTTCTTCTGTCTCTGCGCCCCTGTGTGCTCCTCTGGTCCCCCCCCCCCCCCCACTGTGCTGCCTTCCCTCTCCTGCCAGCTGCTGCAGGGGATGTGTCACAATAGAGAACCAGGAAGGGGTCGGTAAATATGTAATTTACCAGCTCCTTCCTTTTCTGAATGTAGAGTCATGGTCAGTGACACTGTAAAAAAACTAAAATAAAATGATAAAAAATAGTACAAATAAAATACCAAAAAATAAAAACTTATGACACCAGTGGGTGAACTTCTAGGATCACAAAGGTCACACTTGCAACCGGGCCCTGGCATTCCACCACCGTGGGAGGCCCCAAGATGGCAGGAAGGGGGCCCACTGCAGAACTTGTGAAAGGGTCCCGCAATGAGAGTGAAGGGCCCCAGGATCAGTGGGAAGAGCCCCAGGCTTGAAGGGAAGGGCTTCCGGCCAGGGGTCTTGGGGGCCCTTCATTGTTTCCTGCACCGAGGCCCAAAAGGTTCTAGTTACGCCTCTGACTGGATGGTGTGCCTTCTGCTCACACCTAAATGCTGGAGTCTTATGCACAGGGGCTAAACGTCCAGTGTGCATGAAGCCTTAAGAATACACTGTCTAAAATAACTATGTAACTTGTGATTAAACCGAATGGTGCATAATCAGCCCATGTCCTAAGAAACCCAGTTATTCCCAAATGGATGTCACCATTGTAGCATTGCCCCCTAGAGGACTTGTGAAAGGGTCCCGCTGCGGGACCTTAATAAAAGGCCCCAGTTCTGGTTATGACTCTGAGCTGATCCATTACATTGCTTAGGCCCTTTGCTTGTAAACAGATCCCTCCCTTTGTGGATTCATCATTCAAAATATTTGAAAGGACATCTCTGATAGTACTATAGCCTTTTTGTAAGGCATTCACAGCATCATGGTGAGCAGACCAACGTGTATCAGCTAACCTTTTTAATGTCGGTATACCACATGGTTTGAAACTATTTGTTAACAGATTCCACTGATGATGAAAAACAATACATCTGCTGAACAAAATTAACCACTTAACCCCCGGAGGATTTGGCTGCTCAAAGACCAGGGCCTCTTTTGCGATTCGGCACTGCATAACTTTAACGGACAATTGCGCGGTCGTGCAACATGGTACCTAATTAAAATTGACGTCCTTTTTTTCACACAAACAGAGCTTCCTTTTGGTGGTATTTGATCACCTGTGTGATTTTTACTTTTTGTGCTATAAACAAAAAAAGAGCGACAATTTTGAAAAAATAACAATATTTTTCACATTTTTATATGAAATTCCCCCCCAAAAAAATGTAAAAATCTAAATTTTTTAACATTTTAGGCCAATTTGTTTTCTGCTACATATTTTTGGTGAAAAAATTGCAATAAGCATATTTTGATTGGTTTGCGCAAAAGTTATTGCGTTTACTAACTACGGGAAAGATTTATGTCATTTTTATTGTTTTTTTTTTAACTAGTAATGGCGGCGATCTGCGATTCTTTTGCGGGACTGCGACTTTGTGGCCGACAGATCGGACCCTTGACTGACATTTTTGACACTTTTCGGGGTACCAGTGACATTACTACAGTAATCAGTGCTATACATATGCACTGTTACTGTAAAAATGACACTGGCAGGGAAGCGGTTAACTTAATCAGAGATCCAGGGGTTGTCCCTAGGGTCGTGCTTCTAACTGTCAAGGGGCGTTGCTTTTGATGTAACCACAGAGACATACGATCCTACACAGCAGGATCGTATGATCTTTGCAATTACACCAGGGAGAATGACAGGCGGCTTTGTTTACATCAGCTGCCTGCCTTTCTCCCTCTCCAGCGGGAGATCGCGAGTGACCGACGGACATCGGAGCCGCCGGTCACTCGCGCGGGGATGGCAGTGAACGAGCCGGGGTGGGAGCGCGCCTCCGGCGGCGCGCGCTCGCCCCCTATTGACTCGTGGGCGAGTGACGTACCGATACGTCACTTTGCCGGGGGGGGGGGGGGGGGGGCTGACCGCCGCAGTATATGTGCTTGCGGCGGTCGGCAAGTGGTTAAAGAACGAAACTGCAACTGGACAGCTGTTTTACGGCATTTTGAAAACAAATGTCAATCAGCGTAATCTAAAAACAATATCTATGAAGTGTATAGTGCATAAATATCCGGCTGCCAACACTGTATGTGTAAACCACTTCACATAGACATAATGAATAAATATCAAATAGTGCTGTGCCAGACAAAATGGCAAAAAGTGCTAATAATTCAACAATAATCACACCAAATATTTATTGCATCAAATATTAATAAATAATGTCAAGAAATTGTCCATAAAGTACCAAAAAGTGCAAAGTGCTAGCAATATTAATATTAATCAGGTCAGATAAAGCAGTTCCCCATTTGGGGATATATCCAATCAGGTGTAGATCTCTGGTTTAAATCCTTCAGATCCCTCTCAGGGGTCTACTGTATAAGTCAATACCGGAATAACGCGTATAGGGTGCGGAACCTGTTCGTCTATTTTAAACTGTGGCCGTGGTAGCCATTGAATGTCTGTAAAGCCCGCACAGCTGCTTGGGCCTATTTTATGAGTATACATTGATTTTAATAAACTGCATGGTGATTCCTAAATGGCAGAGAGCTCTAGATTTTTTCCTTTCTGCCTTATATATGGATAATTTTCCTTGAGAGGGATCTGAAGGATTTAAACCAGAGATTGGATATATCCCCAAATGGGGAACTGCTTTATCTGACCTGATGGTGAAAAGGGGGTCAGATAGTAAGGTGAGAGGCTCATCCATAGGGGTGGTGGAGAAGCACAGAGCACATTATGGATTTTTGCACTGAAGTATCACCCACTGAGATTTCATAAACTTTTTTTGCACATTATTGTAATATTTTTCATGGTAATATGGTAATTAATAATAATATTTTTATTGCTAGCACCTTCCACTTTTTTTGCACTTTATGGACCATTTCTTTACATTATTGATTAATATTAATATTGCTAGTACTTTGCACTTTTTTGTACTATGGACTATTGGACTATTTCCTCACATTATTTATTAATATTTGATGCAATTAATATTTGATGCGATTATTGTTGAATTATTAGCACTTTTTGCCGTTTACAGCATTTAGACAACCACTTCTGGACCGGAAGATTTTCCCCCTTAATGACCAGGCCATTTTTTGCGATTCGGCACTGCGCTACTTTAACTGGCAATTGCGCAGTCGTGCAACGCTGTACCCAGAAGAAATTGATGTCCTTTTTTTCCCACAAATAGAGCTTTCCTTTGGTGGTATTTGATCACCTCTGCCATTTTTATTACGCTATAAACAAAAAAAGCGGAAAGAGCGGATATTCTGAAAAAAAAAAAAAAACAATATTTTTCACTTTCTGCTATATAATATTATCAATAAAAAAAAAATTAAAAATCTGTTTTTTCATAATTTTAGACCAATTTGTATTCTGCTACATTTTTTTGGTAAAAAAAAATTCCCAAAAGAAGTATTTTGATAGGTTTGCGCAAAAGTTATCGCATCTACAAACTAGGGGAAAGATTTATGTCATTTTTATTTATTTATTTTTACTAGTAATGGCGGAGATCAGCCATTTTTAGCGGGACTGCGACATTGCGGCGGACAGATCAGACCCATAACTGACATTTTTTACACTTTTGGGGGGACCAGTGACATTACTACAGTAATCAGTGCTAAAAATATGCACTGTTACTGTACTAATGACATAGGCGGGGGGGGTTAACCCAGGGGCGATCAAAGGATTAAATGTGAGCCTAGGGGGTGTTTTCTAACTGTGGGGGAGCTGGGCTTGTGAGATCAACATAGAGACCTGTGATCCTACGAAGGAAGAACACAGGAGCTCTGTGTTGATAGCTGAGAGAACAACGGTCTGCTGTGTTCACAACAGCAGACCGTAGTTCTCTCTTCACGGGGAGCAATCGCGGGTGCTCGGTGGAAATTGCTGCCACCGGCCCCATGGATCCACTTCCCTGCTGGTGAGTGGGGGCGCGTGTGCGCTCCCCCAGGATCGCTCCAGTGAATCGCCGTGCAGGTACGACGATTAGCGGGAACCTGCCGACCTGCCGCCGTATAACGCCAGCTGGTTGGCAAGTGGTTAAGTGAATGTGCACAACAGGGAATGTATTCAGCAAGTGCGTTTTTTTTCCCCCAAATTAAGGCCTGCCAATATATTTGCCACTCATATTGGATGCGTTATCATAAGACTGCCCCCAGTCTTTGATGGAAATTCCATTTTCATTGATAAATTGAAGAAGAGCATTTGTTAGCTCTATACCAGTGTGTCCATACATTGGAATTAATTTAGTAAAACGCTCCACTGGACCATTAGGAAGTACATAGCGAAATATGATTGTCAGTTGATCAAAATGTGCTATGTCAGGGGTGGAGTCAACAGAAACTGAATAATATTTGGCTTTTTTTATTTTGCTTACGATCTGCTGCAGCACTTGCTGACCAATCAATTCAATAAACTCATCACATATCGTTGATGACAAGTATGATAAGTGCCCCCTTCCCTTGTTGCCATGTTTTTGCATACGTTCAAGAAATGGATCATATTCAGCTAACAGTTCAAGACAGCCCAAATTATTCCTGTTGTGTACGAATCCAATCATTTCATCACTTTCTCGAAAAAGAAGACTTTGTGAGGAAAGTAGTTTTATAACGCTCAGAATACGGCAAAGTATTTCATTCCAATATTTTTAATGACTCTCAAACTGTTTAACAAGGCCTTGGTCTATTCATTGGCCAGAAGTTTTTCCCCTGATGAGGTTTTCAATTGCTTTTCCATGGGAAGCACAATTTTTATGCCTGCTTAACCACTTCCTGACCACCCGCCGCCTTTTTACTGCGGCAGAGTGGCTCTAGGTCTACGTCGGCAACGCGCGGGAAGCTAGGGGGCGAGCGCGCGCCGCCGGTGGCGCGCTCCCTTACCCACTCAGCAGCAGGGAAGCCGATGCACGGGTCAGGCGGCTTTGATTGCCGCGTGACACCCGCGATCGCTCCCCTGCTGAGAGAGAAGGACGGTGGGCTGTTGTAAACACAGCTGACCGATCTTCTCCCTGCAATGACCATAGAGCCCATGTGATCCTTCTATATAGGATCACATGTCTCTATGGTCATTTCAGAAGCCGCGCCCCCCCCCCCCCCCCCACAATTAAAATTACTCCCCTAGGATCACATTTAACCCCTTGATCACCTATACTGTTAACCCTTAGCTTTCAATTTCCCCTAACCACTACGTTGTTTTTTCATCCTTATTTGTAAAAAAAAAAAAAAGAATACAGCACTTTCTGCACTGATGGGAACTGATGGGTGGCACTGATGAGCTGCACTGTTGGGCACTGAATGGAGGCACTGATCGGTGGCACTGATGAGCTGCACTGGTGGGCACTGAATGGGGACACTAATAGCATAGTTGCCAACATTTAAAAAAAATTTCCAGGGACACTTTGCAGCACAGTTATCAATTACCACACCCACTTCCCTGAAGCTCCGCCCACTCTGCATAATTAATCTCGCCTACTTATCAGGTTATAGGGTCTACTCAATATAGAGAGAATTACAGGAAATTAAAATGGGAATTTCAAACCTAAGGCCACAGTAGCAGAGTTGGAATAAATCTCCCATTCAGCTGCACTACTTCTGCGTAACATTTATGGGCAGCCCGCTTAACGAGCGCTTCCAGGGACAATATAAATTACCCAGGGACAGGCCCCTTTTTGCAGGGACTGTCCCAGGAAAAAGGGACAGTTGGCAAGTATGTAATAGGTGACACTGATGGGCACTGATAGGTGGCACTGATACTCTGCACTGATGGGTGGCCCTGATGAGCTGCACTGATGGGTGGCACTGATGAGCTGTACTGGTAGGTACTGAATGGGGGAACTGATAGGTGACACTGATAGATGGCACTGATTAGCTGCACTGATGGGTAGGCCTCATCAACACACAACATAGGGTGGCAACTAATATTTGCCTGCTTTCCTCAGCCCCTTGCAGAGCTTACTTGAAGTTGAAGCAGTACAGCCAGTGCTTGCTTCCTCAATCCTCTGTAATCACACCGCCTGCACTGCTTTCCCATTGAGCCTCCCGGGCCGGCCTCTGGATGACATTGCGCTGGCCGGGCCATCAAGCTCCACCCAACAGGGAAGTGTGTTGGGACAACTAGGGGAGGAGGGCGCTCAGCCTTGGCTCACTGGTACCGTGCTGCAAGAGGCTATGCAGCGTTCTGCAAGGTATAGGTGGCAGTGTTGGCGGCCAGGGATTGAGTCTAAACAGTGATTGACTATATTGGGCCATAATGTGCTGTCTCTGTCTAGACTTTAAGAAAATGTAGCGGCTGCCGCTTGTCGGCCAGTAATTGTGTGATGTAGAATCCCTATATCGAGCCTATATAATGGTAGGGACCTGGAGCTTCAGCTCCAATAGCCCCTACGTTAATCCGGCCATGCCCTGGCCATGATTATTGCTAACAAACATTAAAATCAGTCCGTTACAATTTAAATTCAGAAACAAACTTTCTTACACTAGAGCAAATTTAGACATGAGATAAATAAAATAACAGCATGTCTTTTGATTGTGGCAATAAACCTACAAAGACACAGGGAGAACATAAAAACTTCAAAAGCATGTTGGCATGTTGGGGATTCGAAACCTGCAGCGGTCATGCTGCTAAAGTGTCTATAACAACTAAAGGGCTCCCCTACTTGGACTTCAGTTGTCCAACAGGATCCACCTGGAGTTTTTTACGTCTTGGCTAAACTACTGGGTTATTCAACCTCTCTCTTTTTTTTGGACGCATTCTGTCATCCTGACCCACCACATAGGCTTTCACAGCTCGGTTTGTTTTTAACATACTTGCAAGCAGTATAAACGCCATACAACGCAGTTGATAGTGATACTGTAAGTCAGAAATTACCCCTGAAGAAGAAGTTAGTCACTTTGAAACGTGTTGGTTTCCTTTCTACCACAGTACTCATGTCACCTGCATTTTATGTATTGCTACCACTGTTTGCTTTTCTTTTAAATTTATTATATATTTTGCTTCAATAAAATAACTTTTGTATTACTACTTTGTAAATTTATTGTAGTGCCAGTAAAGTACCACCAATAGGGGAACCCTCTTTTTCTTATTACAAGTATATGGGATGCGGCACCAATATCAGGGATGTCATTGAGAGCAATTCATTATAGGCTATTTAAACTGCTGTCAGTAAACCCCTTCTTGCTCTGAAGAAGTTAGCGCTATTGGCTAATGAAACACGTCAGCGTTCGTTATCACACGTGGCGTTCCTTCAGGGTTCACAGCGGTTTGAGCATGCACAATGAATGAGGCGATAGCCGAACATCTGATGACTAGTGGGTTGTCTGGACACTGGTGCAGAGCAGGTGCAAATACAGTGCTGGTCTGGAACATGGGAGATTTCCAATTGCACAAGGTGGTGAGCATATCCTCCAGTGTCATTCTTCACTCTTATCAATCCTGTTGCGGGGAAGTAAATATCCAGCTTTGCACCCACTCATGCGGCCCCTAGAATCAGGCTATTCTGTGTACATCTTACTAAGGAGCCTGGATTCCCAACTGAGTACTCTTGGGATTTGCTGTACAGCATACCACACTATTGATTTTCTGTTAGGAGACGGTAACCATGAAGTCTCCTTGCTGAATCCCCTGTCCAACTTACACATAGCCACTCTGCCCTTCCACTGACTATATAACCTAAGATCCACTCTTATTATTACGCTGGGGATATGAACTTGTGCATTAATTAGACGACATTCATTTTGAATTGGGTCCTACTTTACTGGTCGTGTGGTCTGATTGGAGTGAATGGGTTTCTATATGTTGTATTGCATGCGCAGCTGTTTACCCCCTCTTCTACTGACAACGTTGTCATTTTTTTAACCACTTGCCGTCTGCCTAACGCCGATCTACGTCGGCAGTCAGCCCCTCACAGGCAAAGTGACGTAGGGCTACGTCACTAGCTTGTGAGGGTCTAGGGAGCGAGCGCGCGCCCCCGGAGGCGCGCTCCCGCGTGGTCACGGACCCCCCCGCGCGTGTGACCGGCGGACCCGATGTCCGCCGGTCACTCGGCGATCGGCGGGGGAGAGGGAGAATGTCAGGCAGCTTGTGTAAACAAGCCACCTGTCATTCTCCTTGCTGTTAGGATACTGATCACTCGGATCTAGTATGTAGATCCGTTGATCAGTGTCCATACAGCTCAAGCCCCAGCCAATCACAGTAGAAAGCACGCCCCTAGGGATACACACAGCCCCTCCCTCCCAAATAAAGTTAACCCCTTCACTACCAGTGTATTTTTACAGTAACAGTGCATATATATAGCACTGATTACTGTAGAAATGTCACTGGTAACCCCAAAAGTGTCAAAAATGTCAGTCAAGGGTCCGATCTGTCCGCCCCAATGTCGCAGTACCGCAAAAAAAAAAATCGCAGATCGCCGCCATTACACGTTAAAAAAAAAAACAACAAAAATGACAGAAATCTTTCCCTTTGTTAGTAAACGCGATAACTTTTGCACAAACCAATCAAAATATGCTTTTCGCGATTTTTTTTTACCAAACATAGGTAGCATAAAACAAATTGGCCGAAAAAGTAAAAAAATTTTGATTTTTAAATTTTTTTGGGGGAATTTCATATAAAAAAATGTGAAAAATATTGCTATTTTTGCAAAATTGACGCTCTTTTTTTGTTTATAGCGCGTGATCAAAAAATCGCACAGGTGATCAAATACCACCAAAAGAAAGCTCTGTTTGTGGGAAAAAAAGGACGCCAAATTCGTTTAGGTACAGCGTCGCACGACCGCGCAATTGTCCGTTTAATTCACGCAGTGCCGAATCGCAAAATACCCCCTGGTCGGAATGGGGGTAAAATCTTCCGGGGCTTAAGTGGTTAAACTCTGGTATGGTGAAGGCAATTGTATGCTGTTGTTTAACTTTATCTTGACTCATTTTTCAATAAAGCTTTTTTATAACCGTAGTGTCCTCTTATGTGACTTTCTTGACGGACTCTGTTCCTCCTTAATTTACACATAAGACATTTTTGAGATGAAAATGATTGATGATTATATTGAAATATTAAACAACACACAAAATTGATACTCATTTTAAATTGGCATCAGCAATGGTATTGTGTGTGGTTTGTGAAGACAGCTGTGAGAGTTTGGGTTTAGATTTATGTGAGATGGAGAGCAACAAGTGCATTATCTTCCATTTACTTATCAGATGTCAAACAGCAAAGTGGCTGATAATGTGATGAAGGTGGTGCGCTATTCTAAATATAATGAGGAATGTTTTGAAAGGTGGGTAAGATATGTGATCAAAAACAAAACTAGTGAAAGGATGATAGCAAATAAAAAAACATATAAATGTGATGAATGCATAAATATCACGAATAACACAACATGTTCATCTTCCCAAATAAGCTGGAATACTGGTAATCCGTATCAATCTAATAATGATAATAAGAAAAAAAGTCAGTGATTAGTTTGTGACATATGGTGATTCTAAAAATAATTCTTCTGTGCTGTAGTCAGGTGCTCAAAAAAGCCACTTCCACCTGTGAGTGCAATGTGCGCTCATCCTAAGCACATTAGATATGTGCAGAATGAAAACCACATGAGGGGGGAGGCCGATATCCTACAATCTCCCCAAATTGCCTCTCTCAGTCCTTACAGGGAAGCCATCACTTCACAGTGCAATGCTAGATAGAGAAGACAGTCCTCCTTAAGGATTTTCCCTGGTGTCCTCCTCTCATTAATAAAGAGAGGATGACCAGCGCTACGGACTATAATATATGAAGAGAGTGTGAATAGAAGGTGTGAGCTGCCACCAATCAACCCTTGAGTTCAAGGGTGAAAGTGAAAAAATAAAGTGTGACGATTGGTATTGGCGCTACCTTAAGGTGATATAAAAAGTACAATGCCACGAACTGGAGTGAATGGAAATAATAAAGGAAATTGAATACCCACAAATGTCAAAGTGTCACCAATTATTGTGAGTGAAAACTCCTTAGGAAATTAATATATAAACAATGTGTTTATTCAAATTATCAAAAATCAAATCAACAACCAATAAAGTGATATGTGAAAATAACAGGATGTATATATAATAATGTGACTAGCGTGAAAATAAAGATTTCTCCCACAACCACAAGTGTATTACCAGGTTACAATTGCCTGATATATGTGCCACACATAATGTGATTGAATGGTGAAGAAATGCTGCTAAGTAGAGTCCAAACTGGCCACTAGGTGGCGTTTTTAATAATACGACCTGTACAGCGATCCACAGACAGTATAGTGATATGGAGGGGGTCTCTTCTCCGTTGCGGGGGAGCAGCTTTGAGCCGGTGATGATTGCCCTAGGTGCTCACACCGAGAGAAGGCCCCATAGTGAATGAACAATCCATACAGTAATGACAGAAAGCGCAGTACACTCACTCGTTACAATGATCTGGATCAGAAAAAAAGACGGTTCGCGCTGGGATGCTTCCGCGTTCCACGGCCGACAACCGGAAGTGACATTAGACGTACGAGACTCCGCCCTACGCGTTTCCTCAGAGGGACGTCAACTGGAGCGGCGTCAACTAGGCGTACTCCCGGACTTCTTATAGCCGCCCGTATCCAAGCAACGGAGGGGACAGATCAGCGCCGCCATCTTATTACTCCCTCTCCAGAAGCCATATTGCTCCTCCACTGACTTCGTCTATGGATGTGCAGGGGAACGGCCATATATCATCATATCCGATCAATTAATGTAAACGAGTGTGGTACGATCCTTTCCAAACATGTTTTAAAACCATATTTTATTATACTACTAATAATTGAATAAACTTTCAATTTGAATAAACACATTGTTTATATATTAATTTCCTAAGGAGTTTTCACTCACAATAATTGGTGACACTTTGACATTTGTGGGTATTCAATTTCCTTTATTATTTCCATTCACGCCAGTTCGTGGCATTGTACTTTTTATATCACCTTAAGGTAGCGCCATTTCCTCCTCTCATTAGGTTAGGGGGTGTTCCTCGATTTTATATATATATATATATATATATATGTAGACATAAGCGATCTCATAGTGTTATACGTTTAAAAACATTTATTAAAGCGGAGTTCCAGGCACAGAAGTCATTTTTTAACAAACATACCCCCGGGACAGTCAGGGCTAGCGCATTCCACAATGATCTGTCCCGGTTCGCACTTACCTTTTAGAAGAAATACTTACTTATAAAATTTCTTCCACAGCGTTTCCATCTCTCTTGTGGGCAGCTGAAGCCGGCGCGGTCCTCTTCTGTGTCTTCTTCCGCGTCTTCTTGTCCCAGAATGCGCCTGCACCAGCCCCTCTCGTCACTTCCGGTGCGGCGCCGCATTCCTAAACAGCTTCTGGGCATGCCCAGAAGCTGTTTAGCAGGGGAATGCGGCGTCGCCCGGAAGTGACGAGCGGGGCCGGTGCCGTCGCATTGATTCCTGGGAGCGATGACGTTTAGCTCCCAGGAATCATCGCAGCGCAGGAAGTGACAGCGGAGCCGCGGCGCTGAGGGAGGAAGTACCCTGAGGTGAGTATTTACGATCGTCAATTACAAGGTGAGTTTTTAAAAAAAAAAACCTAACTATCCAATTCCTTTTCAGGTTATGCTGAACTAGCAGACGGGCACAAAAAAAAAATATTGATTTTGTGCCCGGAACTCCGCTTTAAGGATAAAAAACTTTGTAGGAACATTCACATTATGGCAGTAGCATACGAGCATGTAAATGTAAAATCCTGTGCTTCACTCTGCAGCTGAAAAATTCCCAGCCGCCCAGCACGGGTCGCGATGAAGCAAGCAAGGCTGACGTCACTCGACTTCTCCTACGCGTTATGTCACTGGTCACATGACTTCTTCAGGGTGGGAGGAGTCAAGTGACGTCAGCCTTGCTTGCTGCCTCGCGATCCCACCTTTCAGTACATTCCTCATTTTATTTAGAATAGCGCATCACCTTCATCACATTATTATACTTGTTTATTTAGGTTTGAGGTTTAGCCTACTGGTGGTAGAAGCAATTCCAGTCATCTGGATCATTAACCCTATCATCCGTCATCTTTGGCTCCATTACCATCAGCCAACCTTAGCAGCCCAACAGCATGTACACATTATTTAGCAAAGTGTCTGAGCATGCTCAGTGTAACAAGAGATATATCCCAAATGGCAATGGACATGGCAGTATATACATGAATATATATACTGCAGAGAATGCATATAGAATGGAAAAAAAATTGAATAATATCTGCTCCAAACCCAATGAAAACATTACTAGCATAGTTTAAAATAAAAAGGAACACTTTATTGTAGGAATTAAACAGTTCATCGCAAAATTAAAATGTATGTTTTTGTGGAAGTAACAGCTGTACAATTAGAATCAATGGTTGACAATTGCTTTTATATATCTTACTCACATTTTCACGGTCGCGAACGCATTTTTCACATTCGCGATCTTCCGAATTCCTTATAGCGCCCGATTAAAATTGACGATGCGTAGGATTGTGATTATTTTTATTGTCTGGGCATGCGCACATGTGCTGCTACATAGTCGTAAGCAGAGGGAGAATTTATCTCTTCTCAGATTTTCAATCATATTTAGTTTTTTTCAAAAAGTTTCAAAGCAGATCATCTCCAAACAATATACCACATCTTTAAAACCATTTCAGCTCGGATATCATGCTCTAAACATTATTTCCATGTGCAATAGTCACACTTTTACCACGACTACTGATTTACTCGGTCACTGATTTCTGTTACCTATAGTGAATTTGCTTTTGAGTCTACTTTCTCCTGTGCACTATACTGAGTTCCGTTTAGGAGTAAATCTATGCGCTTTTACTGATTATGACTAAAAATATGCACGTTCGCCTACTAGGCATCATAGTGAATTAGGCCCAAAGCGTCTTAGCTAAAAGGGAATACATACTGCCTAACAAATCAATTCAGGTTTCCTTGCTTGTGGTTTCGAAAAATTTCACTCTGAAT
Source organism: Pelophylax lessonae (assembly GCF_965119305.1). Classification (NCBI taxonomy): domain Eukaryota; kingdom Metazoa; phylum Chordata; class Amphibia; order Anura; family Ranidae; genus Pelophylax; species Pelophylax lessonae. The sequence goes on from NC_138772.1 coordinate 479,477,224, forward strand.
TTAGTTACATAGAGCACCCACCAAATCTCTCTGTCTTCTATTGTAGCCTAGTAAAATCCCCCACATGGCGTGCAGCAAGTCTATGCAATATTTATGGCTGATGCCTTTGAAATATCATACTCCATTATTTCTTGAAAAAAATGCATGTACTGTATCTCTCCCTCTTCATTGCTGCCCTGGATCCAGCCACAATGCAATGTGTTTGGCCTATTGTCTCTCAAACATGGAACTGTAATTTTTTTTTTTTTTTTTGCTTTGCCTTAACAACTGCCTTACCTTGCAGTTTAGATTTGTGGTTTTGGGTGTACTCTGGATTAATATTTTGATAAAGTATGTACAAAATACAGTGTACTGAAAGGAAGATCACAAGCTATGCTATTTGGTTTGTTTTCAGACTGGCAATTTGTATGAAGTCAATTGCCTTAGCTTTCATACTTTGCTATAGCTTTTTAGCTATATTTTAGCAATATTGTTTCTGCTTCTTCCAGTGCTCAATTATGGTCTATCATTGCTACACCAAACAATCATTGTCTTTGAAAAAAATTACCTAATACAGCCCTTTTCTTTTATTTCATTTTGCAAATTACCTTATGGGGTTGCTTCTGCTGTATGTAGGTGAATAAATAATGTAAAAGTAAACTAAATTAGTAAGCATGCCATTCATGTGATGCCACAATACAGTGTCACTGTTCTGTCTGATGTTCTTTAAAACCATGTACAGATTGAAGGCATCACCCAAGCATGTAATTTGAAGTTAGCTGGCTCTTCTTAAGATATTGTGGTAGGGTGGTACCCTGCCAGGGTCTAATTGAAGATGATAACCCAGACCCAGACTTCTCACCCAGGCAGGTTGAGGGGCTCCAGGAGGTTTGCTCAATGCAGAGCAAACTGGCTTTTCAGTTTCCTCATTGTTTTCTAAAGTCTGTTTTGTTACCTGGAACCTGGAGATCTCTAAGTGATCCGGGTGGGATGAAATCCCCAGTCCTAGGTCTAGGTTGTGTAAACAGCCAGAGCAATAATTGGTCAGGTGTGTGCTGGGCTTTTAGTAGTGACCTGCCCATGGTTCTGGGCTTTACCCCAGCAGACAGAGGAGATCGCTGCCAGGGTTTAGAAGGGCTCCATGTGGGAGCAAAAGCAGCAAGGGGCTGCATATTATGTGCACAGAACATTTATGAAGACTGTGAGAGACAGAGCGCCAGTGTTGTATGTATACGCCAGGAGGCTAAATGTCTATTTCTTTGCAAGAGTGAAATTCTGAAACCCCCTGTTATGAACTTTCTTTTAATGAAATTGGGCAAGAAAAGCCTTAAAAGCCTTATTTAAAATTGGACAGCTCTATTTTAGTCTTGTGGGCTTCCAGGGAAAGGGTGGGCATGAAATATTTGTTTGTTTTCCTTACTATAATGCATGATATTCTTAGAACACTAAAGTTCAAAGCGATCAATACTTTTATTATCTTGCGTCATATTTTGTCCAACTTTTACACCCATGAACATTAACAGAAAATACCATAGCCTGGATAGTTCTGATCTTTCCTATAGACATATCATTTATTTTAAAGATCTTTTCTAGGCCTTTCTTCCTTGCTTTTCCAAGTGCCAGTCTATGTCATATTTTTTAATGCTAAATCATTTGTTGTTAATAATTTATCCAAGGATACAGAAGTTGTCAACTACTTTTACATTCACCATCAACTCTGAAGTTACTTTTCTTCCTTGTTGTCTTAACCTTAGTTTTCATGGTTAGCTGAATTTCCTTCTTTTTACTCTGTTCTGTATTTTTCTTTAAAGGCTTTTCTACTTTTAAAGGCTCTTCTACATTTTCAGCTATGAGCAAAGTGTCATCAACATATTCAAGAATGTTGATTTCTTTTTCCTCCGACCTTAAAACCTTTACCATCACCTTCTAACCTTCCAATAAATGCTCAGGCATGTAGTTTAAATATGTATAGAGTATGAAGTCTTGTCTAAAATCTAGAGCCAGTGTTTCTATTTTCTGTCACGACTTTGGCTTTGTGGACAGTGTGGAGGTTCATTATAAGAACAACAAGATGTTCAGGCATTCCAAATTTCCTGAGGACTTTCTATAATTTCACTTGGTTGACACAGTTGAAGGCTTTGCCATAATCAGTGAAGCACATGTTGTCTTCTTCAGTTCTCTAGCATGCATCTGCAATAATGTCCCTATTTATTTCCTCTGTCTTCCCTTAATCCAGTAAATTCTGAATTTTGCTTTGCAAATTTGCTTTCAAAGTAAGGTTCTAGCATGTACTGTACAGTATTGGTATATAAATTGACTTCTTCCATTTTTAGCTGCTTTCAGTAATTCAAATGCCATGAGATCAATTTCTGTGGCTCTTCTTGTTGTGAAGGGGCCAACCTGACTTAATTTTCCATTACTGAAAGCTCTTATATTTACCTGGTTTTAGAAAAAGTGTCCTGGCTATAGATGTCTTTTTTGTAAAGGTCTTCTGTGTATGTATAAATATATAGAATGAACTGAAGTTCAGCTCTAAATTCTTTAATCTGCAGGACATTTTGGAGTCGTGGAGACCTTTTCAAAAAAACCAACCGTATGTATGAAAGAATAAATTCTTTCACATATGAGACTCCAGCAAACAATCACACCATAATCCTAATTTTGAATATTTATGTTTAGATTTTCTATGAAACAAAGCTCTATATAATATATATATATGTATACAGTATCTCACAAAGGTGAGTACACCCCTCACATTTTTGTAAATATTTTATTCTATCTTTTCATGTGACAACACTGAAGAAATGAAACTTTGCTACAGTGTAAAGTAGTGAGTGTACAGCTTGTATTAGACCCCGTTCACACTGGGGCGTTCCGACTTGCCGGGGCGACCTCACAGGTGGCGGCGCGCAGCTCGCACTGCGACCTCGGAGCGGCCGGCAAGGACTTCATAACATTGAAGTCAATGCAGGTCACTCCAGGTCGCCCCAAAGAAGCTCCGGACCCTTTTTCCAAGTCGGAGCGACTTGTGTCGCTCCTATTAGAACGGGTCCACAGCTTCTCTATGGCAGGCGACCTACGGCGACCTGTCAGGCGACCAGGTCGCCTGACAGGTCGCCCCAGTGTGAACGGGGTCTTAGGGCTCTTTCACACCAGACGGACTCCGTTTTTCTCAGTGGGGGATCGATCCGCCGATCCCCCGCTGAGCAGGCGGATGACAGCTGTGTCTCCACGCTGTGTGCGGAGACACAGCTATCAGGTCCCCATTCATCTCTATGGGGGAATCGGATGGGAACAGACCGTCTGTCTTTTCTCATCCGATCCGATCTGCCAGACAAATGGAAAATAGGGTTTCCATCTGTCCGGTTTGGACGGATCGGATCGGATGCCAGCGGACATGTCTCAGCTGACATCCAATGCCCCATAGGGATGCATGGGGCATCCGTTCAGATCCGCCAAAAAAACTGACAGGCGGATCTTATCAGACTCCACGTGTGAAAGGGGCCTAACAGTGTAAATTTGCTGTCCCCTCAAAATAACTCAACACACAGCCATTAATGTCTAAACCGCTGGCAACAAAAATGAGTACACCCCTAAGTGAAAATGTCCAAATTGGGCCGAATCAGCCATTTTCCCTCCCCGGTGTCGTGTGACTCGTTAGTATTACAAGGTCTCAGGTGTGAATGGGGGAGCAGGTTTGTTACATTTGGTGTTATCGCTCTCACTCTCTCATACTGGTCACTGGAAGTTCAGCATGGCACCTCACGGCAAAGAACTCCCTGAGGTTCTGAAATTTTTGCTCTACATAAAGATGGCCTAGGCTATAAGAAGATTGCCAAGACCCTGAAACTGTGCGGTGGACAAGACCTTACAGCGGTTTAACAGGTTTCACTCAGAACAGGCCTCACCATGGTCGACCAAAGAAGTTGCGTGCACATGCTCAGCGTCATATCCAGAGGTTGTCTTTGGGAAATAGACGTATGAGTGCTGCCAGCATTGCTGCAGAGGTTGCAGGGGTGGGGGGGTCAGCCTGCCAGTGCTCAGACCAAATGCCGCACACTGCATCAAAATGGTCTGCATGGCTGTCGTCCCAGAAAGCCTCTTCTAAAGGTGATGCACAAGAAAGCCCGCAGTTTGCTGAAGACAAGTAGACCAAGGACATTGATTACTGGAACCATGTCCTGTGGTCTGATGAGACCAAGATAAAATTATTTGGTTCAGATGGTGTCAAGTGTGTTTGGCGGCAACCAGGTGAGGAGTACAAAGACAAGTGTGGCTTGCCTGTAGAGTCAAGCATGGTGGTGGGAGTGTCATGGTCTTGGGGCTGTATGAGTGCTGCCGACACCAGGGAGCTACAGTTTATTGAGGGAACCATGAATGCCAACATGTACTGTGACATACTGAAGCAGACTATGATCCCTTCCAGGGCCGCTGATAAGCCAGTACAACTGGCCCTGTTGTACCGGGCCCGGAGTGCTCAGCTCAGCAGGGGGGCCCGGGCAATCTAAAATCAAACACACAGTGCAGAATAAAAAAAAAAAAGCCTTAATGAAAACCAGGCAGCACCCCCTCCTAATGACTTAGCTGGGTGAGTTTTTCGTTTTTCTGGGCCCCTCTGCAGTGATGTTCTGGTGAGTGTGTGGGAGGGACTACTTCTCCTATTTCGGGCGCATGTCAATTCAGTGACTGCCCTGCATAGGATTCTCTGTATATTGCCTTCCCTGGCGGAGTGATCTCTCTTCTCCTGCTCACAGTGCTCAGGTCTTCTCTCCACTCAGCCTGGATGTTGTGAGGCGGCAGAGGAAACAGCTCAGCAGACATTTCTCCACAGGAAGCAGCACTGCAGGAACTGAGGAGAAGAAGAGGTTGGTGATGCTGCCAGTGCCTAACACAGCAGAACAGGTGTGTCTGACTGTCTGAAGACACATTTATTTCACATAAAGTCAGGCAGGGCTATAAATTCAGGGAAAGTCCAGATTGTCTCTTTATTTATTTAACTTTGTGAACATTTGCAGGATTGCTATACCTAAATATGTGTTTGCCTGTTATTTCCCAAGTCAGCCTAAAGGCTTCTATAGTAAATAGAAATAAAAGTTATCCTTTGACATGTGTGCTTTTAAATCAAACTTTCTGAAAACAGAAACGTTTTTTTTTTTTTCATGTTGGAAATAAAATGCTAACTAACCATATAGCAGTGTCATTGGATGCATTCTGTCACTTCTGTTACAAGGGAAAGTATCAGGAATTCAATAGGTAATGAATTAACAAAGAGGATTCTCCCTGCCAGAGGTGGGAAGCATTATGACACTGCCCTAAAAATCACTGCTTTCACTTTATATAAAAACTCAGATGAGAGAGAGGGGGATGGATGGATGGATGGATGGGGAAAGAGACTGAAAGCCACAGATGGAGAAAACAAGACATAGAGAGAATTACAGATGGAGGGGCAGACAGAAAGAGAGAGACAGATAGATAAATATTATATAAGAAAAAAATGAAGAGAGAGCGAGAGAGAGAAAGAAAAATTGAGAAAGAAGCAGAGAGGTAGGCAGAAAGAGAGAGGGGCGGGGAGAGAGAGAGAGAAAGAAAGAGAAATAGAGAGAAAAATAAAGAGAAAGACAGAGAGATAAAGATTATATATTACAGAATAAAGATAGATGGATAAAGAGAGAGAGGGGGAGAGAGACTGAAAATATAGAGATACAGCAGAGAGAGATAGAATATATATATATATATATATGTCATAGGTAGATAGAGAGCAAAATGGACAGAGGGAAAAGGAGAGAGCAGAAAGATAAATGGAGAGAGAGGAAAGGATGACATAATGAATGAAAGAAAGAAGAACAGAGTGAACGAATGAGGGAGGAAAGAGAGAAAGAAAGAGACAGAGAACAGAAGAGAGTGTAGAGAGGAACAATGAGATGAACTGAAAGATCTATATACAGTATCTGAAGCATCAGCTTTTATCAAGAGAACATGAACTTGTATAGAAGGCTGTATACGGTGTTAGAAGGCTGTATACGGTGGCACCTGCAGCTCCTCAGGTGCAGAAATTTTATGCCCAGCTTATTTTTGAGGTTTTTTTTTTTTAGTTCCCAACGCCACTGCTTTAAAATGTGGTAGGGATAGCACTGGCGGCAATTTATTTCGGTGCCACCCCAGTGCCATTTCAAAACAGCTAGCTTACCCTCAGCATTTTCTGTGTGCCCCCTTTGGATTTAGTAGGAGGCCCAAACACGCAGGGGGCCCACACAGGGAGGGGGGCTTAGTGATGAACTCTTCCTCCAGCAGCCGAAAGCTGGTCTCCCCCCCTCTCCCTGCTGCCAGCTTTTATCTACTGAGAAAGAGACAGTTATCCTTCACTAATCCCCCTCCCTGTGTGGGCCCCCCTCCCATCCCTGGCTCTAATGTTAGCTCTGCTCCTGAGATTTTTATCTCTATCTTTGTTTCTCTCCCTCTGTCTCTCTGATCCAGAGCTCTAACTGCCCAGCCTGTATATTTTTTCATCTCATCTTCATTTTTTTTTATTAACTCAGTTTTTTCTTTTAGATTTAGCAGGAATTCTGTGAGTTATGTTGTATTTGTTTCTGCTAATAATGATTTTATTGTATTTTTAGCTAAATATAGCTTTAATATTTTCTTGGGGGCCCTGTCAGGTAGTCTGTAAGGGGCCCCGCGATTTCTATCAGCAGCCCTGATCCCTTCTCTTCAGAGACTGGGCCGCAGGGCAGTATTCCAACATGATAACAAACCCAAACACACCTCCAAGATGACCACTGCCTTGCTAAAGAAGCTGAGGGTAAAGGTGATGGACTGGCCAAGCATGTCTCCAGACCTAAACCCTATTGAGCATCTGCGGGGCATCCTCAAATGAAAGGTGGAGGAGCGCAAGGTCTCTAACATCCACCAGCTCCAGTGGCAACCTGTGAAGCTCCGGTGAACTCCATGCCCAAGAGGGTTAAGGCAGTGCTGGAAAATAATGGTGGCCACACAAAATATTGACACTTTTGGCCCAATTTGGACATTTTCACTTAGGGGTGTACTCACTTTTGTTGGCAGCGGTTTAGACATTAATGGCTGTGTGTTGAGTTATTATGAGGGGACAGCAAATTTACACTGTTATACAAGCTGTACACTCACTACTTTACATTGTAGCAAAGTGTCATTTCTTCAGTGTTGTCACATAAAAAGATATAATAAAATATTTACAAAAATGTGAGGGGTGTACTCACGTGCCGGTTCACATTTCTGCGATCACATCAGAGATCGCATGTATTTGGAGCGCAATGTTCCTAAACTTACATGCGATCTCTGTGCGGTACAAATTCAGCCATACAGTTTGTATGGCTGAATTCGCACCGCAATCGCACCTAACTCACACAGGACCCTTTTTTTGGTCCACAGCAGAATCGGATCGCATGGTGGTTCAAACTAGTGCGATCCGATTCTGTGCGAACTTTCAGATCGCACTGCGATATGCGATCTGATCTGGGGGTGTCGTTAACTTTTAAAATGACACCCCCAGCGTATCGCTTATGGCAGTGTGAACTGCCAGGGGTGCGGATGCGATGCGGGAACACGTTGTATATTCGCAGCGTTCCCGCATCGCAGATATGTGAACCGGCACTAAGTAGGTGGAAATGTCTGTAAAGGAAATAATTCAGGAGTGTGAGTAATTTGATCTCTCTTGTTATTCAGGTCCACTTCAAAACAGAGCATTAAATTAGCCTAAATAAAATGAATGCTGTTGGTAACTAAATTATTTCTATCCAATAGGTGATATTTACCTTAATATAAAGTAATAAAAGCTTTAAAATCATTTTTAGTCTTGAAAAAAATAAATATGCAAAGTGCATTTGCTGTACAAGAAAAAATGATTTTGAAGTGGGCTCTAGAGTCTGGGTCATCTCTAGATACAATATGCTGCATCCAGTACTAATTGATCATTTTATTTGCTATTATAAGTAGGGTTGAGCGAACACCTAGATGTCCGTGTTCGACGGGTTCGGCCGAACTTTAAAAAAAAGTCCGGGTCCGTGTCCCGGACTTTTACCGAACTTTTCCCGGACACCGAACCCCATTGAAGTCAATGGGGACCCGAACTTTAAGGCACTAAAATGGCTCTAAAACACCAAAGGAAAGGGCTAGAGTGCTGCAAATGGCAGCAAAACGTAATTAAGAGCATGGCAAGTGCTCTGCAAACAAATGTGGATAGGGAAATAACTTAAAACAACAAAAAAAAACAGAAAAATAAAACAATGTTCTTCTTCAACTCTGAAGGACGAGGCCCATATGGAGTAGGAGGGAGGTTGAGGTGGTGGTGGATGTGGCGGTGACTAGACATATGCCGGTTTTCGGTAATTCGATATATCGCGGTATTGCATAGCCACGGTATTGTTATTGTGGCATTTTTAAAATACCGAGTTTCTCTGTCAAGTCTGCCTGACTTGTGAATTGATACATTTCAGTGAGCTGGATGACTCATTCACTCACTCAGCTAACACCTTTCAGCATTAAGTCTCCTAACTATAAACAAAAATGATTACATTTGTATCTTTTCCTTCCCTCTGCCAGGGAGAAAGGAAGTTTAACCTCTTAAAGACTGGATCTTTTTCTGACACTTGCTGTTTGCAAGTTAAAATCAGTTTTTTTTTTGCTAGAAAAGTACTTAGAACCCCCAAACATTTTATATATTTTTTTAGCAGAGACCCTACAGAATAAAATGGCGATTGTTGTAATATTTTATGTCACACTGTATTTGCGCAGCAGTCTTTCAAACGCAATGATTAGACTTTAATGAATAAAAAAAAAAAAAAAAACGTAACAGTAAAGTTATCCCAATTTTTTTTTTTTTTGTTACACAGAGAATCGTGAGAGAATCGTGATCTTTATTCCAAGCTAAAAAATCGTGATTCTCATTTTGGCCAGAATCGTGCAGCTCTAATAAATATATATATACACACACACACGCCTAGCAGCCCACATTACATTATTATATAGCCATCAAGCAGTGTCTGGCCTACCTGGTGATGACTGGTCCTGGCGCTCTGATCCGATGGCCTGGTCTTTAAAGGGGCAAATCCTTGCGATCCAGAAGTGGTTAAACCTGCAGGAGGACCGGTGTTTTTATCTATTAATGACTTTACTATTGCTTTAGGCCTGGTTCACATGTATGCGGGTTGGTGGTTCACATGTATGCGGGTTGGCGGTTCACATGTATGCGGGTTGGCGGCCCACATTTGCACAGGCATAGCAGCCCATTGATTTGAACGGGCTGCTATGCCCTCATTTTCCGCAGAAAAAAGGTGCATGCAGCATTTTTTTTAAATTCAGTGGCCTTGAAATCCATCCTGCTTTTGCACCATGCGACTAACCTGCAGTTCCTGCTCTGGCAAGCTTTCTGCATTTTTTGTATACGTGGGCACGGCATTTAAAAATAAACAGTTTGCGTGTGCAGCAACGGCAGGTAAGTCGCATGGTGCAAAAGAAGGATGGATTTCATGGCCACTGCATTTTTTTAAATTCTGCATGCACCTTTTTTCAGCTGAAAACGCAGGCATAGCAGCTCAAGCCCATTCACATCAATGGGCTGCTATGCCTGTGCAAATGTGGGCCCCCAACCCGCATACATGTGAACCAGGCCTAAAGCAATAGTAAAGTCATTAATAGATAAAAACACCGGTCCTCCTGCAGGTTTAACCAATTAATGACTTTACTATTGCTTTAGGCCTGGTTCACATGTATGCGGGTTGGGGGCCCACATTTGCACAGGCATAGCAGCCCATTGATGTGAATGGGCTTGAGCTGCTATGCCTGCGTTTTCAGCTGAAAAAAGGTGCATGCAGAATTTAAAAAAATGCAGTGGCCATGAAATCCATCCTTCTTTTGCACCATGCGACTTACCTGCCGTTGCTGCACACGCAAACTGTTTATTTTTAAATGCCGTGCCCACGTATACAAAAAATGCAGAAAGCTTGCCAGAGCAGGAACTGCAGGTTAGTCGCATGGTGCAAAAGCAGGATGGATTTCAAGGCCACTGAATTTTAAAAAAATGCTGCATGCACCTTTTTTCTGCGGAAAATGAGGGCATAGCAGCCCATTCAAATCAATGGGCTGCTATGCCTGTGCAAATGTGAACCACCAACCCGCATACATGTGAACCAGGCCTAAAGCAATAGTAAAGTAATTTATAAACAACACCTCCTTCAGGTTTAACCACTTCTTGACCACAAGGATTTGCCCTCTTAATGACCAGGCCATCGGATCGGAGCCGAGCGCCAGAACCAGTTATCACCAGTTAGGCCAGACACTGCTTGATGACCTATTTTAGGCCTGGTTCACAGAGTCTGTACTGACTGACTATATAATAATGTGCATAAGTGAACCAAAGCCCCTAAATTCAGCAATGAAATTGAAGTGAGGTGGAAATTTAATAATTTAAATTTAATAATAGAATACCGTGATAATACCGTATACCGTGGCAAAACCTTAATCAATTAATCGCAGCATGAAAATCTGATACCGTCACAAGCCTAGCGGTGACATAGGCGTGCGCACAGGGTGTGCTGGGTGTGCCTGGGCACACCCTAATCACCTAGGGCACATAGCATTGCCAGTGAGGAGATGGGAAAGATCTCCCTGGGACCTGCTCTGCTCTATTTCTCCTTGCCTACAGGTACATGGCCCCGATACATTACTCTCCCTGCTGGCAAACACATGCATGTGTATTTCAACTTTGGGGTGCACACCTTAATGCAATAGGCTGCGCACACCTATGGGCGGTGTAGGTGGAAGCGGCGGTGGAGGAGGACCAGGGCCGGATTAACAGCATCATGGGCTTGGTGCTGAGGATTTTGAAGGGCCTTAAGGGCCGTGCCTTGCCATGCACCCAGAGGAGGAAGGGTGCAGCCATGCATGCCTAATTCAACATGGGATGCTGTCTCTGAAGCCCATAAACACATCCATGCATCGCCAACTGTCCCTCCTTGTCCGGCCTTCACGCTGTGTGGGGAGGTTCTGAGGGTGCTGCCTGGGGAAGCGAGCATAGAAGCCAGACTTCTGTGTTTACAAGTGACAGAAGAGCGGTAACAGTGAATATGGCCAACCCGGGGCCTATATAAAAGGTAGGGGCCTGGAGCTGCAGCTCCAATAGCCCCTACATTAATCTGGCCCTGAGGAGGAGGACGAGGTAGCCAACACTGCTTCTTTTCAAAAATTTTAAATGAGGGTACACCCCAAAAGAGTGAGAAAGAGCAAAAATGGAACAATGGGTGGGTAAGGTCGGTATCCATTGCTATTCTGCATAAGGTACGGAAAAGTCCCGTGGGATCCATGCCTGGTTCATTTTAATGAACGTGAGCTTGTCCACATTGTCTCTGGACAGGCGGCTGCGCTTGTCTGTTATAACGCCCCCAGCCGTGCTAAATACCCGTTCAGATAATACACTGGCTGCAGGGCACGCCAGCACCTCCAAGGCGTAAAGGGCAAGCTCAAGCCATGTGCCCAATTTGGAGACCCAGAAGTTGAAGGGGGCAGACCCGTCATTCACTACATGTAGGCGTGTGCACACATACTGCTCCACCATGTTGGTAAAATGCTGCCTCCTGCTAAGACGTTCCATCTGAGCTGCTGGTGCTGCTGTTTGTTGTGGCGTGCTGACAAAGCTTTTCCACATTTCGGCCATGCTAACCCTGCCTTCTGAGGTGCTGGCGGTGCCCTGGTTGCGTTGGCGACCTCCTCCTCCTCTGCCTTGTGCTTCCACTGTGGCCCCGCTGTCAGATGGGAATGCCAGCAGCATGGCGTCTACCAGCGTGCGCTTGTACTCGCGCATCTTGCGATCGCGCTCCAGTGAGTGAATTAAGGACGGTACGTTGTCCTTGTAACGGGGATCCAGCAGCGTGGCCACCCAGTAATCAGCACAAGTTAGAATGTGGGCAACTCGGCGGTCGTTGTGGAGACACTGCAGCATGTAATCGCTCATGTGTGCCAGGCTGCCCAGAGGCAACGAAAGGCTGTCCTCTGTGGGAGGTGTATCGTCCGTGTCCTCTGTATCCCCCCAGCCACGCACCAGTGATGGCCATGAGCTGGCCTGGGTGCCACCCTGCTGTGAACATGGTTCCATCTCCTCCTCCAGCTCCTCCTCCTCCTCATCCTCCTCATCCTCCAGAACTGTGCCCCTGCTGGACAATTGCGTCCCTGGCGTTTGCGTGTGCAGGAACCCACCCTCGGAGCCCCTTGCGAATGACTGCCCTGAAAGCCTTGGAAATGTTACCTCTTCATCCTCCTCCTCCTCCTCATCCTGTGCCACATCCTCTTCCATCATCGCCCGAATTGTTTTTTCAAGGAGGCATGGAAGTGGGATAGTTAAGCTGAGAACGGCGTCATTGCCACTGGCCATGTTGGTGGAGTACTCAAAACAGCGCAACAAGGCACACAGGTCTCGCATGGAGGCCCAGTTAAATTAAATAGCGGAATAGAAAATATGATCCAAAAAAAGTGTATGTATATCACACGTACACAACCACACTGGGCCCCAATTACTATTGTTTGTACCCCTAAAAGGCTAGATGAGGAGTAGGGGGAGTATGGAACAGGCAGCACCCTCAAACCTTCAGAAGTATGAGATGAACCCCAACAACTTGGAAAGGTGGATCTCTCTCACACGTACCAACACAGACTATCCCCCAATTTAACTGATCCCCAGAGGTTTTTGATTAAATAGCGGAATAGAAAATATGATCCCAAAAAAGTGTATGTATATCACACGTACACAACCACACTAGGCCCCAATTACTATTGTTTGTACCCCTAAAAGGCTAGGAGTAGGGGGAGTATGGAACAGGCAGCACCCTCAAACCTTCAGAAGTATGAGATGAACCTCAACAACTTGGAAAGGTGGATCTCTCTCACACGTACCAACACAGACTATCCCCCAATTTAACTGATCCCCAAAGGTTTTTGATTAAATAGCGGAATAGAAAATATGATCCCAAAAAAGTGTATGTATATCACACGTACACAACCACACTGGGCCCCAATTACTATTGTTTGTACCCCTAAAAGGCTAGATGAGGAGTAGGGGGAGTATGGAACAGGCAGCACCCTCAAACCTTCAGAAGTATGAGATGAACCCCAACAACTTGGAAAGGTGGATCTCTCTCACACGTACCGACACAGACTATCCCGCAATTCAATTGATCCTCAAAGGTTTTTATTGAATAGCGGAGTAGGAAATATGATCAAAAAAAGTGTATGTATCTCGCACGTACACAACCACACTAGGCCCCAATTACTATTGTTTGTACCCCTAAAAGGCTAGATGAGGAGTAGGGGGGGTATGGAACAGGCAGCACCCTCAAACCTTCAGAAGTATGAGATGAACCCCAACAACTTGGAAAGGTGGATCTCTCTCACACGTACCGACACAGACTATCCCCCAATTTAACTGATCCCCAAAGGTTTTTGATTAAATAGCGGAATAGAAAATATGATCCCAAAAAAGTGTATGTATATCACACGTACACAACCACACTAGGCCCCAATTACTATTGTTTGTACCCCTAAAAGGCTAGGAGTAGGGGGAGTATGGAACAGGCAGCACCCTCAAACCTTCAGAAGTATGAGATGAACCCCAACAACTTGGAAAGGTGGATCTCTCTCACACGTACCAACACAGACTATCCCCCAATTTAACTGATCCCCAAAGGTTTTTGATTAAATAGCGGAATAGAAAATATGATCCAAAAAAAGTGTATGTATATCACACGTACACAACCACACTAGGCCCCAATTACTATTGTTTGTACCCCTAAAAGGCTAGGAGTAGGGGGAGTATGGAACAGGCAGCACCCTCAAACCTTCAGAAGTATGAGATGAACCCCAACAACTTGGAAAGGTGGATCTCTCTCACACGTACCAACACAGACTATCCCCCAATTTAACTGATCCCCAAAGGTTTTTGATTAAATAGCGGAATAGAAAATATGATCCCAAAAAAGTGTATGTATATCACACGTACACAACCACACTGGGCCCCAATTACTATTGTTTGTACCCCTAAAAGGCTAGATGAGGAGTAGGGGGAGTATGGAACAGGCAGCACCCTCAAACCTTCAGAAGTATGAGATGAACCCCAACAACTTGGAAAGGTGGATCTCTCTCACACGTACCAACACAGACTATCCCCCAATTTAACTGATCCCCAGAGGTTTTTGATTAAATAGCGGAATAGAAAATATGATCCCAAAAAAGTGTATGTATATCACACGTACACAACCACACTAGGCCCCAATTACTATTGTTTGTACCCCTAAAAGGCTAGGAGTAGGGGGAGTATGGAACAGGCAGCACCCTCAAACCTTCAGAAGTATGAGATGAACCCCAACAACTTGGAAAGGTGGATCTCTCTCACACGTACCAACACAGACTATCCCCCAATTTAACTGATCCCCAAAGGTTTTTGATTAAATAGCGGAATAGAAAATATGATCCAAAAAAAGTGTATGTATATCACACGTACACAACCACACTAGGCCCCAATTACTATTGTTTGTACCCCTAAAAGGCTAGGAGTAGGGGGAGTATGGAACAGGCAGCACCCTCAAACCTTCAGAAGTATGAGATGAACCCCAACAACTTGGAAAGGTGGATCTCTCTCACACGTACCAACACAGACTATCCCCCAATTTAACTGATCCCCAAAGGTTTTTGATTAAATAGCGGAATAGAAAATATGATCCCAAAAAAGTGTATGTATATCACACGTACACAACCACACTAGGCCCCAATTACTATTGTTTGTACCCCTAAAAGGCTAGGAGTAGGGGGAGTATGGAACAGGCAGCACCCTCAAACCTTCAGAAGTATGAGATGAACCCCAACAACTTGGAAAGGTGGATCTCTCTCACACGTACCAACACAGACTATCCCCCAATTTAACTGATCCCCAGAGGTTTTTGATTAAATAGCGGAATAGAAAATATGATCCCAAAAAAGTGTATGTATATCACACGTACACAACCACACTAGGCCCCAATTACTATTGTTTGTACCCCTAAAAGGCTAGGAGTAGGGGGAGTATGGAACAGGCAGCACCCTCAAACCTTCAGAAGTATGAGATGAACCTCAACAACTTGGAAAGGTGGATCTCTCTCACACGTACCAACACAGACTATCCCCCAATTTAACTGATCCCCAAAGGTTTTTGATTAAATAGCGGAATAGAAAATATGATCCCAAAAAAGTGTATGTATATCACACGTACACAACCACACTAGGCCCCAATTACTATTGTTTGTACCCCTAAAAGGCTAGGAGTAGGGGGAGTATGGAACAGGCAGCACCCTCAAACCTTCAGAAGTATGAGATGAACCCCAACAACTTGGAAAGGTGGATCTCTCTCACACGTACCAACACAGACTATCCCCCAATTTAACTGATCCCCAAAGGTTTTTGATTAAATAGCGGAATAGAAAATATGATCCCAAAAAAGTGTATGTATATCACACGTACACAACCACACTAGGCCCCAATTACTATTGTTTGTACCCCTAAAAGGCTAGGAGTAGGGGGAGTATGGAACAGGCAGCACCCTCAAACCTTCAGAAGTATGAGATGAACCCCAACAACTTGGAAAGGTGGATCTCTCTCACACGTACCAACACAGACTATCCCCCAATTTAACTGATCCCCAGAGGTTTTTGATTAAATAGCGGAATAGAAAATATGATCCCAAAAAAGTGTATGTATATCACACGTACACAACCACACTAGGCCCCAATTACTATTGTTTGTACCCCTAAAAGGCTAGGAGTAGGGGGAGTATGGAACAGGCAGCACCCTCAAACCTTCAGAAGTATGAGATGAACCTCAACAACTTGGAAAGGTGGATCTCTCTCACACGTACCAACACAGACTATCCCCCAATTTAACTGATCCCCAAAGGTTTTTGATTAAATAGCGGAATAGAAAATATGATCCCAAAAAAGTGTATGTATATCACACGTACACAACCACACTAGGCCCCAATTACTATTGTTTGTACCCCTAAAAGGCTAGGAGTAGGGGGAGTATGGAACAGGCAGCACCCTCAAACCTTCAGAAGTATGAGATGAACCCCAACAACTTGGAAAGGTGGATCTCTCTCACACGTACCAACACAGACTATCCCCCAATTTAACTGATCCCCAAAGGTTTTTGATTAAATAGCGGAATAGAAAATATGATCCCAAAAAAGTGTATGTATATCACACGTACACAACCACACTAGGCCCCAATTACTATTGTTTGTACCCCTAAAAGGCTAGATGAGGAGTAGGGGGAGTATGGAACAGGCAGCACCCTCAAACCTTCAGTATGAGATTGTGTTCACTGTACCCCACAAAGATTGAGTTCACTGCACCCCACAATGATTGTGTTCACTGCACCCCACAAAGATTGTGTTCACTGCACCTCACAAAGATTGTGTTCACTGTACCCCCCAAAGATTGTGTTCACTGCACCCCACAAAGATTCTGTTCACTGTACCCCACAAAGATTGTGTTCACTGCACCCCAAAAAGATTGTGTTCACTGCACCCCAAAAAGGATGTTGTTCACTGCACCCCAAAAAGGATGTTGTTCACTCCACCCCAAAAAGATTGTGTTCACTGCACCCCACAAAGATTGTGTTCACTGCACCCCAAAAAGATTGTGTTCACTGCACCCCAAAAATGATTTTGTTCACTGCACCCCAAAAAGGATTTTGTTCACTGCACCCCAAAAAGGATGTTGTTCACTCCACCCCAAAAAGATTGTGTTCACTGCACCCCAAAAAGATTGTGTTCACTGCACCCCACAAAGGATTTTGTTCACTGCACCCCAAAAAGATTGTGTTCACTGCACCCCAAAAAGGATGTTGTTCACTGCACCCCAAAAAGGATTTTGTTCACTGCACCCCAAAAAGATTGTGTTCACTGCACCCCACAAAGGATTTTGTTCACTGCACCCCACAAAGATTGTGTTCACTGCACACCAAAAAGGATTGTGTTCACTGCACCCCAAAAAGATTTTGTTCACTGCACCCCAAAAAGATTGTGTTCACTGCAGCCCAAAAAGATTGTGTTCACTGCAGCCCAAAAAGATTGTGTTCACTGCAGCCCAAAAAGATTGTGTTCACTGCAGCCCAAAAAGATTGTGTTCACTGCAGCCCAAAAAGATTGTGTTCACTGCAGCTCACACACAGAAAAATGGATGTGGATCACTGACACCTGCCTATCTCCAATCCCACACCACACAGCAATATCGATTGTAGTTTGTAGAACACAGTTTCCCTAAAATTCAGCAGACTCTGTCCCTAACAGGATTGAGAAGAGATCGTAGATCAGGATTGAGTGCAGACCCCACCCCCCACACAGCAATATCGATTGTAGTTTGTAGAAGACACTGACCCTATATAATTCAGCAGACTCTATCCCTAAAATGCCTACAACTCGCCCTGCCTAAACACTCCGACCTGTCCCTCAATTCTATCCGGACACAAATGGTTTTTTCCTGCCTATCTTTCCCTAATCAGCAGCCAGCACGTTGATGTGTGCTCTGTCCCTGAATCTAAGCAGCATAATGACGCCGCTGCGGCTGCCTCGAACTTATAAAGACTTGGTCACATGCTTCAGACGGCCAATCACAGCTACTGAGACATTTGCAGGCATGGCTGGGATGGCTTAAGGCACACCAGTTAAACGATTGTTGATTGGCTGTTGAAAGCCCGCCATGAAAAGAGCGCCAAAGCATGCAAAACCCGGAAATAAAACGACCGAACACGGATTTTTACCCGAACATACAGTAAAGTGTCCGTGTCCGTGTTCGGGTACAAAAAATCCAATTATTCGGTACGAACACGAATAATACAGTCCGTGTTCGCTCAACACTAATTATAAGCCAACTTCTTGGTTTTGTCTGTGTACCAGGGTACAGTAGGCTGTAGCAGAGTCTTGGCAGTGTTGTTGGTCTCAGTTGCCAAGCCCCGTTGTTATGATCTTTTTTTGAAATGCAATATTATTTCATAATGTTTTATTGTTAATATTTTATTTAACTGTTTACTTGAGTATATAAAATCATTTTTTTTTCAGAAATACATGAAAAACAAAGGTTCAGTGCTGTTTTAAATTTTAAAATAATTGGTTATTGAAATGTACCATTGTTAGAGTGTATCTAAAGCCATCTTTAGTTAGTAGAAAATAAATAGGGGTAAGGGAGGATACCAGACTCATAGGGAGAAACATTTAGAAAATACCAAGATAGCACGGAGAATACAATAGGAGCATCAATGGACACTCCCCCAAATGGAGGAGGGGTGTTTTTTTTTTTTTTCTTTTTCCTTTTCCTCCTTTTTTTTTTTTTTTTTTTTCTCCTTTTTTACACAAGGGGTGTGGATGGGTCACGGGTGGATTTAATTGGCACAAGTGGAGGGAAGGGTTTGTCCTCCTCCTCATAACTAAATTTTTTTTTTTTTTTTTATGTATTTTATATCACAGTTAATCACGTCACATTTTCAGTGGAAATAAATTTATTGTTGTGGCACAATACTTAAACTAAACACATAGTAGCACCATTTTAAAGGTATTGGTTAACGAGACTACTTAACTGTAGGTAGCCTTGGAACACTAATGATAATCTTAAATAAACACAGTATCACATGACACAGGATTACACAGATACTAGGAATACAAGGAAACACAATAGGGAACACCAAGGGAAGGGGAAGACACTTAGAAATAGGATTTGGGGGAGGTTGATCTGAGTGAGGGGATTACTAAACTTAGGAGAATTCTCCGTGAACCGAGGAACCCCCCTTACATTACTCCTAAGAACATCTCCTTCCTTCAAGGGAGCAGTTCATAGAGTACCTTTGAAGGAAATATAAAAGGGAAAGTGAAATGAATAGAAGAGAAGAAAAAGAGGAAGCTTATAAACAGAGACCTTTGGGAATATAAAATGAGAAGAGGACATATATGTTTAACCCTATTTAGGGATTCTGACTTACGAATTTAGGGGAGTACTATGTAGAGACAGGAATTGATGATATAAAGGATAAGGAGCTAAAGTATTCATGGGATAACAGTTGAGGGGGGAGGGGAGAGAGAGGGAGAAACTTTTGATTTATAATTTTTTTTTTTTTTTTTTCTTCTTCTCCTTTTTGTTTTCTTTTATCTTTCTTTTTTTCTTGTTTTATTAAATAACGTTAGAAAATATTAGGGACAATGGAGAGTACCGATGACTTTAGTTAATTGTATCAATTAAGTCCTACAGCCTCGATTGAATTTAATGTAACAGATGATGTTGGAAATAATTTTGTGTTGAACGCTTTATAATGTAGAATGGACTTGAAATGATGCATTGGAATATTTTCATTGTCTCTTTTGAATAAATAAATAAAATTTAAAAAAAAAAAAAAAAAAAATAAAGCCATCTTTGCAAGCCAAAAGTCCCTTCTTTCATCAGAGTTTGGGCGATTGATGAAGGTGGAGGTTGGACTCAAAGAACTATTTATGAGGAGAGTTGATTTATTGATGTGAATAGACACACTCCTCATCTAGCTTAAGTGACAGGCTGATAAAACGAATATTTTGACTCTTATTTTTAGTATTGATTTTAATTCAAAATGTTATTTTAGAACCTTCAATAAGGTTCCCTGCACAGTGCCTAATGAACCTCATTACAACAAAAGACACTGAAATCCTTATTGAGGATCCAGCGCCATCTTTCGTTTTTTGTCATAGATCAGCACTAGGGTCGCTGGTTCGAATCAAAACCCCCGATACTACCTGCTTGGAGTTTGCATGTTCTCCCTTTGTCTGCGTGGGTTTCCTCTGGGTACTCTGGTTTCCTCCCACACCCAGTGGTGTATTTTGGTTTTGTGCTGCCCTAGGCCCTAGTGCCCTGCCCCCCCTCCTATGTCAATTTGCCCCACTCCTTTTTTAACGGATGTGACTCCCTCCAAAATTGAAGGACTACAAGTCCCATGAACCCCTGAGATCTCACGAGAGGAGGGGGGGGGAGGGGGGAGAGAGAGAAGGGTGAGGGAGAGAGAGAGGGCTGGGTGATGGAGGGAGAGAGGGAGAGAGAGAGGGGGGTGAGAGAGAGAGGGAGCTAGAGGAGGGGATGAAAGAGAGGGGGTGAGAGAGAGAAGGGGGGAATCAAAGAGTGAGAGAGAGAGGGGATGAGAGAGAGAGGGGGTGAGAGAGAGTGGGTTGAGAGAGGGGGGATGAGAGAGAGAGGGGGGATGAGAGAGAGAGGGGATGAGAGGGGGTGTGAGAGAGAGAGAGGGGGGATGAGAGGGGGTGTGAGAGAGAGAGAGAGAGGGGGGATGAGATAGAGAGAGAGGCGTGAGAGAGAGAGAGGGGTATGAGAGAGAGGAGGGGTGATAGAGAGGGGGTAAATGAGAGAGAGGTGGGTGAGAGAGGCAGCTCTAGCACCCAGTGGCCAATAGAGTTTCAGGTAGAGGGGGGGTGGCTTTTTTGCTGCCCCCCTGCAAAGTGCCGCCCTAGGCCTGGGCCTTGTTGGCCTAGGCCAAAATACAGCACTGCCCACACCCTAAAGACATGCTGGTAGGTTAATTGGCTTCTGTCTAAATTGTCCCTAGTATGTGTATGAATGAATATGAGTTAGAGACCTTAGATTGCAAGCTCCTTGAGGGCAGGGACTGATGTGAATGTACAATGTATATGTGAAGCGCTGTGTAAATTGACAGCGCTATACAAGTACCTGTAATAAATAAATAAATAATAAATTAATCATTTCTGCTGATCTGTCACCTCCATTTCCAAAGGCTAGCATTCATGATGGTACATGCAGTTCCACAGGTCTAGGCTCGGTTCTTACTAGCGCAGGCCGTACATCCCTCGTTTGCTCGGGCATGCCAGCCCATTCATTTTTATGGGCTGCTGTGCTGTGTAAAGCACAGAAAAAAGGTGCATGCACCTTTTTAAAAATGCAGCTGCAGGGAAACTGAATGGTATCTTTGACATGAGGTTTTCCTGTGGTTCCCACACCTGCGATCGTGCTGCGGGTTGAGATGCATGGGGGTGCCATTCAGATTAAACGGCAGCTCTGCACATCTCACAAGAGCAGTACAATTTAGCTGCGGGTGCAGAAATCGATGCGATTCCCGCACCCGCAACAGGAACGCACATTGCGGGCTAGTGTGAACTTAGCCTTAATGGGTTCGGCTGTTACCTGTTACTCCACAAGACGTATGATATCCACCTGCTGTTGATTCAGTTAGCTACACACCCAGCCAGGCCATTTCCCTTTTGCTTTTCTATTTCCCCCAGGCCATTTCCTATTCTATTTAAGCTGATTGCCCTAGATGTAGACCTCTTCCCAGCCAGTGTCATTAGTACAGTGACGGTGTATAGTATTATCACTAATCACTGTATTAATGTCAGTGGCAGTTAGTAAGTTTTCCCCAGCATCAAGGAGCAGAATACAATTTGGCCAAAATGTATATTTTATTCATATTTCATAAAATTGATTTTTTACATTTTTTTATTGGATATGTTTTATAGCCGAAAGTAAAATATATACAGTAAAACCTTGGATTGCGAGCATAATTCGTTCCGGAAACATGCTTGTAATACAAAGCACTCTTATATCAAAGCGAATTTTCCCATAAGAAATAATAGAAACTCAGATGATCCGTTCCACAACTATTTATTCATAAGTCTTTCAGTTTATAGTCTATATACAAAGATTATAGCAATGTGATAGGTTGTGTCATCATAAAATGTCCATCCACAATGGCACCTCCACAAGGGGATTAGAAGCAAAATCCAGCAGGAGCTACAGAGTATAATATAGAAGAGAGGCGCCTCTAAGTGTAGCAGTATGGGAACATTTAATGAAGGTACAACTTTTAGCAACTCACATGGTTGATGATTAAAGAGGCACATCTAAGTATGCAGGCATCCGGGGTAAAGCTGTCCACATAGACCATCTGCTGAACCACTGGCTCTCACCGATGTCAGTCTGCAATTGTGATTGGGAAGACTACTCTGCAGTAAAGTGATCTGAAAGCGAGACTTTGGAGCGCAGCGTGGAAGGGTGTGATGAAGATTACAGTGCGGAGGATGGTCTATGTGGAAATCTTTACTCCGGATGCCTGCATACTTAGATGTGCCTGTTTTAATCATCAACCATGCAAGCTGCTAAATATTGAACCTTCATTAAATGTAACAATATTGCTACACTTAGAGGCGCCTCTCTTCTCTTTTATACCCAGTTGTGACATTACGCTACTTGTATATCAAGACATCGCTTGTATATCAAGTCAAACATTTATTTTAATATTTGCTTGTCTTGCAAAGCACTCTCAAACCAAGTTACTCTCAAACCAAGGTTTTACTGTATATATATATATTTTTTTTTTTTCAAAACGTTCTGTCTATTTTCCTTTATATCACAAAAAATAAAAACCCCAGTGGTGATCAAATACCACCAAAAGAAAGCACTATTTGTGTGAAAAAATAATATAAACTTAATTTGGGTACAGCATTGCATGGCTGTGCAATTACCAGTTAAAGTGCCGAATAGCAGAAAATGGCCTGGTCATGGAGGTGGTGAAATCTTCTGGAGCTCAAGGGGTTAAAGTGGTTTTCTTTTTACCTCAATGCATTTTTTGCAGTTCACCCAAGTATTAGCTATCTAAGATCTGTGTCCTTGTGGGGTCCGCTCCCTGATATTTGCCCTCTTGTGGGATGCCGTGAGTGTGGTGTGTTCTTCTCTCCCCCCTCTTCCTCATTTTTGAGGTCACAGTGTCACCTGTCTTCTGTACAAATCAGTTCACCCTAGAAACCTCCTGAAGAAGCCTAGTCTGTGATACATGTCAAGATTTAGCATTTTTTGTCACCCATTTGATTGTTTTTCATTATGATATTACCTTATGGCGTATTCATTTGCTGTATTTATTATAAATCAAAAGGCGTGATGCTAAAAGTAGGATTACACTATGTGAAGTTATACACATATTTGTTCTCTTTTCTTACTTTTTTTATTACTTTTTGAAGTTTTAATGTACCATACATTAAAATATTTATGCTTTTAAGAATTATTCTTTTGATTTTTTTTCCTGAGGGTAAAATATAGGCACCTTAAAAGTCCCACATTTTCTCCATGTGTGTCCCGATGTGTCTGACATATGGTCGCAATAGATAATATTGTTGGCATCAAAGTTTTTAAATGTTTTTAATTGTTTGATACTTGAATAAAATATGGATTTTTTTTCTAATTGAATGTATATTTCTCTGGCCTGTACAGTCTGATATCTTTCTCCCCCGTTTTTACCTACTTGTATACACTGGTGGGTCCGGATGTGTCTGACATATGGTCACAATAGGTAATGATTGTTATATATATAGATGAGTACTATGTGGTCTTCATAAGCCCTGATGAAGCAATTGACGAAATGCGTTGGCACGTGAGGACCAAATACATTAGTGCTCATTCTCTGGCTATAATACCACATCCAGGAAACTGCATCACATTACTTTTGTGTTTTAAGATGAAGATGGATGCATTGGCATCAGTGTTTTTAAATGTTTGATACTTAAATAAAATATGGCATTTTTTACTAATTGAATGTATGCTCCTTTTTTTGGCCTGTACAGCCCAAAATCTTCCTCCCCTGTTTTCTCATACTTATGTTGGATGAACTGGATGGACTTGTGCCTTTTTTCCAAACAGATTAACTATGCAATTATGCTGGGACCATAGAACTCTTTTAATGTTTAGAGTAATGGTAGAAAGCACCTTTTTATCAAAATAATAGATACTTGAAACCAACTCGTAGTGGTAAAATAAACACCTCATTCCAATCTAACATAAAAGCTTTGAATTGATATAAACCCATGGAACTCGGCGTGACATCTTTTACAATACACCAAAAAAAAAAAATGGGCTAACTTTACTGTTTAGTTTTTTTTTAAAAGCAGTGAAATGCATTTTTTTCCCAAAAATTGCGTTTGAAAGACCGCTTCGCAAATACCGCGTGACAAAAAATATTGCAACTACCGCCATTTTATTCTCCAGAGTCTTTGCTAAAAAAATATATATAATGTTTGGAGGTTATAAGTAATTTTCTAGGTAAAAATAAAGATTTGAACTTGTAAACAACGTGTCAGAAATGAGCTCGGTCCAGAAATGGTTAAGTAATCATCAGGCCTAAAATGTGTATTTAAAAAAAAAAAAAAAGTTGGGCAGGAGGTGAGATGTCCATCCGTGTATGGAATTGATTGTTGGGGCCCCTTTTCAGTGCTCTTTGGTGCCCTTTCATGGTATCATTCCACCATGGCTTCCTGGTGACTTCTGTGCTTAACATGGTATCATTCAACCATGGCTTTTTGAGTTCACTGGGAATTGTCTTGTTGGGTTTTTGCACATGGTATCATTCTACCACGGCTTCCTGGTGACTTGAATCATGGTATTGTTCCACCACGGATTGTTTAGTCACTGGAAATTTTCCTCCAACATCTGACTTTTCACATGGTATCATCATTCAACCATAGCTTTTTGAGTTCACTGGGAATTGTCTTGTTGGGTTTTTGCACATGGTATCATTCTACCACGGCTTCCTGGTGACTTGAATCATGGTATTGTTCCACCACGGATTGTTGAGTCACTGGAAATTTTCCTCCAACATCTGTGTTTGCACATGGTATCATTCCACCATGGCTCCCTGGTGATCTCTGTGCTTGCACATTGTATCATTCCAACACGGCTGTGCTGTTAAGTCACTGGAAATTTACCTCCAACGTCTGTGTAGGCACATGGTATCATTCCACCATGGTTTACACTATCAGCCATTCACGGCCCATGCTCTACCAACTGCACTGAATACTAATGAAACCATTATTGTATTTATACCCCCCATTTACAAAGCTTTCCAACTTATGGAGACTCAAATTTGACATTTTAAACTCAAAACCAACATTAAAATCTTTCTTATTGGCTTGTATATCGCTTCCCAATCCTTCCGGCTCTATAAACCGTCCAGAAACTTAAATTATTTGCATTCTACCAACCCTGAGCTGACAAAATTCATTACCCAGAATCCTTTGCGAAGATATGCAAATGAGCTGGTGCATCCAGCTAACTGATAACTGTCACCAGTGTGCTTATGGCAGCACTTCGCCCCAACCTGCATTTTTTCAAACGGCTGCTGCTGTAACTGATCACATGCGGCACCATGGCAACGGCAGGTCTGATCAGTTAATTAGATGGCTCCTTCCTCAGCTGGGAATGATTGGAGGATCTGTATTCTTTCTATCAATTCACAAACTTGGCCCAAATTTTTTTTTTACTAATATGAAAGATGATGTTACTTTGAGTAAATAAATTCATAACATGTTACTCTTTACCACTTGCCTATTAGGCCTATTTTTGACATTTGGTGTTTATAAGCTAAAATCAGTTGTTTTTGCTAGAAAACTACTTAGAACCCCCAAACATTATATATTTTTTTTTAGCAGAGACCCTAGAGAATAAAATGGAGATTATTGTAATATTTTTTATCACACCGTATTTGCGCAGCGGTCTTCCAAACGCAATTGTTTTGGAAAAAATTCACTTTTAATAAAAAAAATAAGGAACCAGTAAAGTTAGCCCAATTTTTTTCCATAATGTGAAAGATAATGTTACGCCGAGTAAATAGATACCCAACATGTCATGCTTCAAAATTGCGCACGCTCACGGAATTTCTACAGGTTGCTATCTTAGAGTTACAGAGGAGGTCTAGGGCTCAAATTATTGCTCTCGCTCTAACGATCGCGGCGATACCTCACATGTGTGGTTTGAACACCGTTTACATATGTGGGCGGGGTTTCCGTGTGCGTTCGCTTCTGCGTGAGCTAACGGGGACAGGGCGCTTTAATTTTTTTTTTTTTTTACTATTTATTTTATTTATTATTTTTTATTTTTACACCGTTTTTTTAAAAATTGATAATTTTTATTTCTAATACAAGGAATGTAAACATTCCTTGTAATAGAAATAGGCATGACAGGACCTCTTTTTTGTGAGATCTGGGGTCAAAAAGTCCTCAGATCTCACAAGTACACTAATAAAGATAGAAAGGAAAAAAAAAAAAAGGGACCTTTAAGCCGTTTGCTTGGCAACGACGTTTGCCGTTGCTCCGGTCCTCCAAGACAATAGAGTCGAGTGAGGGCAAGCTTGCCCTCACTCGACATCCTGTCTGTGAGGATCCGGGACCCGATCGTTTTCCCCGCTGCCGGCGGGTCCGGTAAGCGGGGAAAAGGACCGGGACGCGGCGGGAGGGGGCACCCCTTCCGCCATCCCGGAGGGTGATCTCGCGGTGAATCCGCCGCTGGGACCACCCTTATCGGAAAGCCGATCGCCTGCAGTTTAAAAAAATACCAGGGTTATGGCAGCTATCTGCTGCCATAACCCCGGTATTTAGCTTTAAACTCAGGACGTATATATACTATTGCCAGATGGGAGGTGGTTAAAATTGCCCACACTCATGGAATGGCGCCAAACTTCAGTACCTAAAAATCTCCATAGGCTACGCTTTAAAAAATGTTTACAGGTTACCAGTTTAGAGTTACAGAGGAGGTCCAGTGCTAGAATTATTGCTCTCACTTTAACATTCGCTGGGATAACCCACATGTGTGGTTTGAACGCCATTTACATATGTGGATCCGACCTAAGTATGCGCTTGCTTCTGTGTGCGAGCACGACGGGACAGGGGCGTTTTCATTTTTTTGTTTATTTTATTTTAATTTTTTTGATTTTTACACTGGGGGAGGGGCCAGGAGAGTCGGCGAAGGACCCAAGAAGAGGAGGATCTGGGCTGCTCGGTGCAAAACCAACTGCACAGAGGAGGTAAATATTACATGCTTGCTATTTTTAACTAAAAAAAAACCTGATACTTTTACTTTACAAATATCATGTTGTGGTTCTAGGTAATTTGTATGGAATTTGTTAATGATAACTAGAAAAGCAGAAAAATAGATCCCCTGGAGTCAGCAACAATAGACCCCCCCCCCCCACCACAATAGATCCCCGCAGCAACAATAAATCTTCCCTGCAAAAATAGAAAAAACAGTAAGGCCCCTTTCACACTAGTGCGACTTGTCCCGCGATTTTGGACCGCAAAATCGCATGACAAGTCGTTTTCCATTATTTTCAATGAGCCCCATTCATATCAGTGCATTTTGAAGTCGCACCGACTTCAAAGTAGTTCCTGCACTACTTTGCCACGATTTTAATGCGTTTTAAAGGCATATAGCCTTGCCATTGCTTTCAAAATCGCGACAAAGTCCTGGCAAAATCGCGGTAAAATCGTGTCGCATAAGTGTGAAAGGGGCCTACAATAGATACCCTGCAATCAGCAACAATAGCCACCCAGAAACAATAAATGCTCCCCTGCAACAATCGCCCCCCCCAATAAATCCTCCCCTGCAACAATAGACCCCCCCCCCCCAACAATAGCCCCCCGGCAACAATTGGAGTACCTGAGTGTCTGTGAGTACCTGCGAGTGTCTGTGAGTGTCAGTGAGTACCTGTAAATACCTGAGTGTGTGGGTGTGTCAGTGAGTGTAGCGGCATACCAGAGGGTAAGAAAGTAGAGTTAGGAAGCTAGAAAACAGCCACACAGATAGACTTAAATTACTGAATCCCCATTAGATTCGATTAGTAGGTACAATGCCCGGCAGGTGTGGAGATGCGATTCGGTGTACATCTTGTGGTATGCATACGTTCCTCGATCATGCGATCGAGGGCGAATAAAAATGCACAAAGTGTAAGCACGTTGTTTCCCTGGAAGCTCAGGTCCTGAATCTAGGGAAGCAGCTGGCAACACTGAGACGTATGTCCATACTGAAGGAGAGCTGGGATCGTACCCGTCAGGTGCAGGCTGGGGCCTGCACAGAGGTGGGCGGAGAGACGGAGGTGCAGGCATCAGAGCAGAGTAGATGGGTGACAGTTAGGAAGGGTAAAGGGGAAAAAGGCAAGGAGGCCGATCCTGGGCTGGAGCACCCCAATAAATACGCCTCGTTGCGTGATGTTGGGGAAACCAGTCAGGGACCAGCATTGCTGGAGCAGAACGACGCCCCTAGCTGCCAGGGGAAGAACTCCTCCAGTGAGGCCAGGAGAAAGGGAAAGGAAAGACAGGTGCTGGTGGTAGGGGACTCAATCATTAGAAGGACAGACAGTGCAATCCGTCACAAAGACCGTGGGCGCCGAACAGTCTGTTGTCTACCGGGCACTCGGGTTCAGCACATCGTGGATTGGGTGGACAGATTACTGGGTGGGGTACACTTGGGTACCAATGACATAGGCAGAGGAAGATGGAGAGTCCTAAACAATTTCAGGGACTTAGGCGCTAAGTTGAGGAGTAGGACCTCCAAGGTAGTATTTTCAGAAATACTACCTGTACCTCGAGCCACACCAGAGAGGCAGCGGGAGATTAGGGAAGTTAACGAGTGGCTGAGGAGCTGGTGTAGTAAGGAGGGTTTCGGGTTCCTGGAGAACTGGGCCGTCTTCTCAGTCAGCCACCGGCCCTTTGGTAGGGACGGATTGCACCTAAATGGGGAGGGTGCAGCCGTACTGGGTGAGAGGATGGCCATAAAGTTAGAGGGGCTTTTAAACTAGGTAATCGGGGGGAGGGTACAGTTGTAGAATTAGCCAGCGGGGAGCAAGATTCAGAGGGCACAAATGGGGACATTAGTGGAAAGGTGTTTAGAGTACCTAAGGCCAGGGTGGCTATGGGGAAAAATCACAAGAGCAGCCTAAAATCAACATCAAACGAGGATATATGTAACCGGTCAAAACTACGAGGTTTGTATACCAATGCCAGAAGCCTGGCTAACAAGATGGGAGAGCTGGAGCTCCTGATGTTTGAGGAGGACTTAGATTTTGTGGGGATAACAGAGACTTGGTTCGACAACTCTCATGACTGGATGGCGACCATTCCGGGGTATTCCCTTTATCGTAGAGATAGAGAAGGTAAAAAAGGGGGAGGGGTATGTCTGTATATTAAGAACAGTGTACAGGTGGGTCGTGGCTTGGATGTAGAGCGGAGGATGGGAGCGCAGCACCCATCCTGCTACCTAAATATCGATCAGACTCACCTCCGGGACTCTCATCGGTGATCCGGTACATCCCTGGTACTCACCCATGCCTTCAAAACGCCGCCCGCCGGCCACCTCTAAGACCTTGGCTCCTTCGGCCGCATGCTCTGACGCCATCTTTGTGGAGCAGCTTCGTGCACTTCTTGCTGGCATGGCGGCAACTCAGGCCTCTGATTCCTCTCCTGGCGCATCGACTCCTGCGGTGGGACCTGACACGGAGGTCATTCTTCACACCATCGAACACAGCAAGACGTCCCTGCTGGTGAGGATTGACCATCTGGCGGAAGAATGCAACCTCATCCGCAACTACTTGGACAAGATCAGGGGGCGCCTCACCGAGGCTGAGCAGCGGGTCTCGGCCGCTGAGGACATCTCTACTACACACTCTGACCTCCTTGACAGATTGCAATCTAAAGTCGATCTCCTTATGGCCAAAGCTGATGACGCCAAGAATCGTATGCGGCGAAACAACGTGCGGGTCCTGGGCCTGCCAGAGGGAGCGGAGGAAGCTGCTCCGGCTGAGTTCGCCGAGCACTTCTTTAAGGATCTCTTGGGAATGATGGAGGTGTCCCCCACCTACGTGGTGGAGAGGGCTCATCGAGTCCCCACTGGTAGGGGGATTCCGGGTGCCCCCCCAAGACCCTTCCTGGTCCGCTTCCTGAACTACAGGGACAGGGATAGGATCCTTGGCGAGGCCCGCAAACCTCCTTTCCTGCGCTTTGAGAATGCTGCTGTACACCTATATGCTGACTTCTCGGCTGATCTACAGAGGAAACGCAAGTCTTTCACAGATGTCCGTCGCCGACTACGGGAGAAGGGAGTGCAATACGGCATGCTCTACCCAAGTCGCCTGCGGGTCACTCATGGCGGAGTGGTGCGCTTCTTCAATACACCGGAGGATGCTGATGCCTGGCTCTTGCGTTGAGGCTCTGGTGGTACTCTGGGGGTCCCCTGCTATCTTCCCTCTCCTTTTGTCCTTCCTCTCCTTCCCCCCCATGGCCTCCCTCTTCGTCTTCCTCACTACGGGTGGATACCTATTGACTGTTTGACGCCGGATTCCCCTTCCTTTTTCCTGCACTGGCCATCCTGTCCTGTACTGTTTGCCATACCCCTGCACTTGATCCCTTGCTTAGGGAGCTCCCGAAGAGCGGGCTCATGGTTTTTTCAACCCCTTCTTCTTTTATATATTTTGTGTTTTTTGCCTTTTTCTTTTATTTTTCACTTTTGGCCTGTTATTCCACGGCTCGGACCTTTGAACTGGCACGGGGTGGGGCTGCTACCCCGCGGACTGCTTTTGGGCCCGTGGTCTGACCGACTGAACGGTTTATTTTCCTGGCCTGCGCCAGATGATTGCTGCCTAGGCTTTTTTCTAGTCAGTGGAGCGTTGAGTTAAATTTTGGGGATGAAGTCGACCTGAAGCACGGTTGCTTCCTGGTCGACAGGGAGTCTTATGTTATTTTTGTCTTTTTCTACTTTTGATTTCTTGTTTATGGCTGCATACCCTCGTTACACCGTACAATTTTATGTCTACTATGCTGCTTCACTGTTTTATGGTCTTTCACTGTGGGACGAAATCTGGGCTCTGTGCCTCACTGGGATTGGGTGTGAGGGGTGGCGTGGTTGGTCTCCTGCCTGGCCTCTGGCTCCCCTCCCTTTGCGCTTCATCCTCCTGTTTAATGCTCCCCCTTGCTCCATGGCGGACCAAATTAAAGCGCTGTCTTGGAATGTGCGGGGCCTGAATAATAAATTTAAACATGCGCTCCTCTTTAAGTATCATCAGTCCTCCAAGCCACATGTGGTCTGCCTCCAGGAGACCCATTTAACGGGGAGTGCTGTATTGGCCCTTCGTAGATGGGCACCTTAAAGACCACAACATACAGGGGTATACAATGTACGGTTAACAGCAAACACACACACGCATCATAGGTTGAACTGGATGGACTGATGTCTGTTTTCAATCTTACAAACTATGTAAATAAATAGTTCCCCCAAGCAACAATAAATCCTCCGCTGCAACAATAGCCCCACCCACAACAAAATGCCTTCCAGCAACAACAATAGGTTCACCCCAGCAACAATAGATCCCCCAATAGCAAGCATCAATAGGCCCTTCAGCTCACCCCACTGACCCAGCACCCCTTTGCTATTGCATACATTCAGACTGGAGGTGCCAGAACTGCTTTCCCCCACGTTCCCGCTAAAAAAAGCCCTGCACTTAACAATAAATAATGTACACCAAGCTGGTATATTTTCAAATACATGCTTTACATAACCAAGATGACTGCAACATGGGAGAGGAATGCATCTTGTAACTCGAAGCGTTTCTTGAATGCTTTCACTTGCTCATCTTGCTGGTGGTAAATCCAAGTATCCCGGGGTGACTGAGCCCATTAAGCTCCACCTATAACTGAAAATTCGACTTTTGGATAGACTGACACATTTAGGTCTCATTCACATGGGGAGCTTACCCCGGTAGTCTGTGAATGAGCCGTGTCTTTTAGCGGCGCGCGCTCGCCCCCTATTGGCTCCCAGGCTAGTGACGTACTGGTACGTCACTTTGCCTGGGAGGGGCTGACCGTATATAGTCGGGGGGCGGTCGGCAAGTGGTTAACCACTTTACCACCGGAGGATTTTGCTGTCTTACGTCCAGGCCACTTTTTGCGATTCGGCGCTGTGCGACTTTAACTGACAATTGCGCGGTCGTGGGACGCCGTACCCAAACGAAATTTACGTTCTTTTTTTCCCACAAACAGAGCTTTCTTTTGGTGGTATTTGATTACCTGTGCGATTTTTACTTTTTGCGCTATAAACAAAAAAAGAGCGTTTATTTTGAAAAATTATTTTTTAATATTTTTTTAGATGAAATTCCCCCCAAAAAAATGTAAAAATCAAAATTTTTTTACATTTTTGGCCAATTTGTTTTCTGCTACCTATGTTTGGTAAAAAAAATCACAATAAGCGTATTTTGATTGGTTTGCCCAAAAGTTATTGCGTTTATTAACTAAGGGAAAGATTTCTGTCATTTTTGGTGGGTTTTTTTTAACGAGTAATGGCAGCGATCTGCGATTTTTTTTTTTTTTTTTTGCGGGACTGCGACATTGCGGCGGACAGATCGGACCCTTGACTGACATTTTTGACACTTTTGGGGTTACCAGTGACATTACTGCAGTAATCAGTGCTATATATATGCACTGTTACTGTAAAAATGACACTGGCAGGGAAGGGGTTAATTTTATTGGAGAGGGAGGGGTTAATGTATGCCTGGTGCTTACTGACGTGTGTGGGGGGAGGTGACTGAGTGAGTCAGGGACAGATCGCATGTTCAGCTATGCTGAACACTGCGATCTGTCACTAAGGGTCACTGAGGAGATCCGCCTGTTTACACAGGCGGGCGGATCTCCAAACTAGATTCCCCGACGATCGGGGAAGAGCAGTGGCGATCGCCGCCGCTCCTCCCCTGGCCCGACTCCCGCTGTGAATGAAAACAGCGGGAGCGCGCCTCCGGCAGCGCGCGAGCGCCGCCTACAGGGGGAGGAGTCCAGCGACGTAGTACTACGTTGCTGGCCGATAACTAACCACTTTGCCGCAGTACGTGGTTAAGTGGCAAGTGGTTAAAGACATGGCCCATTCACGGACTACGGGTGTAAGCATCCATGTGAATGAGGCCTCAAGTCCACTTCTGGACCGGGCCTATTTCTGAAACTTGTTGTTTACAAGTTAAAATATTTTTTTTTTTTTGCTAAAATTGGAAACGATCAGGCGGCTGTGCACTTTCACACACCTTGGAAGCACTGGAGAGCACCAGCAGGGGGCACCAGAGGAGGAGGATCGGGGCTGCTCTGTGCAGTACAATTGCATAGAGCAGGTAAGTATAACGTGTTGCCCTAATGTTGTATAGCGCTGCGCAAACTGTTGTCACTAAATCCTGTATAATCATAATAATAACATAATGTA
The DNA here is from genome assembly GCF_965119305.1 of Pelophylax lessonae. NCBI lineage: Eukaryota > Metazoa > Chordata > Amphibia > Anura > Ranidae > Pelophylax > Pelophylax lessonae. The sequence continues at coordinate 479,510,277 of NC_138772.1, forward strand.
TATTATATATATATTTTTTTTTACAATCAATTTTTATTAATCTGTAAAGAATAACGATACACAAATTAATAAGCAGTAGTTGATAACATTGGTGTAAACTTCAATACAAGGAAGGGTCAGTAACTTTTTATAAAAAAATTTGATATCCCTGATCATCCCACCCCAGACTCAGCGGTGCGGCTACGCTTTAAATTTTTTTTTACAGGTTACCAGTTTAGAGTTACAGAGGTGGTCCAGTGCTAGGATAACCCACATGTGTGGTTTGAACGCCGTTTACATATGTGGATCCGACCTAGGTATGCATTTGCTTTTGTGTGCGAGCACGACGGGATAGGGGGTGTTTTAATTTTTTGTTAATTTTATTTTAATTTTTTTATTTTTACACTGGGGGAGGGGCCAGGAGAGTCGGCGAAGGACCCAAGAAGAGGAGGATCAATGAGGCTGCACTGATGGGCATTATTGAGGCTGCACTGATGGGCATTATTGAGGCTGCACTGATGGGCGCTGATGAGGCGGAACTTATGGGCACTGATAGACTGTGGTTGTGGTCTGTGGTTTACAGATGACAGGGCGGGTCAAAAAAAGGAAGGGGTGTGGCCTTGACAAGAAGGGGTGGGTCATATTTAAATTAGGGGGTGCCCAACTTTAGTCAGGCCTAGGGCAGCACAAAACCTAAATACACCACTGTACTCGGCGTGACATCTTTTACAATACACCAAAAAAAAAAAATGGGCTAACTTTACTGTTTAGTTTTTTTTTAAAAGCAGTGAAATGCATTTTTTTCCCAAAAATTGCGTTTGAAAGACCGCTTCGCAAATACCGCGTGACAAAAAATATTGCAACTACCGCCATTTTATTCTCCAGAGTCTTTGCTAAAAAAATATATATAATGTTTGGAGGTTATAAGTAATTTTCTAGGTAAAAATAAAGATTTGAACTTGTAAACAACGTGTCAGAAATGAGCTCGGTCCAGAAATGGTTAAGTAATCATCAGGCCTAAAATGTGTATTTAAAAAAAAAAAAAAGTTGGGCAGGAGGTGAGATGTCCATCCGTGTATGGAATTGATTGTTGGGGCCCCTTTTCAGTGCTCTTTGGTGCCCTTTCATGGTATCATTCCACCATGGCTTCCTGGTGACTTCTGTGCTTAACATGGTATCATTCAACCATGGCTTTTTGAGTTCACTGGGAATTGTCTTGTTGGGTTTTTGCACATGGTATCATTCTACCACGGCTTCCTGGTGACTTGAATCATGGTATTGTTCCACCACGGATTGTTTAGTCACTGGAAATTTTCCTCCAACATCTGACTTTTCACATGGTATCATCATTCAACCATAGCTTTTTGAGTTCACTGGGAATTGTCTTGTTGGGTTTTTGCACATGGTATCATTCTACCACGGCTTCCTGGTGACTTGAATCATGGTATTGTTCCACCACGGATTGTTGAGTCACTGGAAATTTTCCTCCAACATCTGTGTTTGCACATGGTATCATTCCACCATGGCTCCCTGGTGATCTCTGTGCTTGCACATTGTATCATTCCAACACCGCTGTGCTGTTAAGTCACTGGAAATTTACCTCCAACGTCTGTGTAGGCACATGGTATCATTCCACCATGGTTTACACTATCAGCCATTCACGGCCCATGCTCTACCAACTGCACTGAATACTAATGAAACCATTATTATATTTATACCCCCCATTTACAAAGCTTTCCAACTTATGGAGACTCAAATTTGACATTTTAAACTCAAAACCAACATTAAAATCTTTCTTATTGGCTTGTATATCGCTTCCCAATCCTTCCGGCTCTATAAACCGTCCAGAAACTTAAATTATTTGCATTCTACCAACCCTGAGCTGACAAAATTCATTACCCAGAATCCTTTGCGAAGATATGCAAATGAGCTGGTGCATCCAGCTAACTGATAACTGTCACCAGTGTGCTTATGGCAGCACTTCGCCCCAACCTGCATTTTTTCAAACGGCTGCTGCTGTAACTGATCACATGCGGCACCATGGCAACGGCAGGTCTGATCAGTTAATTAGATGGCTCCTTCCTCAGCTGGGAATGATTGGAGGATCTGTATTCTTTCTATCAATTCACAAACTTGGCCCAAATTTTTTTTTTACTAATATGAAAGATGATGTTACTTTGAGTAAATAAATTCATAACATGTTACTCTTTACCACTTGCCTATTAGGCCTATTTTTGACATTTGGTGTTTATAAGCTAAAATCAGTTGTTTTTGCTAGAAAACTACTTAGAACCCCCAAACATTATATATTTTTTTTTAGCAGAGACCCTAGAGAATAAAATGGAGATTATTGTAATATTTTTTATCACACCGTATTTGCGCAGCGGTCTTCCAAACACAATTGTTTTGGAAAAAATTCACTTTTAATAAAAAAAATAAGGAACCAGTAAAGTTAGCCCAATTTTTTTCCATAATGTGAAAGATAATGTTACGCCGAGTAAATAGATACCCAACATGTCATGCTTCAAAATTGCGCACGCTCACGGAATTTCTACAGGTTGCTATCTTAGAGTTACAGAGGAGGTCTAGGGCTCAATTTATTGCTCTCGCTCTAACGATCGCGGCGATACCTCACATGTGTGGTTTGAACACCGTTTACATATGTGGGCGGGGTTTCCGTGTGCGTTCGCTTCTGCGTGAGCTAACGGGGACAGGGCGCTTTAATTTTTTTTTTTTTTTACTATTTATTTTATTTATTATTTTTTATTTTTACACCGTTTTTTTAAAAATTGATAATTTTTATTTCTAATACAAGGAATGTAAACATTCCTTGTAATAGAAATAGGCATGACAGGACCTCTTTTTTGTGAGATCTGGGGTCAAAAAGTCCTCAGATCTCACAAGTACACTAATAAAGATAGAAAGGAAAAAAAAAAAAAGGGACCTTTAAGCCGTTTGCTTGGCAACGACGTTTGCCGTTGCTCCGGTCCTCCAAGACAATAGAGTCGAGTGAGGGCAAGCTTGCCCTCACTCGACATCCTGTCTGTGAGGATCCGGGACCCGATCGTTTTCCCCGCTGCCGGCGGGTCCGGTAAGCGGGGAAAAGGACCGGGACGCGGCGGGAGGGGGCACCCCTTCCGCCATCCCGGAGGGTGATCTCGCGGTGAATCCGCCGCTGGGACCACCCTTATCGGAAAGCCGATCGCCTGCAGTTTAAAAAAATACCAGGGTTATGGCAGCTATCTGCTGCCATAACCCCGGTATTTAGCTTTAAACTCAGGACGTATATATACTATTGCCAGATGGGAGGTGGTTAAAATTGCCCACACTCATGGAATGGCGCCAAACTTCAGTACCTAAAAATCTCCATAGGCTACGCTTTAAAAAATGTTTACAGGTTACCAGTTTAGAGTTACAGAGGAGGTCCAGTGCTAGAATTATTGCTCTCACTTTAACATTCGCTGGGATAACCCACATGTGTGGTTTGAACGCCATTTACATATGTGGATCCGACCTACGTATGCGCTTGCTTCTGTGTGCGAGCACGACGGGACAGGGGCGTTTTCATTTTTTTGTTTATTTTATTTTAATTTTTTTGATTTTTACACTGGGGGAGGGGCCAGGAGAGTCGGCGAAGGACCCAAGAAGAGGAGGATCTGGGCTGCTCGGTGCAAAACCAACTGCACAGAGGAGGTAAATATTACATGCTTGCTATTTTTAACTAAAAAAAAACCTGATACTTTTACTTTACAAATATCATGTTGTGGTTCTAGGTAATTTGTATGGAATTTGTTAATGATAACTAGAAAAGCAGAAAAATAGATCCCCTGGAGTCAGCAACAATAGACCCCCCCCCCCCCACCACAATAGATCCCCGCAGCAACAATAAATCTTCCCTGCAAAAATAGAAAAAACAGTAAGGCCCCTTTCACACTAGTGCGACTTGTCCCGCGATTTTGGACCGCAAAATCGCATGACAAGTCGTTTTCCATTATTTTCAATGAGCCCCATTCATATCAGTGCATTTTGAAGTCGCACCGACTTCAAAGTAGTTCCTGCACTACTTTGCCACGATTTTAATGCGTTTTAAAGGCATATAGCCTTGCCATTGCTTTCAAAATCGCGACAAAGTCCTGGCAAAATCGCGGTAAAATCGTGTCGCATAAGTGTGAAAGGGGCCTACAATAGATACCCTGCAATCAGCAACAATAGCCACCCAGAAACAATAAATGCTCCCCTGCAACAATCGCCCCCCCCCCCAATAAATCCTCCCCTGCAACAATAGACCCCCCCCCACAACAATAGCCCCCCGGCAACAATTGGAGTACCTGAGTGTCTGTGAGTACCTGCGAGTGTCTGTGAGTGTCAGTGAGTACCTGTAAATACCTGAGTGTGTGGGTGTGTCAGTGAGTGTAGCGGCATACCAGAGGGTAAGAAAGTAGAGTTAGGAAGCTAGAAAACAGCCACACAGATAGACTTAAATTACTGAATCCCCATTAGATTCGATTAGTAGGTACAATGCCCGGCAGGTGTGGAGATGCGATTCGGTGTACATCTTGTGGTATGCATACGTTCCTCGATCATGCGATCGAGGGCGAATAAAAATGCACAAAGTGTAAGCACGTTGTTTCCCTGGAAGCTCAGGTCCTGAATCTAGGGAAGCAGCTGGCAACACTGAGACGTATGTCCATACTGAAGGAGAGCTGGGATCGTACCCGTCAGGTGCAGGCTGGGGCCTGCACAGAGGTGGGCGGAGAGACGGAGGTGCAGGCATCAGAGCAGAGTAGATGGGTGACAGTTAGGAAGGGTAAAGGGGAAAAAGGCAAGGAGGCCGATCCTGGGCTGGAGCACCCCAATAAATACGCCTCGTTGCGTGATGTTGGGGAAACCAGTCAGGGACCAGCATTGCTGGAGCAGAACGACGCCCCTAGCTGCCAGGGGAAGAACTCCTCCAGTGAGGCCAGGAGAAAGGGAAAGGAAAGACAGGTGCTGGTGGTAGGGGACTCAATCATTAGAAGGACAGACAGTGCAATCCGTCACAAAGACCGTGGGCGCCGAACAGTCTGTTGTCTACCGGGCACTCGGGTTCAGCACATCGTGGATTGGGTGGACAGATTACTGGGTGGGGTACACTTGGGTACCAATGACATAGGCAGAGGAAGATGGAGAGTCCTAAACAATTTCAGGGACTTAGGCGCTAAGTTGAGGAGTAGGACCTCTAAGGTAGTATTTTCAGAAATACTACCTGTACCTCGAGCCACACCAGAGAGGCAGCGGGAGATTAGGGAAGTTAACGAGTGGCTGAGGAGCTGGTGTAGTAAGGAGGGTTTCGGGTTCCTGGAGAACTGGGCCGTCTTCTCAGTCAGCCACCGGCCCTTTGGTAGGGACGGATTGCACCTAAATGGGGAGGGTGCAGCCGTACTGGGTGAGAGGATGGCCATAAAGTTAGAGGGGCTTTTAAACTAGGTAATCGGGGGGAGGGTACAGTTGTAGAATTAGCCAGCGGGGAGCAAGATTCAGAGGGCACAAATGGGGACATTAGTGGAAAGGTGTTTAGAGTACCTAAGGCCAGGGTGGCTATGGGGAAAAATCACAAGAGCAGCCTAAAATCAACATCAAACGAGGATATATGTAACCGGTCAAAACTACGAGGTTTGTATACCAATGCCAGAAGCCTGGCTAACAAGATGGGAGAGCTGGAGCTCCTGATGTTTGAGGAGGACTTAGATTTTGTGGGGATAACAGAGACTTGGTTCGACAACTCTCATGACTGGATGGCGACCATTCCGGGGTATTCCCTTTATCGTAGAGATAGAGAAGGTAAAAAAGGGGGAGGGGTATGTCTGTATATTAAGAACAGTGTACAGGTGGGTCGTGGCTTGGATGTAGAGCGGAGGATGGGAGCGCAGCACCCATCCTGCTACCTAAATATCGATCAGACTCACCTCCGGGACTCTCATCGGTGATCCGGTACATCCCTGGTACTCACCCATGCCTTCAAAACGCCGCCCGCCGGCCACCTCTAAGACCTTGGCTCCTTCGGCCGCATGCTCTGACGCCATCTTTGTGGAGCAGCTTCGTGCACTTCTTGCTGGCATGGCGGCAACTCAGGCCTCTGATTCCTCTCCTGGCGCATCGACTCCTGCGGTGGGACCTGACACGGAGGTCATTCTTCACACCATCGAACACAGCAAGACGTCCCTGCTGGTGAGGATTGACCATCTGGCGGAAGAATGCAACCTCATCCGCAACTACTTGGACAAGATCAGGGGGCGCCTCACCGAGGCTGAGCAGCGGGTCTCGGCCGCTGAGGACATCTCTACTACACACTCTGACCTCCTTGACAGATTGCAATCTAAAGTCGATCTCCTTATGGCCAAAGCTGATGACGCCAAGAATCGTATGCGGCGAAACAACGTGCGGGTCCTGGGCCTGCCAGAGGGAGCGGAGGAAGCTGCTCCGGCTGAGTTCGCCGAGCACTTCTTTAAGGATCTCTTGGGAATGATGGAGGTGTCCCCCACCTACGTGGTGGAGAGGGCTCATCGAGTCCCCACTGGTAGGGGGATTCCGGGTGCCCCCCCAAGACCCTTCCTGGTCCGCTTCCTGAACTACAGGGACAGGGATAGGATCCTTGGCGAGGCCCGCAAACCTCCTTTCCTGCGCTTTGAGAATGCTGCTGTACACCTATATGCTGACTTCTCGGCTGATCTACAGAGGAAACGCAAGTCTTTCACAGATGTCCGTCGCCGACTACGGGAGAAGGGAGTGCAATACGGCATGCTCTACCCAAGTCGCCTGCGGGTCACTCATGGCGGAGTGGTGCGCTTCTTCAATACACCGGAGGATGCTGATGCCTGGCTCTTGCGTTGAGGCTCTGGTGGTACTCTGGGGGTCCCCTGCTATCTTCCCTCTCCTTTTGTCCTTCCTCTCCTTCCCCCCCATGGCCTCCCTCTTCGTCTTCCTCACTACGGGTGGATACCTATTGACTGTTTGACGCCGGATTCCCCTTCCTTTTTCCTGCACTGGCCATCCTGTCCTGTACTGTTTGCCATACCCCTGCACTTGATCCCTTGCTTAGGGAGCTCCCGAAGAGCGGGCTCATGGTTTTTTCAACCCCTTCTTCTTTTATATATTTTGTGTTTTTTGCCTTTTTCTTTTATTTTTCACTTTTGGCCTGTTATTCCACGGCTCGGACCTTTGAACTGGCACGGGGTGGGGCTGCTACCCCGCGGACTGCTTTTGGGCCCGTGGTCTGACCGACTGAACGGTTTATTTTCCTGGCCTGCGCCAGATGATTGCTGCCTAGGCTTTTTTCTAGTCAGTGGAGCGTTGAGTTAAATTTTGGGGATGAAGTCGACCTGAAGCACGGTTGCTTCCTGGTCGACAGGGAGTCTTATGTTATTTTTGTCTTTTTCTACTTTTGATTTCTTGTTTATGGCTGCATACCCTCGTTACACCGTACAATTTTATGTCTACTATGCTGCTTCACTGTTTTATGGTCTTTCACTGTGGGACGAAATCTGGGCTCTGTGCCTCACTGGGATTGGGTGTGAGGGGTGGCGTGGTTGGTCTCCTGCCTGGCCTCTGGCTCCCCTCCCTTTGCGCTTCATCCTCCTGTTTAATGCTCCCCCTTGCTCCATGGCGGACCAAATTAAAGCGCTGTCTTGGAATGTGCGGGGCCTGAATAATAAATTTAAACATGCGCTCCTCTTTAAGTATCATCAGTCCTCCAAGCCACATGTGGTCTGCCTCCAGGAGACCCATTTAACGGGGAGTGCTGTATTGGCCCTTCGTAGATGGGCACCTTAAAGACCACAACATACAGGGGTATACAATGTACGGTTAACAGCAAACACACACGCATCATAGGTTGAACTGGATGGACTGATGTCTGTTTTCAATCTTACAAACTATGTAAATAAATAGTTCCCCCAAGCAACAATAAATCCTCCGCTGCAACAATAGCCCCACCCACAACAAAATGCCTTCCAGCAACAACAATAGGTTCACCCCAGCAACAATAGATCCCCCAATAGCAAGCATCAATAGGCCCTTCAGCTCACCCCACTGACCCAGCACCCCTTTGCTATTGCATACATTCAGACTGGAGGTGCCAGAACTGCTTTCCCCCACGTTCCCGCTAAAAAAAGCCCTGCACTTAACAATAAATAATGTACACCAAGCTGGTATATTTTCAAATACATGCTTTACATAACCAAGATGACTGCAACATGGGAGAGGAATGCATCTTGTAACTCGAAGCGTTTCTTGAATGCTTTCACTTGCTCATCTTGCTGGTGGTAAATCCAAGTATCCCGGGGTGACTGAGCCCATTAAGCTCCACCTATAACTGAAAATTCGACTTTTGGATAGACTGACACATTTAGGTCTCATTCACATGGGGAGCTTACCCCGGTAGTCTGTGAATGAGCCGTGTCTTTTAGCGGCGCGCGCTCACCCCCTATTGGCTCCCAGGCTAGTGACGTACTGGTACGTCACTTTGCCTGGGAGGGGCTGACCGTATATAGTCGGGGGGCGGTCGGCAAGTGGTTAACCACTTTACCACCGGAGGATTTTGCTGTCTTACGTCCAGGCCACTTTTTGCGATTCGGCGCTGTGCGACTTTAACTGACAATTGCGCGGTCGTGGGACGCCGTACCCAAACGAAATTTACGTTCTTTTTTTCCCACAAACAGAGCTTTCTTTTGGTGGTATTTGATTACCTGTGCGATTTTTACTTTTTGCGCTATAAACAAAAAAAGAGCGTTTATTTTGAAAAATTATTTTTTAATATTTTTTTAGATGAAATTCCCCCCAAAAAAATGTAAAAATCAAAATTTTTTTACATTTTTGGCCAATTTGTTTTCTGCTACCTATGTTTGGTAAAAAAAATCACAATAAGCGTATTTTGATTGGTTTGCCCAAAAGTTATTGCGTTTATTAACTAAGGGAAAGATTTCTGTCATTTTTGGTGGGTTTTTTTTAACGAGTAATGGCAGCGATCTGCGATTTTTTTTTTTTTTTTTGCGGGACTGCGACATTGCGGCGGACAGATCGGACCCTTGACTGACATTTTTGACACTTTTGGGGTTACCAGTGACATTACTGCAGTAATCAGTGCTATATATATGCACTGTTACTGTAAAAATGACACTGGCAGGGAAGGGGTTAATTTTATTGGAGAGGGAGGGGTTAATGTATGCCTGGTGCTTACTGACGTGTGTGGGGGGAGGTGACTGAGTGAGTCAGGGACAGATCGCATGTTCAGCTATGCTGAACACTGCGATCTGTCACTAAGGGTCACTGAGGAGATCCGCCTGTTTACACAGGCGGGCGGATCTCCAAACTAGATTCCCCGACGATCGGGGAAGAGCAGTGGCGATCGCCGCCGCTCCTCCCCTGGCCCGACTCCCGCTGTGAATGAAAACAGCGGGAGCGCGCCTCCGGCAGCGCGCGAGCGCCGCCTACAGGGGGAGGAGTCCAGCGACGTAGTACTACGTTGCTGGACGATAACTAACCACTTTGCCGCAGTACGTGGTTAAGTGGCAAGTGGTTAAAGACATGGCCCATTCACGGACTACGGGTGTAAGCATCCATGTGAATGAGGCCTCAAGTCCACTTCTGGACCGGGCCTATTTCTGAAACTTGTTGTTTACAAGTTAAAATAATTTTTTTTTTTTGCTAAAATTGGAAACGATCAGGCGGCTGTGCACTTTCACACACCTTGGAAGCACTGGAGAGCACCAGCAGGGGGCACCAGAGGAGGAGGATCGGGGCTGCTCTGTGCAGTACAATTGCATAGAGCAGGTAAGTATAACGTGTTGCCCTAATGTTGTATAGCGCTGCGCAAACTGTTGTCACTAAATCCTGTATAATCATAATAATAACATAATGTATATTATATATATATTTTTTTTTACAATCAATTTTTATTAATCTGTAAAGAATAACGATACACAAATTAATAAGCAGTAGTTGATAACATTGGTGTAAACTTCAATACAAGGAAGGGTCAGTAACTTTTTATAAAAAAATTTGATATCCCTGATCATCCCACCCCAGACTCAGCGGTGCGGCTACGCTTTAAATTTTTTTTTTACAGGTTACCAGTTTAGAGTTACAGAGGTGGTCCAGTGCTAGGATAACCCACATGTGTGGTTTGAACGCCGTTTACATATGTGGATCCGACCTAGGTATGCATTTGCTTTTGTGTGCGAGCACGACGGGATAGGGGGTGTTTTAATTTTTTGTTAATTTTATTTTAATTTTTTTATTTTTACACTGGGGGAGGGGCCAGGAGAGTCGGCGAAGGACCCAAGAAGAGGAGGATCAATGAGGCTGCACTGATGGGCATTATTGAGGCTGCACTGATGGGCATTATTGAGGCTGCACTGATGGGCGCTGATGAGGCGGAACTTATGGGCACTGATAGACTGTGGTTGTGGTCTGTGGTTTACAGATGACAGGGCGGGTCAAAAAAAGGAAGGGGTGTGGCCTTGACAAGAAGGGGTGGGTCATATTTAAATTAGGGGGTGCCCAACTTTAGTCAGGCCTAGGGCAGCACAAAACCTAAATACACCACTGTACTCGGCGTGACATCTTTTACAATACACCAAAAAAAAAAAAATGGGCTAACTTTACTGTTTAGTTTTTTTTTAAAAGCAGTGAAATGCATTTTTTTCCCAAAAATTGCGTTTGAAAGACCGCTTCGCAAATACCGCGTGACAAAAAATATTGCAACTACCGCCATTTTATTCTCCAGAGTCTTTGCTAAAAAAATATATATAATGTTTGGAGGTTATAAGTAATTTTCTAGGTAAAAATAAAGATTTGAACTTGTAAACAACGTGTCAGAAATGAGCTCGGTCCAGAAATGGTTAAGTAATCATCAGGCCTAAAATGTGTATTTAAAAAAAAAAAAAAAGTTGGGCAGGAGGTGAGATGTCCATCCGTGTATGGAATTGATTGTTGGGGCCCCTTTTCAGTGCTCTTTGGTGCCCTTTCATGGTATCATTCCACCATGGCTTCCTGGTGACTTCTGTGCTTAACATGGTATCATTCAACCATGGCTTTTTGAGTTCACTGGGAATTGTCTTGTTGGGTTTTTGCACATGGTATCATTCTACCACGGCTTCCTGGTGACTTGAATCATGGTATTGTTCCACCACGGATTGTTTAGTCACTGGAAATTTTCCTCCAACATCTGACTTTTCACATGGTATCATCATTCAACCATAGCTTTTTGAGTTCACTGGGAATTGTCTTGTTGGGTTTTTGCACATGGTATCATTCTACCACGGCTTCCTGGTGACTTGAATCATGGTATTGTTCCACCACGGATTGTTGAGTCACTGGAAATTTTCCTCCAACATCTGTGTTTGCACATGGTATCATTCCACCATGGCTCCCTGGTGATCTCTGTGCTTGCACATTGTATCATTCCAACACGGCTGTGCTGTTAAGTCACTGGAAATTTACCTCCAACGTCTGTGTAGGCACATGGTATCATTCCACCATGGTTTACACTATCAGCCATTCACGGCCCATGCTCTACCAACTGCACTGAATACTAATGAAACCATTATTGTATTTATACCCCCCATTTACAAAGCTTTCCAACTTATGGAGACTCAAATTTGACATTTTAAACTCAAAACCAACATTAAAATCTTTCTTATTGGCTTGTATATCGCTTCCCAATCCTTCCGGCTCTATAAACCGTCCAGAAACTTAAATTATTTGCATTCTACCAACCCTGAGCTGACAAAATTCATTACCCAGAATCCTTTGCGAAGATATGCAAATGAGCTGGTGCATCCAGCTAACTGATAACTGTCACCAGTGTGCTTATGGCAGCACTTCGCCCCAACCTGCATTTTTTCAAACGGCTGCTGCTGTAACTGATCACATGCGGCACCATGGCAACGGCAGGTCTGATCAGTTAATTAGATGGCTCCTTCCTCAGCTGGGAATGATTGGAGGATCTGTATTCTTTCTATCAATTCACAAACTTGGCCCAAATTTTTTTTTTACTAATATGAAAGATGATGTTACTTTGAGTAAATAAATTCATAACATGTTACTCTTTACCACTTGCCTATTAGGCCTATTTTTGACATTTGGTGTTTATAAGCTAAAATCAGTTGTTTTTGCTAGAAAACTACTTAGAACCCCCAAACATTATATATTTTTTTTTAGCAGAGACCCTAGAGAATAAAATGGAGATTATTGTAATATTTTTTATCACACCGTATTTGCGCAGCGGTCTTCCAAACGCAATTGTTTTGGAAAAAATTCACTTTTAATAAAAAAAATAAGGAACCAGTAAAGTTAGCCCAATTTTTTTCCATAATGTGAAAGATAATGTTACGCCGAGTAAATAGATACCCAACATGTCATGCTTCAAAATTGCGCACGCTCACGGAATTTCTACAGGTTGCTATCTTAGAGTTACAGAGGAGGTCTAGGGCTCAAATTATTGCTCTCGCTCTAACGATCGCGGCGATACCTCACATGTGTGGTTTGAACACCGTTTACATATGTGGATCCGACCTACGTATGCGCTTGCTTCTGTGTGCGAGCACGACGGGACAGGGGCGTTTTCATTTTTTTGTTTATTTTATTTTAATTTTTTTGATTTTTACACTGGGGGAGGGGCCAGGAGAGTCGGCGAAGGACCCAAGAAGAGGAGGATCTGGGCTGCTCGGTGCAAAACCAACTGCACAGAGGAGGTAAATATTACATGCTTGCTATTTTTAACTAAAAAAAAACCTGATACTTTTACTTTACAAATATCATGTTGTGGTTCTAGGTAATTTGTATGGAATTTGTTAATGATAACTAGAAAAGCAGAAAAATAGATCCCCTGGAGTCAGCAACAATAGACCCCCCCCCCACCACAATAGATCCCCGCAGCAACAATAAATCTTCCCTGCAAAAATAGAAAAAACAGTAAGGCCCCTTTCACACTAGTGCGACTTGTCCCGCGATTTTGGACCGCAAAATCGCATGACAAGTCGTTTTCCATTTTTTCCCATTCATATCAGTCGCACCGACTTCAAAGTAGTTCCTGCACTACTTTGCCACGATTTTAATGCGTTTTAAAGGCATATAGCCTTGCCATTGCTTTCAAAATCGCGACAAAGTCCTGGCAAAATCGCGGTAAAATCGTGTCGCATAAGTGTGAAAGGGGCCCAGTGCTGTATTTTGGCCTAGGCCAACAAGGCCCAGGCCTAGGGCGGCACTTTGCAGGGGGGCAGCAAAAAGCCGCACCCCCCTCCACCTGAGACTCTATTGGCCACTGGTTGCTAGAGCCGCCTCTTTCATTCCCCCCTCTCTCTCGACCCCCTCTCTCTCTCTCGCTCTCATCCTCTCTCTCTCACCCCTCCTCTCTCTCTCTTTCAGCCTCCTCTCTCTCTCACCCCTTTTCTCTCTCTCTCTCACCCTCCTCTCTCTCTCTGGCCACTGGTTGCTAGAGCGGCCTCTCTCATTCCCCCCTCTCTCTCACCCCCCCCCCTCTCTGGCTCTCATCCACCCTCTCTCACACCACCCCTCTCCCTCTCTCACCCCTCCTATCTCTCTCTTTCAGCCTCCCCTCTCTCTCTCACCCCTCCTCTCTCTCTCTTTCACCCCCTCTCTCTCTCTGGCCACTGGTTGCTAGAGCCGCCTCTCTCATTCCCCCCTCTCTCTCACCCTCCTCTCTCTCGCTCTCATCCCCCCTTTTCTCTCACCCCCCCCCTTGCTCTCTCTCTCACCCTTCCTCTCTCTCTTTCTCCCCTCTCTCTCTCACCACTCCTCTCTCTCTCTCTCATTCCCCCCCCTCTCTCTCTCTCTCCCTCACCCACCCCCCTCTTGTGAGATCTCAGGGGTTAATGCTGGGACTTGCATTCCTTCAATTTTGGAGGGAGCCACATTCGTTCAAAAAGGAGTGGGGCAAATTTACATAGGAGGGGGGCGCCCAATTTTAGTCCTGCCTAGGGCAGCACGAAACCAAAATACACCACTGCATGGAACATAAAGTAGCATCCTATCACTGGTGGACCTTTCAGCTGTGTGGTAATGTTTATTCTACATTGTGGACCGTGACACCATCATTTGGCCATCATTGGGATTCTAGCAGAGGATACTTTTCGATCACCAAGAAAAATAGGAAACCACAATGTAATTTACCTTACAAGCAATTGAATAATGCTGAAATATTGGTTTTCAGTGTAGTCTCCATTTAAAAGGGAACCTATTAGGACCAAAATATTTACCATTGCTGCTTGGAGATCATCTTTAACCACTTAAGCCCCGGAGGATTTGGCTGCTAAAGGACCAGGGGTTTTTTTGCGATTTTTTACTGCGTGACTTTAACGGACAATTGCGCGGTCGTGCGACGCTGTACCTAAACGAATTTGACGTCCTTTTTTTCCCACAAACAGAGCTTTCTTTTGGTGGTATTTGATCACCTGTGCGATTTTTTGATCACGCGCTATAAACAAAAAAAGAGCGTAAATTTTGCAAAAATGATTGATGACGCCAAGAATCGTATGCGGCGAAACAACGTGCGGGTCCTGGGCCTGCCAGAGGGAGCGGAGGAAGCTGCTCCGGCTGAGTTCGCTGAGCACTTCTTTAAGGATCTCTTGGGAATGATGGAGGTGTCCCCCACCTACGTGGTGGAGAGGGCTCATCGAGTCTCCACTGGTAGGGGGATTCCGGGTGCCCCCCCAAGACCCTTCCTGGTCCGCTTCCTGAACTACAGGGACAGGGATAGGATCCTTGGCGAGGCCCGCAAACCTCCTTTCCTGCGCTTTGAGAATGCTGCTGTACACCTATATGCTGACTTCTCGGCTGATCTACAGAGGAAACGCAAGTCTTTCACAGATGTCCGTCGCCGACTACGGGAGAAGGGAGTGCAATACGGCATGCTCTACCCAAGTCGCCTGCGGGTCACTCATGGCGGAGTGGTGCGCTTCTTCAATACACCGGAGGATGCTGATGCCTGGCTCTTGCGTTGAGGCTCTGGTGGTACTCTGGGGGTCCCCTGCTATCTTCCCTCTCCTTTTGTCCTTCCTCTCCTTCCCCCCCATGATCACTACATGGCCTCCCTCTTCGTCTTCCTCACTACGGGTGGATACCTATTGACTGTTTGACGCCGGATTCCCCTTCCTTTTTCCTGCACTGGCCATCCTGTCCTGTACTGTTTGCCATACCCCTGCACTTGATCCCTTGCTTAGGGAGCTCCCGAAGAGCGTGCTCATGGTTTTTTCAACCCCTTCTTCTTTTATATATTTTGTGTTTTTTGCCTTTTTCTTTTATTTTTCACTTTTGGCCTGTTATTCCACGGCTCGGACCTTTGAACTGGCACGGGGTGGGGCTGCTACCCCGCGGACTGCTTTTGGGCCCGTGGTCTGACCGACTGAACGGTTTATTTTCCTGGCCTGCGCCAGATGATTGCTGCCTAGGCTTTTTTCTAGTCAGTGGAGCGTTGAGTTAAATTTTGGGGATGAAGTCGACCTGAAGCACGGTTGCTTCCTGGTCGACAGGGAGTCTTATGTTATTTTTGTCTTTTTCTACTTTTGATTTCTTGTTTATGGCTGCATACCCTCGTTACACCGTACAATTTTATGTCTACTATGCTGCTTCACTGTTTTATGGTCTTTCACTGTGGGACGAAATCTGGGCTCTGTGCCTCACTGGGATTGGGTGTGAGGGGTGGCGTGGTTGGTCTCCTGCCTGGCCTCTGGCTCCCCTCCCTTTGCGCTTCATCCTCCTGTTTAATGCTCCCCCTTGCTCCATGGCGGACCAAATTAAAGCGCTGTCTTGGAATGTGCGGGGCCTGAATAATAAATTTAAACATGCGCTCCTCTTTAAGTATCATCAGTCCTCCAAGCCACATGTGGTCTGCCTCCAGGAGACCCATTTAACGGGGAGTGCTGTATTGGCCCTTCGTAGATGGGCACCTTAAAGACCACAACATACAGGGGTATACAATGTACGGTTAACAGCAAACACACACACGCATCATAGGTTGAACTGGATGGACTGATGTCTTTTTTTCAATCTTACAAACTATGTAAATAAATAGTTCCCCCAAGCAACAATAAATCCTCCGCTGCAACAATAGCCCCACCCACAACAAAATGCCTTCCAGCAACAACAATAGGTTCACCCCAGCAACAATAGATCCCCCAATAGCAAGCATCAATAGGCCCTTCAGCTCACCCCACTGACCCAGCACCCCTTTGCTATTGCATACATTCAGACTGGAGGTGCCAGAACTGCTTTCCCCCACGTTCCCGCTAAAAAAAGCCCTGCACTTAACAATAAATAATGTACACCAAGCTGGTATATTTTCAAATACATGCTTTACATAACCAAGATGACTGCAACATGGGAGAGGAATGCATCTTGTAACTCGAAGCGTTTCTTGAATGCTTTCACTTGCTCATCTTGCTGGTGGTAAATCCAAGTATCCCGGGGTGACTGAGCCCATTAAGCTCCACCTATAACTGAAAATTCGACTTTTGGATAGACTGACACATTTAGGTCTCATTCACATGGGGAGCTTACCCCGGTAGTCTGTGAATGAGCCGTGTCTTTTAGCGGCGCGCGCTCGCCCCCTATTGGCTCCCAGGCTAGTGACGTACTGGTACGTCACTTTGCCTGGGAGGGGCTGACCGTATATAGTCGGGGGGCGGTCGGCAAGTGGTTAACCACTTTACCACCGGAGGATTTTGCTGTCTTACGTCCAGGCCACTTTTTGCGATTCGGCGCTGTGCGACTTTAACTGACAATTGCGCGGTCGTGGGACGCCGTACCCAAATGAAATTTACGTTCTTTTTTCCCCACAAACAGAGCTTTCTTTTGGTGGTATTTGATTACCTGTGCGATTTTTACTTTTTGCGCTATAAACAAAAAAAGAGCGTTTATTTTGAAAAATTATTTTTTAATATTTTTTTATATGAAATTCCCCCCAAAAAAATGTAAAAATCAAAATTTTTTTACATTTTTGGCCAATTTGTTTTCTGCTACCTATGTTTGGTAAAAAAAATCACAATAAGCGTATTTTGATTGGTTTGCCCAAAAGTTATTGCGTTTATTAACTAAGGGAAAGATTTCTGTCATTTTTGGTGGGTTTTTTTTAACGAGTAATGGCAGCGATTTTTTTTTTTTTTTTTTTTTTGCGGGACTGCGACATTGCGGCGGACAGATCGGACCCTTGACTGACATTTTTGACACTTTTGGGGTTACCAGTGACATTACTGCAGTAATCAGTGCTATATATATGCACTGTTACTGTAAAAATGACACTGGCAGGGAAGGGGTTAATTTTATTGGAGAGGGAGGGGTTAATGTATGCCTGGTGCTTACTGACGTGTGTGGGGGGAGGTGACTGAGTGAGTCAGGGACAGATCGCATGTTCAGCTATGCTGAACACTGCGATCTGTCACTAAGGGTCACTGAGGAGATCCGCCTGTTTACACAGGCGGGCGGATCTCCAAACTAGATTCCCCGACGATCGGGGAAGAGCAGTGGCGATCGCCGCCGCTCCTCCCCTGGCCCGACTCCCGCTGTGAATGAAAACAGCGGGAGCGCGCCTCCGGCAGCGCGCGAGCGCCGCCTACAGGGGGAGGAGTCCAGCGACGTAGTACTACGTTGCTGGCCGATAACTAACCACTTTGCCGCAGTACGTGGTTAAGTGGCAAGTGGTTAAAGACATGGCCCATTCACGGACTACGGGTGTAAGCATCCATGTGAATGAGGCCTCAAGTCCACTTCTGGACCGGGCCTATTTCTGAAACTTGTTGTTTACAAGTTAAAATAATTTTTTTTTTTTGCTAAAATTGGAAACGATCAGGCGGCTGTGCACTTTCACACACCTTGGAAGCACTGGAGAGCACCAGCAGGGGGCACCAGAGGAGGAGGATCGGGGCTGCTCTGTGCAGTACAATTGCATAGAGCAGGTAAGTATAACGTGTTGCCCTAATGTTGTATAGCGCTGCGCAAACTGTTGTCACTAAATCCTGTATAATCATAATAATAACATAATGTATATTATATATATATTTTTTTTTACAATCAATTTTTATTAATCTGTAAAGAATAACGATACACAAATTAATAAGCAGTAGTTGATAACATTGGTGTAAACTTCAATACAAGGAAGGGTCAGTAACTTTTTATAAAAAAATTTGATATCCCTGATCATCCCACCCCAGACTCAGCGGTGCGGCTACACTTTAAATTTTTTTTTACAGGTTACCAGTTTAGAGTTACAGAGGTGGTCCAGTGCTAGGATAACCCACATGTGTGGTTTGAACGCCGTTTACATATGTGGATCCGACCTAGGTATGCATTTGCTTTTGTGTGCGAGCACGACGGGATAGGGGGTGTTTTAATTTTTTGTTAATTTTATTTTAATTTTTTTATTTTTACACTGGGGGAGGGGCCAGGAGAGTCGGCGAAGGACCCAAGAAGAGGAGGATCAATGAGGCTGCACTGATGGGCATTATTGAGGCTGCACTGATGGGCATTATTGAGGCTGCACTGATGGGCGCTGATGAGGCGGAATTTATGGGCACTGATAGACTGTGGTTGTGGTCTGTGGTTTACAGATGACAGGGCGGGTCAAAAAAAGGAAGGGGTGTGGCCTTGACAAGAAGGGGTGGGTCATATTTAAATTAGGGGGTGCCCAACTTTAGTCAGGCCTAGGGCAGCACAAAACCTAAATACACCACTGTACTCGGCGTGACATCTTTTACAATACACCAAAAAAAAAAAATGGGCTAACTTTACTGTTTAGTTTTTTTTTAAAAGCAGTGAAATGCATTTTTTTCCCAAAAATTGCGTTTGAAAGACCGCTTCGCAAATACCGCGTGACAAAAAATATTGCAACTACCGCCATTTTATTCTCCAGAGTCTTTGCTAAAAAATATATATAATGTTTGGAGGTTATAAGTAATTTTCTAGGTAAAAATAAAGATTTGAACTTGTAAACAACGTGTCAGAAATGAGCTCGGTCCAGAAATGGTTAAGTAATCATCAGGCCTAAAATGTGTATTTAAAAAAAAAAAAAAAAGTTGGGCAGGAGGTGAGATGTCCATCCGTGTATGGAATTGATTGTTGGGGCCCCTTTTCAGTGCTCTTTGGTGCCCTTTCATGGTATCATTCCACCATGGCTTCCTGGTGACTTCTGTGCTTAACATGGTATCATTCAACCATGGCTTTTTGAGTTCACTGGGAATTGTCTTGTTGGGTTTTTGCACATGGTATCATTCTACCACGGCTTCCTGGTGACTTGAATCATGGTATTGTTCCACCACGGATTGTTTAGTCACTGGAAATTTTCCTCCAACATCTGACTTTTCACATGGTATCATCATTCAACCATAGCTTTTTGAGTTCACTGGGAATTGTCTTGTTGGGTTTTTGCACATGGTATCATTCTACCACGGCTTCCTGGTGACTTGAATCATGGTATTGTTCCACCACGGATTGTTGAGTCACTGGAAATTTTCCTCCAACATCTGTGTTTGCACATGGTATCATTCCACCATGGCTCCCTGGTGATCTCTGTGCTTGCACATTGTATCATTCCAACACGGCTGTGCTGTTAAGTCACTGGAAATTTACCTCCAACGTCTGTGTAGGCACATGGTATCATTCCACCATGGTTTACACTATCAGCCATTCACGGCCCATGCTCTACCAACTGCACTGAATACTAATGAAACCATTATTGTATTTATACCCCCCATTTACAAAGCTTTCCAACTTATGGAGACTCAAATTTGACATTTTAAACTCAAAACCAACATTAAAATCTTTCTTATTGGCTTGTATATCGCTTCCCAATCCTTCCGGCTCTATAAACCGTCCAGAAACTTAAATTATTTGCATTCTACCAACCCTGAGCTGACAAAATTCATTACCCAGAATCCTTTGCGAATATATGCAAATGAGCTGGTGCATCCAGCTAACTGATAACTGTCACCAGTGTGCTTATGGCAGCACTTCGCCCCAACCTGCATTTTTTCAAACGGCTGCTGCTGTAACTGATCACATGCGGCACCATGGCAACGGCAGGTCTGATCAGTTAATTAGATGGCTCCTTCCTCAGCTGGGAATGATTGGAGGATCTGTATTCTTTCTATCAATTCACAAACTTGGCCCAAATTTTTTTTTTACTAATATGAAAGATGATGTTACTTTGAGTAAATAAATTCATAACATGTTACTCTTTACCACTTGCCTATTAGGCCTATTTTTGACATTTGGTGTTTATAAGCTAAAATCAGTTGTTTTTGCTAGAAAACTACTTAGAACCCCCAAACATTATATATTTTTTTTTAGCAGAGACCCTAGAGAATAAAATGGAGATTATTGTAATATTTTTTATCACACCGTATTTGCGCAGCGGTCTTCCAAACGCAATTGTTTTGGAAAAAATTCACTTTTAATAAAAAAAATAAGGAACCAGTAAAGTTAGCCCAATTTTTTTCCATAATGTGAAAGATAATGTTACGCCGAGTAAATAGATACCCAACATGTCATGCTTCAAAATTGCGCACGCTCACGGAATTTCTACAGGTTGCTATCTTAGAGTTACAGAGGAGGTCTAGGGCTCAAATTATTGCTCTCGCTCTAACGATCGCGGCGATACCTCACATGTGTGGTTTGAACACCGTTTACATATGTGGATCCGACCTACGTATGCGCTTGCTTCTGTGTGCGAGCACGACGGGACAGGGGCGTTTTCATTTTTTTGTTTATTTTATTTTAATTTTTTTGATTTTTACACTGGGGGAGGGGCCAGGAGAGTCGGCGAAGGACCCAAGAAGAGGAGGATCTGGGCTGCTCGGTGCAAAACCAACTGCACAGAGGAGGTAAATATTACATGCTTGCTATTTTTAACTAAAAAAAAACCTGATACTTTTACTTTACAAATATCATGTTGTGGTTCTAGGTAATTTGTATGGAATTTGTTAATGATAACTAGAAAAGCAGAAAAATAGATCCCCTGGAGTCAGCAACAATAGACCCCCCCCCCACCACAATAGATCCCCGCAGCAACAATAAATCTTCCCTGCAAAAATAGAAAAAACAGTAAGGCCCCTTTCACACTAGTGCGACTTGTCCCGCGATTTTGGACCGCAAAATCGCATGACAAGTCGTTTTCCATTTTTTCCCATTCATATCAGTCGCACCGACTTCAAAGTAGTTCCTGCACTACTTTGCCACGATTTTAATGCGTTTTAAAGGCATATAGCCTTGCCATTGCTTTCAAAATCGCGACAAAGTCCTGGCAAAATCGCGGTAAAATCGTGTCGCATAAGTGTGAAAGGGGCCCAGTGCTGTATTTTGGCCTAGGCCAACAAGGCCCAGGCCTAGGGCGGCACTTTGCAGGGGGGCAGCAAAAAGCCGCACCCCCCTCCACCTGAGACTCTATTGGCCACTGGTTGCTAGAGCCGCCTCTTTCATTCCCCCCTCTCTCTCGACCCCCTCTCTCTCTCTCGCTCTCATCCTCTCTCTCTCACCCCTCCTCTCTCTCTCTTTCAGCCTCCTCTCTCTCTCACCCCTTTTCTCTCTCTCTCTCACCCTCCTCTCTCTCTCTGGCCACTGGTTGCTAGAGCGGCCTCTCTCATTCCCCCCTCTCTCTCACCCCCCCCCCCCTCTCTGGCTCTCATCCACCCTCTCTCACACCACCCCTCTCCCTCTCTCACCCCTCCTATCTCTCTCTTTCAGCCTCCCCTCTCTCTCTCACCCCTCCTCTCTCTCTCTTTCACCCCCTCTCTCTCTCTGGCCACTGGTTGCTAGAGCCGCCTCTCTCATTCCCCCCTCTCTCTCACCCTCCTCTCTCTCGCTCTCATCCCCCCTTTTCTCTCACCCCCCCCCTTGCTCTTCTCTCACCCTTCCTCTCTCTCTTTCTCCCCTCTCTCTCTCACCACTCCTCTCTCTCTCTCTCATTCCCCCCCCTCTCTCTCTCTCTCCCTCACCCACCCCCCTCTTGTGAGATCTCAGGGGTTAATGCTGGGACTTGCATTCCTTCAATTTTGGAGGGAGCCACATTCGTTCAAAAAGGAGTGGGGCAAATTTACATAGGAGGGGGGCGCCCAATTTTAGTCCTGCCTAGGGCAGCACGAAACCAAAATACACCACTGCATGGAACATAAAGTAGCATCCTATCACTGGTGGACCTTTCAGCTGTGTGGTAATGTTTATTCTACATTGTGGACCGTGACACCATCATTTGGCCATCATTGGGATTCTAGCAGAGGATACTTTTCGATCACCAAGAAAAATAGGAAACCACAATGTAATTTACCTTACAAGCAATTGAATAATGCTGAAATATTGGTTTTCAGTGTAGTCTCCATTTAAAAGGGAACCTATTAGGACCAAAATATTTACCATTGCTGCTTGGAGATCATCTTTAACCACTTAAGCCCCGGAGGATTTGGCTGCTAAAGGACCAGGGGTTTTTTTGCGATTTTTTACTGCGTGACTTTAACGGACAATTGCGCGGTCGTGCGACGCTGTACCTAAACGAATTTGACGTCCTTTTTTTCCCACAAACAGAGCTTTCTTTTGGTGGTATTTGATCACCTGTGCGATTTTTTGATCACGCGCTATAAACAAAAAAAGAGCGTAAATTTTGCAAAAATGATTGATGACGCCAAGAATCGTATGCGGCGAAACAACGTGCGGGTCCTGGGCCTGCCAGAGGGAGCGGAGGAAGCTGCTCCGGCTGAGTTCGCTGAGCACTTCTTTAAGGATCTCTTGGGAATGATGGAGGTGTCCCCCACCTACGTGGTGGAGAGGGCTCATCGAGTCTCCACTGGTAGGGGGATTCCGGGTGCCCCCCCAAGACCCTTCCTGGTCCGCTTCCTGAACTACAGGGACAGGGATAGGATCCTTGGCGAGGCCCGCAAACCTCCTTTCCTGCGCTTTGAGAATGCTGCTGTACACCTATATGCTGACTTCTCGGCTGATCTACAGAGGAAACGCAAGTCTTTCACAGATGTCCGTCGCCGACTACGGGAGAAGGGAGTGCAATACGGCATGCTCTACCCAAGTCGCCTGCGGGTCACTCATGGCGGAGTGGTGCGCTTCTTCAATACACCGGAGGATGCTGATGCCTGGCTCTTGCGTTGAGGCTCTGGTGGTACTCTGGGGGTCCCCTGCTATCTTCCCTCTCCTTTTGTCCTTCCTCTCCTTCCCCCCCATGATCACTACATGGCCTCCCTCTTCGTCTTCCTCACTACGGGTGGATACCTATTGACTGTTTGACGCCGGATTCCCCTTCCTTTTTCCTGCACTGGCCATCCTGTCCTGTACTGTTTGCCATACCCCTGCACTTGATCCCTTGCTTAGGGAGCTCCCGAAGAGCGTGCTCATGGTTTTTTCAACCCCTTCTTCTTTTATATATTTTGTGTTTTTTGCCTTTTTCTTTTATTTTTCACTTTTGGCCTGTTATTCCACGGCTCGGACCTTTGAACTGGCACGGGGTGGGGCTGCTACCCCGCGGACTGCTTTTGGGCCCGTGGTCTGACCGACTGAACGGTTTATTTTCCTGGCCTGCGCCAGATGATTGCTGCCTAGGCTTTTTTCTAGTCAGTGGAGCGTTGAGTTAAATTTTGGGGATGAAGTCGACCTGAAGCACGGTTGCTTCCTGGTCGACAGGGAGTCTTATGTTATTTTTGTCTTTTTCTACTTTTGATTTCTTGTTTATGGCTGCATACCCTCGTTACACCGTACAATTTTATGTCTACTATGCTGCTTCACTGTTTTATGGTCTTTCACTGTGGGACGAAATCTGGGCTCTGTGCCTCACTGGGATTGGGTGTGAGGGGTGGCGTGGTTGGTCTCCTGCCTGGCCTCTGGCTCCCCTCCCTTTGCGCTTCATCCTCCTGTTTAATGCTCCCCCTTGCTCCATGGCGGACCAAATTAAAGCGCTGTCTTGGAATGTGCGGGGCCTGAATAATAAATTTAAACATGCGCTCCTCTTTAAGTATCATCAGTCCTCCAAGCCACATGTGGTCTGCCTCCAGGAGACCCATTTAACGGGGAGTGCTGTATTGGCCCTTCGTAGATGGGCACCTTAAAGACCACAACATACAGGGGTATACAATGTACGGTTAACAGCAAACACACACACGCATCATAGGTTGAACTGGATGGACTGATGTCTTTTTTTCAATCTTACAAACTATGTAAATAAATAGTTCCCCCAAGCAACAATAAATCCTCCGCTGCAACAATAGCCCCACCCACAACAAAATGCCTTCCAGCAACAACAATAGGTTCACCCCAGCAACAATAGATCCCCCAATAGCAAGCATCAATAGGCCCTTCAGCTCACCCCACTGACCCAGCACCCCTTTGCTATTGCATACATTCAGACTGGAGGTGCCAGAACTGCTTTCCCCCACGTTCCCGCTAAAAAAAGCCCTGCACTTAACAATAAATAATGTACACCAAGCTGGTATATTTTCAAATACATGCTTTACATAACCAAGATGACTGCAACATGGGAGAGGAATGCATCTTGTAACTCGAAGCGTTTCTTGAATGCTTTCACTTGCTCATCTTGCTGGTGGTAAATCCAAGTATCCCGGGGTGACTGAGCCCATTAAGCTCCACCTATAACTGAAAATTCGACTTTTGGATAGACTGACACATTTAGGTCTCATTCACATGGGGAGCTTACCCCGGTAGTCTGTGAATGAGCCGTGTCTTTTAGCGGCGCGCGCTCGCCCCCTATTGGCTCCCAGGCTAGTGACGTACTGGTACGTCACTTTGCCTGGGAGGGGCTGACCGTATATAGTCGGGGGGCGGTCGGCAAGTGGTTAACCACTTTACCACCGGAGGATTTTGCTGTCTTACGTCCAGGCCACTTTTTGCGATTCGGCGCTGTGCGACTTTAACTGACAATTGCGCGGTCGTGGGACGCCGTACCCAAATGAAATTTACGTTCTTTTTTCCCCACAAACAGAGCTTTCTTTTGGTGGTATTTGATTACCTGTGCGATTTTTACTTTTTGCGCTATAAACAAAAAAAGAGCGTTTATTTTGAAAAATTATTTTTTAATATTTTTTTATATGAAATTCCCCCCAAAAAAATGTAAAAATCAAAATTTTTTTACATTTTTGGCCAATTTGTTTTCTGCTACCTATGTTTGGTAAAAAAAATCACAATAAGCGTATTTTGATTGGTTTGCCCAAAAGTTATTGCGTTTATTAACTAAGGGAAAGATTTCTGTCATTTTTGGTGGGTTTTTTTTAACGAGTAATGGCAGCGATTTTTTTTTTTTTTTTTTTTTTGCGGGACTGCGACATTGCGGCGGACAGATCGGACCCTTGACTGACATTTTTGACACTTTTGGGGTTACCAGTGACATTACTGCAGTAATCAGTGCTATATATATGCACTGTTACTGTAAAAATGACACTGGCAGGGAAGGGGTTAATTTTATTGGAGAGGGAGGGGTTAATGTATGCCTGGTGCTTACTGACGTGTGTGGGGGGAGGTGACTGAGTGAGTCAGGGACAGATCGCATGTTCAGCTATGCTGAACACTGCGATCTGTCACTAAGGGTCACTGAGGAGATCCGCCTGTTTACACAGGCGGGCGGATCTCCAAACTAGATTCCCCGACGATCGGGGAAGAGCAGTGGCGATCGCCGCCGCTCCTCCCCTGGCCCGACTCCCGCTGTGAATGAAAACAGCGGGAGCGCGCCTCCGGCAGCGCGCGAGCGCCGCCTACAGGGGGAGGAGTCCAGCGACGTAGTACTACGTTGCTGGCCGATAACTAACCACTTTGCCGCAGTACGTGGTTAAGTGGCAAGTGGTTAAAGACATGGCCCATTCACGGACTACGGGTGTAAGCATCCATGTGAATGAGGCCTCAAGTCCACTTCTGGACCGGGCCTATTTCTGAAACTTGTTGTTTACAAGTTAAAATAATTTTTTTTTTTTGCTAAAATTGGAAACGATCAGGCGGCTGTGCACTTTCACACACCTTGGAAGCACTGGAGAGCACCAGCAGGGGGCACCAGAGGAG
This sequence comes from Pelophylax lessonae, assembly GCF_965119305.1. Classification (NCBI taxonomy): domain Eukaryota; kingdom Metazoa; phylum Chordata; class Amphibia; order Anura; family Ranidae; genus Pelophylax; species Pelophylax lessonae. The sequence goes on from NC_138772.1 coordinate 479,536,302, forward strand.
GAGGATCGGGGCTGCTCTGTGCAGTACAATTGCATAGAGCAGGTAAGTATAACGTGTTGCCCTAATGTTGTATAGCGCTGCGCAAACTGTTGTCACTAAATCCTGTATAATCATAATAATAACATAATGTATATTATATATATATTTTTTTTTACAATCAATTTTTATTAATCTGTAAAGAATAACGATACACAAATTAATAAGCAGTAGTTGATAACATTGGTGTAAACTTCAATACAAGGAAGGGTCAGTAACTTTTTATAAAAAAATTTGATATCCCTGATCATCCCACCCCAGACTCAGCGGTGCGGCTACACTTTAAATTTTTTTTTACAGGTTACCAGTTTAGAGTTACAGAGGTGGTCCAGTGCTAGGATAACCCACATGTGTGGTTTGAACGCCGTTTACATATGTGGATCCGACCTAGGTATGCATTTGCTTTTGTGTGCGAGCACGACGGGATAGGGGGTGTTTTAATTTTTTGTTAATTTTATTTTAATTTTTTTATTTTTACACTGGGGGAGGGGCCAGGAGAGTCGGCGAAGGACCCAAGAAGAGGAGGATCAATGAGGCTGCACTGATGGGCATTATTGAGGCTGCACTGATGGGCATTATTGAGGCTGCACTGATGGGCGCTGATGAGGCGGAATTTATGGGCACTGATAGACTGTGGTTGTGGTCTGTGGTTTACAGATGACAGGGCGGGTCAAAAAAAGGAAGGGGTGTGGCCTTGACAAGAAGGGGTGGGTCATATTTAAATTAGGGGGTGCCCAACTTTAGTCAGGCCTAGGGCAGCACAAAACCTAAATACACCACTGTACTCGGCGTGACATCTTTTACAATACACCAAAAAAAAAAAATGGGCTAACTTTACTGTTTAGTTTTTTTTTAAAAGCAGTGAAATGCATTTTTTTCCCAAAAATTGCGTTTGAAAGACCGCTTCGCAAATACCGCGTGACAAAAAATATTGCAACTACCGCCATTTTATTCTCCAGAGTCTTTGCTAAAAAATATATATAATGTTTGGAGGTTATAAGTAATTTTCTAGGTAAAAATAAAGATTTGAACTTGTAAACAACGTGTCAGAAATGAGCTCGGTCCAGAAATGGTTAAGTAATCATCAGGCCTAAAATGTGTATTTAAAAAAAAAAAAAAAAGTTGGGCAGGAGGTGAGATGTCCATCCGTGTATGGAATTGATTGTTGGGGCCCCTTTTCAGTGCTCTTTGGTGCCCTTTCATGGTATCATTCCACCATGGCTTCCTGGTGACTTCTGTGCTTAACATGGTATCATTCAACCATGGCTTTTTGAGTTCACTGGGAATTGTCTTGTTGGGTTTTTGCACATGGTATCATTCTACCACGGCTTCCTGGTGACTTGAATCATGGTATTGTTCCACCACGGATTGTTTAGTCACTGGAAATTTTCCTCCAACATCTGACTTTTCACATGGTATCATCATTCAACCATAGCTTTTTGAGTTCACTGGGAATTGTCTTGTTGGGTTTTTGCACATGGTATCATTCTACCACGGCTTCCTGGTGACTTGAATCATGGTATTGTTCCACCACGGATTGTTGAGTCACTGGAAATTTTCCTCCAACATCTGTGTTTGCACATGGTATCATTCCACCATGGCTCCCTGGTGATCTCTGTGCTTGCACATTGTATCATTCCAACACGGCTGTGCTGTTAAGTCACTGGAAATTTACCTCCAACGTCTGTGTAGGCACATGGTATCATTCCACCATGGTTTACACTATCAGCCATTCACGGCCCATGCTCTACCAACTGCACTGAATACTAATGAAACCATTATTGTATTTATACCCCCCATTTACAAAGCTTTCCAACTTATGGAGACTCAAATTTGACATTTTAAACTCAAAACCAACATTAAAATCTTTCTTATTGGCTTGTATATCGCTTCCCAATCCTTCCGGCTCTATAAACCGTCCAGAAACTTAAATTATTTGCATTCTACCAACCCTGAGCTGACAAAATTCATTACCCAGAATCCTTTGCGAATATATGCAAATGAGCTGGTGCATCCAGCTAACTGATAACTGTCACCAGTGTGCTTATGGCAGCACTTCGCCCCAACCTGCATTTTTTCAAACGGCTGCTGCTGTAACTGATCACATGCGGCACCATGGCAACGGCAGGTCTGATCAGTTAATTAGATGGCTCCTTCCTCAGCTGGGAATGATTGGAGGATCTGTATTCTTTCTATCAATTCACAAACTTGGCCCAAATTTTTTTTTTACTAATATGAAAGATGATGTTACTTTGAGTAAATAAATTCATAACATGTTACTCTTTACCACTTGCCTATTAGGCCTATTTTTGACATTTGGTGTTTATAAGCTAAAATCAGTTGTTTTTGCTAGAAAACTACTTAGAACCCCCAAACATTATATATTTTTTTTTAGCAGAGACCCTAGAGAATAAAATGGAGATTATTGTAATATTTTTTATCACACCGTATTTGCGCAGCGGTCTTCCAAACGCAATTGTTTTGGAAAAAATTCACTTTTAATAAAAAAAATAAGGAACCAGTAAAGTTAGCCCAATTTTTTTCCATAATGTGAAAGATAATGTTACGCCGAGTAAATAGATACCCAACATGTCATGCTTCAAAATTGCGCACGCTCACGGAATTTCTACAGGTTGCTATCTTAGAGTTACAGAGGAGGTCTAGGGCTCAAATTATTGCTCTCGCTCTAACGATCGCGGCGATACCTCACATGTGTGGTTTGAACACCGTTTACATATGTGGGCGGGGTTTCCGTGTGCGTTCGCTTCTGCGTGAGCTAACGGGGACAGGGCGCTTTAATTTTTTTTTTTTTTTACTATTTATTTTATTTATTATTTTTTATTTTTACACCGTTTTTTAAAAAATTGATAATTTTTATTTCTAATACAAGGAATGTAAACATTCCTTGTAATAGAAATAGGCATGACAGGACCTCTTTTTTGTGAGATCTGGGGTCAAAAAGTCCTCAGATCTCACAAGTACACTAATAAAGATAGAAAAAAAAAAAAAAAAAAGGGACCTTTAAGCCGTTTGCTTGGCAACGACGTTTGCCGTTGCTCCGGTCCTCCAAGACAATAGAGTCGAGTGAGGGCAAGCTTGCCCTCACTCGACATCCTGTCTGTGAGGATCCGGGACCCGATCGTTTTCCCCGCTGCCGGCGGGTCCGGTAAGCGGGGAAAAGGACCGGGACGCGGCGGGAGGGGGGGGGGCACCCCTTCCGCCATCCCGGAGGGTGATCTCGCGGTGAATCCGCCACTGGGACCACCCTTATCGGAAAGCCGATCGCCTGCAGTTTAAAAAAATACCAGGGTTATGGCAGCTATCTGCTGCCATAACACCGGTATTTAGCTTTAAACTCAGGACGTATATATACTATTGCCAGATGGGAGGTGGTTAAAATTGCCCACACTCATGGAATGGCGCCAAACTTCAGTACCTAAAAATCTCCATAGGCTACGCTTTAAAAAATGTTTACAGGTTACCAGTTTAGAGTTACAGAGGAGGTCCAGTGCTAGAATTATTGCTCTCACTCTAACATTCGCTGGGATAACCCACATGTGTGGTTTGAACGCCATTTACATATGTGGATCCGACCTACGTATGCGCTTGCTTCTGTGTGCGAGCACGACGGGACAGGGGCGTTTTCATTTTTTTGTTTATTTTATTTTAATTTTTTTGATTTTTACACTGGGGGAGGGGCCAGGAGAGTCGGCGAAGGACCCAAGAAGAGGAGGATCTGGGCTGCTCGGTGCAAAACCAACTGCACAGAGGAGGTAAATATTACATGCTTGCTATTTTTAACTAAAAAAAAACCTGATACTTTTACTTTACAAATATCATGTTGTGGTTCTAGGTAATTTGTATGGAATTTGTTAATGATAACTAGAAAAGCAGAAAAATAGATCCCCTGGAGTCAGCAACAATAGACCCCCCCCCCCCACCACAATAGATCCCCGCAGCAACAATAAATCTTCCCTGCAAAAATAGAAAAAACAGTAAGGCCCCTTTCACACTAGTGCGACTTGTCCCGCGATTTTGGACCGCAAAATCGCATGACAAGTCGTTTTCCATTTTTTCCCATTCATATCAGTCGCACCGACTTCAAAGTAGTTCCTGCACTACTTTGCCACGATTTTAATGCGTTTTAAAGGCATATAGCCTTGCCATTGCTTTCAAAATCGCGACAAAGTCCTGGCAAAATCGCGGTAAAATCGTGTCGCATAAGTGTGAAAGGGGCCCAGTGCTGTATTTTGGCCTAGGCCAACAAGGCCCAGGCCTAGGGCGGCACTTTGCAGGGGGGCAGCAAAAAGCCGCACCCCCCTCCACCTGAGACTCTATTGGCCACTGGTTGCTAGAGCCGCCTCTTTCATTCCCCCCTCTCTCTCGACCCCCTCTCTCTCTCTCGCTCTCATCCTCTCTCTCTCACCCCTCCTCTCTCTCTCTTTCAGCCTCCTCTCTCTCTCACCCCTTTTCTCTCTCTCTCTCACCCTCCTCTCTCTCTCTGGCCACTGGTTGCTAGAGCGGCCTCTCTCATTCCCCCCTCTCTCTCACCCCCCCCCCTCTCTGGCTCTCATCCACCCTCTCTCACACCACCCCTCTCCCTCTCTCACCCCTCCTATCTCTCTCTTTCAGCCTCCCCTCTCTCTCTCACCCCTCCTCTCTCTCTCTTTCACCCCCTCTCTCTCTCTGGCCACTGGTTGCTAGAGCCGCCTCTCTCATTCCCCCCTCTCTCTCACCCTCCTCTCTCTCGCTCTCATCCCCCCTTTTCTCTCACCCCCCCCCTTGCTCTCTCTCTCACCCTTCCTCTCTCTCTCTCTCTCTCCCCCTCTCTCTCTCACCACTCCTCTCTCTCTCTCTCATTCCCCCCCCTCTCTCTCTCTCTCCCTCACCCACCCCCCTCTTGTGAGATCTCAGGGGTTAATGCTGGGACTTGCATTCCTTCAATTTTGGAGGGAGCCACATTCGTTCAAAAAGGAGTGGGGCAAATTTACATAGGAGGGGGGCGCCCAATTTTAGTCCTGCCTAGGGCAGCACGAAACCAAAATACACCACTGCATGGAACATAAAGTAGCATCCTATCACTGGTGGACCTTTCAGCTGTGTGGTAATGTTTATTCTACATTGTGGACCGTGACACCATCATTTGGCCATCATTGGGATTCTAGCAGAGGATACTTTTCGATCACCAAGAAAAATAGGAAACCACAATGTAATTTACCTTACAAGCAATTGAATAATGCTGAAATATTGGTTTTCAGTGTAGTCTCCATTTAAAGGGAACCTATTAGGACCAAAATATTTACCATTGCTGCTTGGAGATCATCTTTAACCACTTAAGCCCCGGAGGATTTGGCTGCTAAAGGACCAGGGGTTTTTTTGCGATTTTTTACTGCGTGACTTTAACGGACAATTGCGCGGTCGTGCGACGCTGTACCTAAACGAATTTGACGTCCTTTTTTTCCCACAAACAGAGCTTTCTTTTGGTGGTATTTGATCACCTGTGCGATTTTTTGATCACGCGCTATAAACAAAAAAAGAGCGTAAATTTTGCAAAAATAACAATATTTTTCACATTTTTTTATATGAAATTCCCCAAAAAAAAAAAGTAAAAATCAAAATTTTTTAACATTTTTCGGCCAATTTGTTTTATGCTACCTATGTTTGGTAAAAAAAATCGCAAAAAGCGTATTTTGATTGGTTTGCGCAAAAGTTATCGCGTTTACTAACAAAGAGAAAGATTTTTGTCATTTTTGGTGTTTTTTTTTTTAACGCGTAATGGCGGCGATCTGCGATTTTTTTTTCGGTACTGCGACATTGCGGCGGACAGATCGGACCCTTGACTGACATTTTTGACACTTTTGGGGTTACCAGTGACATTACTGCAGTAATCAGTGCTATACATATGCACTGTTACTGCAAAAATGACACTGGCAGGGAAGGGGTTAACTTTATTGGGAAGGGAGGGGTTAAGTGTGTCCTAGGGGCGTGCTTTCTACTGTGTAGGGACATTCCTATTGGTGTAAAAGCAAAGATCAACCGTTCTACATAGTAGAACGGTCAGATCTTTACTTTTACACAGGGAGAACTGACAGGCAGCTTGTTTACACAAGCTGCTCTGTCTTTCTCCCTTCACAGGAGCGATCGTAGTGTGGCCGGCGGACATCGAGTCCGCCGGTCACACGCACTGACTTGCCTGTGAACGAGCCGCGGCGGGCGCGCGCCTCGGCGGGCGCGCGCCCGCTCGCTATAGGCTCGCAAGTCAGTGACAGGCGAGTGACGTACCGATACGTCACTCTGCCTGGCCGGGGCTGACCGCCGCAGTATATAGTCGTGCGGCGGTCGGCAACCGGTTAAATACTTTATAGATTATCCCCTGCCATTAAAGGGCAATTTTATGCCTTTTCCACATTGCATGCATGCACATACATATATAATGTACTCATTTAGATAGAAGTAGATAGAAGTTTGTTCTGTCGTAACAGAACACTAGGAGTACTAGGAGAAAACCCACACAGTTGTTCTTGCCTTCCATAATGCCCCATACACACGTGCAGATTATCTGAAGACTTTTGTCTGCAGACTAAAGCCCCGTACACACGTACCGATCGTCGTCATACAAACGTCGGCGGACGAAAAAGATCTGCCGATTGTACGCTTGTTAGTATGGTGCCTCCGACAGCTGTCTGCGCACATTCTGCGGACAAGAGTCTTTCTTGCAAACATGAAAATTTTTGTATGCCGACAACAGAACGGACGATTGTTCGCCAGTCAGTACAGAATTCTGCCGACAGACCGCAGATTTGCAAGACTGGGCATGCTCAGAAAAGAAAAAACACAGGGAAAGTTAACCATTACATGACATCACTTCTGCAGTCGGCTGTAGTCGGTGGACAAAATTCTTGGGCAGTCTTTGCACTTTTCAACAGACACCGACATCCCGGGGAGAAAAGACGAACGTTTGTATGCCGACGATCGGTACGTGTGTACGGGGCTTTACCTTTTCTATGTAGTGCAAGGGCCTGCCGGATTGCATACAAATTGAAAGTGTTTAGGTTTGACCTGATATTATATGGTTTTGGTAAGTCTGCAGACAAAAGTCTTCAGCTAATCTGCATGTGTGTACGGGGCATTACTGTGTCTTGGACTCAATTCCTACCAAGAACTACTTGTATGGTCTTTGCAGTTTTTTTTTTCTGATTTTCTCCGGCTTCTCTCTGATGCTCTGATATCCTATAGTCAAAAACACACTTGTAGGTTGAGTATCTTCCAGTCTAATTGGCCTCAATGTTTGCCTGTATATAGTCACTATTGGCCAATTGTAGGGTCACTGAAACAGGCTGGGTGATGGTTTCTATGGTTTCTATGCATCCTTTAAATTCTGTATTCATACATTTAAGTCATGAAATATGTAACACACACAGCAGAGTTAAAAGATGTTGACTACACAGATTCCTGGTAACCTTTCAAATCTGGAGTTTGCGGCAAACCTTATAGATCCTCCTCTGTTGGCAGAGGCAGGCTTAGACTCTATTTTTAAACAGTTCCTTTTATAAATACTGCCATTTACCACTAGGCTTACCACAAAATACTGTATTCAGTACATATTAAAGAGTGAATCACTGCATTTACATCAGGAGACTTGCATGTAATGTATTTGAAAAATACTCTGCCAAGGGAAAAAAAAAAGTCTTGTTATTTTAAATGAAAAAATAAAACTTAAAAAAATGAGAAAATAATATGTAAAGAGCTTTTGAAAATAAAAGTAATTGTAAAGGCAGAAGGGTTTTTTTCTTAACCACTTGCTCAGGGGTGGACTGACAACTCATGGGGCCCCCGGGCAATCAGAGATCATGGGGCCCCCTGTGTCCACACTCAAGCCACACAAAGCCTCACCTACAAATTGCAGCTCAGCCACATAGAGTGGGCATTTAAATATCTACCACAGCATAGCCTGCATGGAAGTTCCTAGCTTCTTTCTGTAGTGTGTAGCCTCTCATGGGCCCCCTACTGACCCTGGGCCCTCGGGCAGTGCCCTAATCCCCAAATGGTCAGTCCGCCCCTGCACTTGCTGACCAGTCACGTTGACTGTACTGCGGCAAAGTGGCTCGTTATCGTCTGGCGACGTAGAACTACGTCACCAGACATCACCCTCTCTCAGCGGCGCGTGCGCCCCGCCGGAGGCTCGCTCCCGCTGTATTCAGTCACAGCGGGAGTCGGGCCAGCGCTCTTCCCCGATCGTCGGGGATCTAGTGTTGAAATCCGCCCGCTTGTGTAAACAAAGCGGGCGGATCTCCAAAGTGACAGGCAGGGTCAGATTGCAGGGTTCAGCATAGCTGAACATGCGATCTGTCCTTGTGTCACTCAGTCACCTCCCCCCACACACGTCAGTAAGCACCAGGCATACATTAACCCCTCCCTCTCCAATAAAAATTAACCCCTTCCCTGGCAGTGTCATTTTTACAGTAACAGTGCATATATATAGCACTGATTACTGTAGTAATGTCACTGGTACCCCCAAAAGTGTCAAAAATGTCAGTCAAGGGTCTGATCCGTCGGCCGCAATGTCGCAGTCCGGCAAAAAAAATCGCAGATCGCCACCATTACTCGTTAAAAAAAAACCGCCAAAAATTACAAAAATCTTTCCCTTAGTTAGTAAACGCAATAACTTTTGCGCAAACCAATCAAAATATGCTTATTGCAATTTTTTTTTTTACCAAAAATATGTAGCAGAAAACAAATTGGCCTAAAATGATAAAAAATTTTGATTTTTACATTTTTTGGGGGGAGGGGGGGGATTTCATATAAAAAAAATGTGAAAAATATTGTTATTTTTTCAAAATTGTCGCTCTTTTTTGGTTTATAGCACAAAAAGTAAAAATCGCACAGGTGATCAAATACCACCAAAAGAAAGCTCTATTTGTGGGGGAAAAAAGAACATCAATTTAATTTGGGTACAGCTTCGCACGCCCGCGCAATTGTCCGTTAAAGTAATGCAGTGCTGAATCGCAAAATATGGCCTGGTCAGGAATGGGGTAAAACCTTCCGGTCATAAAGCGGTTAAAAATACACTCATTGAGAATTTTTTTGTCAAAGACATGTAGCTAAATACATTTTGGCCTAAATATATGACAAAAATTGAATATATTGGATATTTTTAACTGTCAAAGTAGAAAAATATTGTTATTTGTTCAAAATTGTCGCATATTTTTTTTTTTTTTGCATATTTTTATTAATATTGCAAAAAATAAAAAGCACAGATGTGATCAAATACCACCAAAAGAAAGCTCTGTTTGTGGGGGAAAAAAGGACGTAAATTTCGTTTGGGTACGGCATTTGTCAGTTAAAGTCTCACAGTGCCGAATCGCAAAAAGTGGCCTGGACGTAAGACAGCAAAATCCTACGGTGGTAAAGTGGTTAATGCATTCTATGCATTAAAATAAAAAGCCTTCTGTGTGCAGCAGCCCCCCTCAGACCCCCTCGACTCAATACTTACCTGAGCCCCCTCTCGATCAAGCAATGTTGCATGAGAGACTAGGACTCTCCTCCTCATTGGCTGAGACAGCAGCATGGCACCATTGGCTCCCGCTGCTGTCAATCAAAGTCAGTAAGCTAATGAGGAGAGAGAGGGGAGGGGTTGCAGCTCTGTATCTGAATAGACACAAGGAGCTGCAGCTTGGCTCGGGTGCCCACATAGCAAGTTGCTTGCTGTGGGGGCCCTCAACAGGAGGGAGGGGCCAGGAGCTCTAGTGAGGGACCCAAGAAGAGGAGGATCCGGGCTGCCCTGTGCAAAACCACTACACGGAGCAGGTAAGTGTAAGATGTTTGTCATTTTTATTGAACAAGAAAACAAGACTTTGGTATCACTTTAGGATCACTAAGATAAATCAGATCCACTCATATTATGAGTGGATCATTTATATCCCTGGTTTGCACTCCTGACTCCTCCTCTTCTCGCTGTGCCACCATAGGAAGCTGCTTCCTATGATGGCATACCTGCAAGCTCAATCTCGAGCCATGATGTCTACGTTTATTAGCACAGGCAGTGTCGCTCAGCCTCGTCCCTCACTTCCTCATCACAGACTTGATTACCACCAGCAGGAGTCAATGGCTCCTGCTGCCATCTATCTGCCCTGTGAAGATGGCTGCTCTCGTGCATAGCCCTGGATCGAGAATGGGCCCAGGGGAGAATAAGGGGGGCTGAGGGAGCACACAAAGAAGGTTATTTACCCTAATGCATATAATGGATTAGGGTAAAAGGCCTTCTACTTTTACAACCACTTTAGCTAACAATTTAACCCTGTGTAAAGTGCCTGCTAACATAGAACCACACATTGGTAAAAGCACAGACTATGGGGGCCCAGAGCAAAATGGTCAAAGCCCCTTTACCTTACACTACTGACCTATCTCTCTAGGACCTGGCAGTGTCAACTGTGACAAAACATACTGATTTCAACATAAAGTATGCCTAAATCAATGACAGGTAGCAGAGAGCTGTCAGCATATGCAGTGCCTTTTATGAGACAAGTACTGTGGATAGGGGGAAGCCATACACAACAATATAAATTCCATTATTCTGTATGGTGTCCATTCACATCAATGCCACATGGTGCGGTGCCATTTTTAAAAAAAAAAAAAAAGGTACACGTGCTTATTTTGGTGCAATTTTGACTTGGGAGTGCATGAAAAATGCATGGGCATGCATTTTTTGCATACTTTTGGTGCAGTTTTGTGCTTAACATCCAGTTTCATACTCTTAGCAACAATGATGCCACAGCAGACATTGATAGTCTTTGGTCAAAAAGACATGATGCATTGAAAGACATCAAAAACACAAAAAGTACAGAAAAAAACACACTAGTCTGGACCTAGGCCTAGTGTGGTTGGTTTACTACAAATGAAGAGTGCAAAATCTGATGCAGCTGTGCATAGAAACCAATCAGCTTCCAGGTTTTTGTCAAAGGCTAATGCTGGCCATACACTATATGAAAAATTAGCCGAAATTCAGTCAATTGGACAGTTCGTTCATTTTTTGGCCAGTTCAATGGCAAAAATCAGTAATTAGTTGTGACGTTTTTGAGCCGAAAAAACAAAGGACAAGTTTGGAAATTTTCTGCCAAACGAACGATAAACTGAAAGGTTAATATGTTTCTCCTCCAAACTGTTTGCACTAGGTATATGTGAGAAAACAAACAAAAATCGGATTCATTTATGTCCATCGGTCAATACATGATGACGCTATTTTTTGTTCTCACCGCCGAGTGTTAGTTTTTCAAAAATGAGTTTGAATGATTTTTCGTATAGTGTATGGCCAGCATTAGGCCCCTTTTAACACAGACAGACCGTTCAGATGGCGGATCTGAACGGTCCCCCCATGAATTCCTATGGGGCATCGGATGTCAGCGGAGACATGTCCGCTGACATCCGACCCGATCCGTCAAATCTGGACGGATGGAAACCCTATTTTCCATCCGTCCATCGGATCGGATGAGATCGGATGAGAACGGACCGATGGTCCGTTCCAATCCGATTTCCCCATAGAGATGCATGGGGAACTGACAGCTGTGTCTCCGCATACAGCGCGGAGACACAGCTGTCATCCTTCTGCTCAGCGGGGGATCGGCGGCTCGATCCCCCGTTGAGAAAAACGGAATCCGTCCGATGGACGGATAGTGTGAAAGGGGCCTTAAGTGGAAGTTAGAAGCGGATTGGTTTCTATGCACAGCTGTACCCAATTTTGTACCCTCCAGTTTTAGTAAATCAATCTCAGTGCATCTAAACCAAAACAGAGTAGGGAATATTTAGCAAACCTGTCAGGTTTTAAATGCTGTCTGTGTCTAGGGAGATTTGCACTCTATTTATACTAGTGACCAGTGCCCCAGGGACTAAAAGTTAGGGCTCTTTCACACGGGCGGTCCGATCAGATCCGCCTGTCAGTTTTTTAGGCGGATCTGATCGGATCCTTCATGCAGCTCTATGGGGCAGCGGGTGTCAGCGGAGGTCACCTCCGCTGACACCCGCTGCCATCCGCATCCGATCCTGTGCTGAAATCTGGACGGATGGAAACCCTATTTTTCCATCCGTTCAGTAATCGGATCGGAGGGGATCTGATGAGAGCGGACAAGCGGTCCGCTCTCCTCCGATCCCCCATAGAGGGCAGCGGGTGCTGAGACACCTCCCTCTCGGCTCTGCAAGCGGAGACGGAGCTGTCATCCGCCCGGCTCAGCGGGGATCGCGGATCGATCCCCGCTGAGCAACACGGATCCGCCTGCGGAGGCGGACCGTGTGAAAGAAGCCTTAGGGAAAAATCAAACTGGTTGCGTTGTTGCTGGAACAGAAATAAAGGGGAATTTTTCTATGGTGACAAATGTCTAGAAAAAGGATTTCTACTAAAAAAAAAAAAAAAAAAAATAGAGGTTTTAGCCTTTTCAAATTTTCTCAAAACTGAAAAAAACCTTTTGGTTTTAGATATACTCATATAATATCCACAATGGTTCAATAGTCTTTTTTTCAACGTCAACCAATTTTATTGGAGGTATAAGATCTCAAGGCCTTGGTGTAAATTATAAGCCCTCTCACTCATTTCATTATCACACCTAGCAAACGCTGAACATTTTTGTTTAATTACAAAACTAAAGATTCAGAGAACAGATGACTGCAGATAAACAGGTACAATTTAAGTCGGTCATACATGGATCAAAATACTGCCTGTTTAGTAGGGACCAGCTGAATTTAGATCCAGGCTGGTTGCACAGTAGTCAGTGTATATCTATTGACTTCTGTACAACCACCCTGTTGGATTTTACCTGCTCGATTAGTGCCTCCAGCTATAGCTGGTAGTGCTGATCAGTGTATTCCAATGGCAAGGAAGTCTCAACACTCAGCAGGGAGGATTTCCCCATCAACATCAAGTATGCAGATGGGGGAATGGAGGCATTTTTTATTGTCCAACTTGTTGGAATCATAAAAAAAAAAAAAAAATTACTCATGTATGAGCTGCCTTTGTAGGAGGATTTTTTTCATTCCTGTGTATCCTCTATGGTCAGTCACCTAACTTTAAAGCAGAACTTTAGCCTTTGAACAAAAGTTAACCACTTGCCGACCGCCCACCGTGATATTACTACGGCAGGGCGGCTTGGCTGCTTCCAGTCACGTAGTACTATGTGACTGGAGTGCATGTGGTTTCGGCGGTGTGCGCGCCGCCGGAGCCACACTCCCGCTGTGTTTAGACACGGCAGGAGGCAGGCAGCGGGAGGATTGGCGGCGATTATGTAAACAAAGCAGGCGGATCTTCTGTTAGACACGCAGGGAAATATCTCTGTGTGTCTGCGATCTCTCTGTGGAACCCCCCCCCATACACACACGCACACACACACAAAGTCAGTAAGCATATTAGGCATACATTTAACCCCTTTGACCACCCCCAGTATTTACCCCTTCCCTGCCAGTGTCATTTATACAGTAACAGCGCATATTATTTAGCACTGATTACTGTATTAGTCAGACTTGTATAAAGTACTCGAAAGTTCTACTTGAGTAAAAGTACAAGTGCTCGATCAAAAAGGGACTTGAGTAGAAGTGGAAGTGCTCGCAGAAAAAGTTACTTAAGTAGAAGTACTAAAGTATTCAACATTTTTTTTACTTAAGTATTGCAAGTAGTTTTTTAAAAAAAATTGCTACTTAAGTACTAAAAGTAAAAAGTACCAGTAGTTTTGAAAAAAAAATTCTACTCAAGTACTGAAAGTAGAAGTACAAGTACTGTGTTATGTAGTTATTAAAGAAAGAAGTCAAACGTTTAAACATCATATTGTTTTTTATTATTTCAAATGATTAACCTGTGTTTGTTAGTAGTTTCTTGATGCACTTTAAGCGCTGTAGCACCATTTATTTGTTTGTTTCATATTTTCTTTTTATTGGAAAGATTTGGTATAGCAGCTTTTATTATACACAGCCTTTATTTCCGTATGCGCTGATTTACAAATGACATTATACACATTTTTTTGAGCTTTATGCAACCTGCCATCTACTGTTCTGGCAGTGGTAATTTTTTTTAAAAGTAACGAGTAACTATGCAGCACAAAAAAAAAATACTTGAGTAGAAGTATCGAAATCATCGAAAAAATGTAGTGAAGTAAAAGTAGAAGTAGGAGAAAAAAATTCTACTCTAGGAAAGTACAGATACCGCATTTCGGTACTTAAGTACAGTACTTAAGTAGTTCTACTTCGTTACTATACATCTCTGGTATTAGTGTCACTGGTCCCCAAAAAGTGTCAAAAATGTCAGTTAGGGGTCCGATCTGTCCGCTGCAATGTCGCAGTCCTGCTAAAAATTGCAGATCATTGCCATTACTAATAAAAGAAATAAATAAATAAAAAGTCCAAAAATCTATCCCGTAGTTTGTAAACGCTATAACTTTTGCACAAACCATTTAAGATATGCTTTTTGGGATTTTTTTTTTTACCAAAAATATGTAGTAGAATACAAATTGGCCTAAACTGATAAAAACATTTAATTTTTAAATTTTTTTATTGGGAATGTTTAATAGCAGGAAGTAAAATATATGGTGTTTTTTTCAAATTTGATGCTCTTTTTTTGTTTATAGCGCAAAATCAAAAAACCGCAGAGGTGATCAAATACCATCAAAAGAAAGCTCTATTTGTGGGGAAAAAAAAAGGACATTAATTGTATTTGGGTACAGTGTCGCACGACCGCGCAATTTTCCGTTAAAGCAGCGCGGTGCCGAATCGCAAAAAATGGCCTGAACATTAAGGGGGTAAAACCTTCCGGTGGTTAATATCGAGGACTTTTTTTCTCTTTCTCTTTCTTTTTTTTTTTTTTTTGCAAAAGAGACTTTTGTAATCTGTGTCCTCAGGGTGACATTGCAACGGCAGAACTGGAAGACAAGTGTTGTCACCCTATAACAGGAAACAGTTGAACAAATAATTTCATGGCAGGATCACCGGGTATTTTTTTTAATGAAAAATGCAAATTTAAAATATTGAAAATTAGTTTTAAAAAGTAATAAAATGGTAAAGCCTTTACAGTAGGAGATTTCACTGAGTTAGGTTTAAATATGCTTTAACTCAATCCTTCATGGATATTTCAGTCCTTTTTTGTGTACATCTAAGAAGAGTTTCACATGCATATTTATAAAAAAAAAAAATTGTTTTTTTTTTTGTGTTTTTTTAAAATAACTTGTCTTTTACATGTATAGGTCCTTCAGTTTACGACTACAGTGTGTGACATAGAATGGCTATGGGCCACTGTATATGACAGGAAATTAAATTAAAATCTGTAAATCATATTTTCTTTCTTCAAAGATTATTTTATTCCCATGCCTTCTAGCTGTGGTTCTTGTAAATAGTTACTTTACAGTGTATTTTGTTCTATGAAAACATTTTCAAATGTTTCTGCTCTCTCAGCGTATGGCATCAAATCCTTGGCAATGGTCTTCCAAAGATAAAAGCATAGCTGCCTTCATTTAAAATAACTTTATTGGATGCTGTTGTATTAAACACAGAACCTGTTTAGGCTTTAGCTGTATCTACTCCTGCTGTCTCTTAAGCCCCGTACACACGATAAGATTATCGAACGATCTGTCGACCGTTTTTTGTGGCATGCTAGTCTGATGTGGAAAGTGAAGAGGTTACTTCCATACGAATTTTCCCGTACGACAGAATTCCACTTCAGAAGTGATGTCATGTGTTGGATTGCTTTTTATGTGTTCTTTCGTCTCTGAGCATGCCTAGTCTTGCTCTTAAGATTTTTTTCTGTCGAAATCTGTACTAATGAGACGAAAACCGGACGTTGTATTACGGACAACAAAAATTTTATATCCTGCACATCAGGATTTTGTCAGCCGAAAAGTCGGAGTCGGCTGTCGAAAGCACCATACTAACAATCCGAAAATCGGCAGATCGGTCATCGGACAAATTTTCCCTACAGATTTTCTTATCGCATGTACGGGCCTTTAGTTTCCATGGGGCTCATCATAAACAGCAGAAGGATGGTAAGTTAAGCTTAGGATCATGTGATCAATGAAAAACTCCAGTCATAAAAAAAAAAATACCAATTAGAATCTATAATATAAGGGAATGTGCATTTGCGTTTTTCGTTTTTTTGTTTTTTGTTTTTTTGAAACGACAGGATTTCTCGGTTAGGAGCCAGTAAAGTGTGAATTTCTTTTTGTTGATGGTGGTGAAGGGTTCACCAATGGAAAGAACTTTATTCCAAGGGCAGAGTGGTTTACACTCTTGCCTTGCAGCTCTGGGTTTAAAATTGTAACTGCGATACTGTCTACATAGTGTCTGTATCTTTTCCCCATGTCTACATGGATGTCCTCCCATAATCCCAAAAAACATAGTAGTAGGTTAATTAGTGCTGTGAAATTCAGCCATACCACTTAAAGTGAAATAATAAAACTAAAGTGCAGCCAAAAGAAAAAACAGAATAATCAGCACAAGGGACATAACTTACAGTCAGTAGGATGTGTCCCTTGTGCTGATGCCTCTCCTGTTAGTTAAAATCCTCGTCCATCTATAAACCACCCCCCCCCCACCCCCGCAGCTGTATTCTTTCAGTGTGGCAGGGGTTAATAGAACTAAGGGCTTTTACAGACTCTTATCAAGAGAAACAGAATATACTTGTACTTTCTGCATAGCTGCTTCATTTATCAAAGCCATATTAGAGCGTCTATGAATGAAACACGATCTATGAATGAAGGACAGGCAGATAATTGAAAGATCCACCCCTCCATTCATAGATCATGTTTCATTCATACAAGCTGTAGTATGGCTTCTATGATTGGAGTAGCTAAGCAGAAAGGGTGGGCATAGTCGGACAGACTTGATGAAAGCCTGGGAAAGCCCCTTAGTTAAGGAGAAGAACGTTTATTAACGTACGTTCATGAGCATTTTTCTTTCTCAGAAAAGTGTTGAATACATACATTGTAGAAGGAGCATTTATACTCAGCTAACACTGTGCAGCTGTACATTATTAGTTAACAGAAATTACAATTCTTAGGACAGTTTTCCAGCGTGTTTAACCACTTGCCGACTGCTCACAGTATATTTACTGCGGCAGTCAGCCCCTCACAGGCAGAGTGACGTAGGTCTACGTCGCTCGCCTGTGAGGCTCTGGAGAGCGAGCGCGCGTCCGCGGAGGCACGCTCCCGCTCGGTCACGGACCCCCCCGCGCGTGTGACCAGCGGACCCGATGTCCGCCGGTCACTCGGCGATCGGTGGGGGAGAGGGAGAATGTCAGGCAGCTTGTGTAAACAAGCCACCTGTCATTCTCCTCGCTGTAAAAACACTGATCACATGGATCTACTATGTAGATCCATTGATCAGTGTCCTTACAGCTCAAGCCACAGCCAATCACAGTAGAAAGCACGCCCCTAGGGACACACACAGCCCCTCCCTCCCAAATAAAGTTAACCCCTTCACTACCAGTGTAATTTTACAGTAACAGTGCATATATATAGCACTGATTACTGTAGAAATGTCACTGGTAACCCCAAAAGTGTCAAAAATGTCAGTCAAGGGTCCGATCTGTCCGCCCCAATGTCGCAGTACCACAAAAAAAATCGCAGATCGCCGCCATTACACGTTAAAAAAAAAAACACCAAAAATGACAGAAATCTTTCCCTTTGTTAGTAAACGCGATAACTTTTGCGCAAACCAATCAAAATACGCTTTTTGCGATTTTTTTTTACCAAACATAGGTAGCATAAAACAAATTGGCCGAAAATTTTAAAAAATTTTGATTTTTACTTTTTTTTTGGGGGGAATTTCATATAAAAAAATGTGAAAAATATTGTTATTTTTGCAAAATGTACGCTCTTTTTTTGTTTATAGCGCAAAAAGTAAAAATCGCACGGGTGATCAAATACCACCAAAAGAAAGCTCTGTTTGTGGGAAAAAAAGGACGCCAAATTCGTTTAGATACAGCGTCGCACGACCGCGCAATTGTCTGTTAAAGTCACGCAGTGCCGAATCGCAAAATACCCCCTGGTCGTTTAGCAGGAAAATCCTCCGGGGCTTAAGTGGTTAACCAGAAGAAACTGTCAAAGATGTGATGGACCCCCATACATACACAGTAGTGCATGGAACAACATTCACACAAGATATCACTGGCGATAAAACATTTACACACCCAAGGGTGCCTGTCATGACACTGAAAGGACCAGAACCAGTTAGCATTGTATTAGGTCTACAATGCCTTCATACAGTATGAACCTTTATTGTAGTCAAGTTGTATTGTTGTCTCCTTTGAAATTGGCCGTGCAGACTGTGATAGGGTCAGATTAGATTATGAACTCCTTTGAGGAGAAGGAACTGGTGTGATCCATCTACTCTGCAACCTGCTGCATAACGTGTCAGCACTATATAAATAAGAGACAAATCTTGGATGACTTGTGTTAATGGACGATTTATAGTTAGATAGGCTTTTTCTTTCTACAGATGCAAGAATATATTTAAAACAATATTTTCTCTACCAGATGGCTATAGCATCCAAAAATAAAAATAAGACACGGTCCCCCTTTTTTTTCAGTTATTGGAGTCTGGTAAGAAAGACACTTTACTCCCCACAGTACCATTGAAACCCAAGTTAAACGGTCCCAGATAAACCAGGGAAGTGTGTGTGTGTTAGTGGGGGGGGGGGGGTTTCTTTACTGTTCTTAACTACATGGAGGGACAAATGATGTGGGGAATATACAGGTTAACTAATACAGAATGTGAGGGGAAAACTCTACCCTGCCCTTAGCTCAGGGCCGGCGCTACCTGTAAGGCGACCCAGGCAGTCGCCTAGGGCGCCACTCAGCAGGGGGCGCCAGCATCCTACATGTTGCACTGTCCGCAATGACTGTATGCCGGCCGGGCGGCGCGGCGCCCCTCTTGCTGTGCTGCTAACCACTGTAAACCACCTTGTGTTGTGTATCGGCGGGCAGCGGCGCCGCCCTCGGCTCGGCTCGGCTCGCTTGGCTCAATCATCATGTCTGTGTCACACAGACTGTGTGTGTGACAGGCAGCGCGTGACGTAGTAGGTCTCCTAGCTGGCTCCAGCCTTCAGCGTCTGAAGGCTTTGCATCAGTGGCCGCACATGCGCACAACGAGGTTCCCCCTGCCTTGCCGATGACATCACCCGGGGGAGGAGACCGGGCGGGCGCATCGCATCCAGGAGCGGGAAGGAACATTTTGAATCAGCGCTGGCACTGCGCAAGAAGGACCCGGCCGTCCCCAGACCGACACCAGTCCCCAGACCCCAGATCCATCCAGGAAGAAGATCCAGCCAGGAGAAGAGGACCTGTCCAGGTCCGACCTGGTGCTGCCATGCTGGTGCCATTTGGAACACATAAAAACAAGTTTTATGGTGAGTGAAAATGGGCATTTGTAATTGGCATATTCAGTGAGGGGTAACATTACATAAGATTTATCCTCGGGATGGAGTATAATTGTTTTATTGTGGCTGTTTTTAAATCTTCTCTACTTCTCTTGCGCTCCCTATTTGTATTCTGCAATTTCATGTGCGGATGTGAATTCAGCCATACACTTTGTATGGCTGAATTCGCACCGCATCCGCACCCAACTCGCACAGGACCCTTTTTTTCAGCCGCATCAGGATCGGATCGCACAGTGGTTCACACTAGTGCGATCCGATCCTGTGCGAACTGTCAGATCGCACTGTCATATGCGATCAAACTGGGGGTGTCGTTAACATTTAATTGACACCCCCTGCGTATCGCATATGACAGTGTGAACTGCCAGATGTGCGGATGCGATGCGGGAACAGGCTGCGACTTCGCAGCCTTCCCGCATCGCACAAGTGTGAACCGAGCCTCACACTGCCATATGCGATACGCAGGGGGTGTCAATTAAATGTTAACGACACCCCCTGTTTGATCACATATCGCAGTGCGATCTGACAGTTCGCACAGGATCGGATCGCACAAGTGTGAACCACTGTGCGATCCTGATGCGGCTGAAAAAAAGGGTCATGTGCCAGGGCCGGTTCACATTAGTGTGATCACAGAGATCGCATGTAATTCACAGCGCACTGCTCCTAAATTACATGCGATCTCTCTGCGGTGCAAATTTCAGCCATACAGTTTGTATGGCTGAATTCGCACCGCATCCGCACCCAACACGCACAGGACCCTTTTTTTTATCCACAGCAGAATCGGATCGCATAGTGGTTCACACTAGTGCGATCTGATTCTGTGCGAACTTGCAGATCACACTGCGATATGTGATCTGATCTGGGGGTGTCATTAACTTTTAATTGACACCCCCAGCGTATCGCATATGACAGTGTATGTTTATGTATTAATCTATTAAAATTTGCACTTTATTTTACATTATGGCTTTTTGTGCTTTTGTGGGGGGGGGGGGGGGGGGCAATTTTTATTTTGCCTAGGGCGCCAAAAATTCTTGCACCGGCCCTGCCTTAGCTATAGGAAAGTGTAGGATGGAGTTGTCACAGCAGGAGAAGGGCAGGTCTTTGATGGTGCCTAAAACAAGTCTGAGCTTCATGGCAGGTTAATTCATTGCCAGTGGGCAACAATTTATGATCTAAGTTGTATAAGAGCTAACCTTGCAAGTTGGTTTTTGAATTTACAGAAATGGCATCAATAATGGACCATTGGATGTATGGTATAATTGATACATGTGTGGCTAGTGGTTGGTATGGTTCACCAATGTAGTTTACCATTAGGGGCCACTATCAACGACCAGCTTTACTGTTGTTATGTAGTCAGTGTGTAGTACTAAGGATGTAATAATGGTAATTAACACCACCTATGTTAAAGAATTATATCTTATTATTTTTTGTTATGGGTTATATTTTATTGTGTGTTGTTAATAAAGCTGTTTTCTTTCATTTCCATTGCTGTTAAGTATAGGGAGTAGTAAGCTGCAATCTACGTTGTTTTTGGGTTTTAATACACTTTAAATTCCAACTCTGGGCTCAGGTCCCCAGCCACATATGGGTCTCATCTGTTTTTAAAAATACAAATTTCTGGCCTCTATTTTCAATAACTTGGGTAATGGACCTATGACAACCATATAGCAAGCAAATGTAAAGGCAAAGCTCCAGGTAGGAAAGAAATTACACTTGCAGTCACCCCCCCCCCCCCACACTCACTGCAGGGGTTAAATCCCATACCTTATTTCGCTCTCAGGTAGGCTCCCTTCATCTGTCCAACCGACCCCTCTCTAAGGTTCCGGTGATTGTATCAAATACAGTGTAGTACCAATAGTCTTGCATTATACATAAAGACACCAAGGGCCCATCCACAACCTGGAGCATAAGAGAGAAGAGCGCTGGGAAGTATTGCAGCCTTTTCCTCTACCACCTGGACTTAACAAGCATTTAAGCCTTGCTATGTTGGGGGCCCCTACAAGCCTCTGCCAGGTTTTTTTTTTTTTTTTTATTCTGGGGTTCAGCTTTAGGTCAGAACTTATGGATATTAACACAAAGTATTTAGGACACTGGATTAGCTAGGACAGCCAGGCAACTAGCAATTTCAAGATCAGAGGTTAGTAATTGCAGTATACATAATTCCTCAGTACAGGTTTCCTTTAACTAAAAGCCATTATAACGAGGTATACAATGAATTGCATTGCCTTGTACTGTGTTAGCTAGCAATTAGATAAAATATTTTGCTCTTGGTAGGAGAAACAGACAAAGATGTCGTGGTGTGAGATGGCATGGGTAATATCATTTCCAACAGTTTTGCATATTTATAAAGCTGCTTTCATGAATTTCCCCTCTCATTTCATAACCTAAAAAAAATCCATATGTGGATACACAGCAATTTTACACAGATTTTTGGATGTTAAGCCAGTAATTTATAGCAGTTAAAATCAGACATATATATTATTTTCAAAGGAGGGAAGCTGGATGTGAAATGTATTAAAGATAAACACCTGGCAAATAACTGAATACATAGTGAAAATACATATACGAGAACTGTTTTTATGTGTTATATAATATGTCACCTTGTTTAACTGGTGATCCAGCTGCCTAAACAGATAGCACAGTCTGGTCCTCCTCTCCATGAGGCCTTTCTGCAGGTTAAACTGCATTTGAACAATGCTGCCTGATCCAGGAACTGCCTTAGCTCATGATTGGACGATGAAAGAGCAGCAGCACACTAATGCTCAGCCCTCCTCTAAGCATGTTCACAGATTGTATAAAAATAAACAGTCTTGATTGGCTGACATTGCTAACCATCCCTCTCATATTTTGGAGGCTGTTATGTGAGAGATAAGCCTGACTAGGGATCTAAAGCCAGTCATACATGCATCAAAATTCGACCAGTTCAGGAGGGATGGGATGAAGTTCCATCCATGTATGGAAACAGTGAGTATTATCTATATACTTAGCTATTTTCTGCCCGCTCTGGTCCTTTTTTTTTGTCAGTCAGCAGCAGCTGCAGGGGAGAAGAGGGAGCGCCAACAAAGGCTGTGGCAGGGGAACCCATGGGTGATATCAATGCTCCAGGAATTCCTAACCGTCGCTGTGCGCTCTCTCCTCTTCAGCTGCCGCTGGATGACAAATGACTGGCCCAGGTTGGTTTAAAAATAGGTAAGTATACATATCTTTTATACACAGGTTAGTCACCATAGGTGCTAGGTTGGGGGAGGGGGCTATTTAAAGACTAGTTAGGTTCAGGCTGGAATTCAATTTTAAAAAAGGATACATGATATACATACATATAAAATACAAGTTAAAAACCATAACATACAGTGGAACATAACTATAAAGAAAGACATGTGTGTTCTGAAGTTTTTGATTTTTTTTTTTTTACTGTTGATGGCGAACAATATTGTTGACTCTGTACTCAGGTTACAGAACATTAGCTAAACCCGAAAGAAAAAATGTAATATATTGCAGCTTGCCAGTTCCTAAATGTGGTGGCTGCATGCAATTTGTTTGCTTTATATAGCGTTTTTACCCAGTGATTTTTAGCGGGACTGCGACATTGTGGCGGACAGATCGGACCCCTAACTGACATTTTTGACACTTTTTGAGGACCAGTGAAATTAACTAGTTCGGGACCGCCCGCCACCGTTTTACGTCGGTACTTTGACGTTAAATAACGGGGTTATGGCAGCAGATAGCTGCCCGGTGCATGTCTCCATTGGTCCTCAACAGATAGCTCAATAGATAGAAGAACTACCCTAAGCCCACGTTGAATGTGGCTTTGAAATTGTGCAACTTCATCTTAAATCACACGACTTTAAAGCCACATGTCAGTGCGACTTCAGGGGCGACTTGGTAGACATCTTTGTGGCTTCATGCACAGATGTCTATGCAAGTCACAACTGAAATCGCCAAAAGTAGTGCAGGAGCTACTTTTTCAAATCAATGCACCGCAGGGTGGCGTTGCACTGATTTGACCTGTCAAGTTGCGTGACAAGTTGCTCCGGTGTGAACGGGGCTAAAAGAGGAAGTGTGTTTCTAGCCAGATCACTTTGCAAAAGTAAAGGAACAAAAAGCCCAAAAACAGAAAACCAAAGAAGCCTCCATATCTAAGGTGTGGTAGGCTGTAATACTGTATATATGTTGTGACAGAACTGTCCAGCAGCCAGCTTGGTTGCCTCCGACAATATACAGCTTACTCTAGTCTGGACCAAAGAACCCATTATTACAGGATATAGATATAGACAACACTAGCTTAGGTACAAACTGGAACTGGAACTGACTTTATTGTAAACTCATGCAGAATATATACCATGCAAGATTAGATGAGAATTTGATCACATTATCCTAACCATGCAAACTGTAAACATGAATATAATTAACATAGCTAAGGAACGGCCAATATAAACAGTATGCTAATCCACATCTAGAAATTATTAGTTGACAGTGATCTAATTAAGATTAACTAATTAACAACTAGTCACTTAAAAAAGCCGAGTACCCTGGATACACAAAGTACATTGTACATCATCATAAACATAAATATCCCACAATGGTTCAATAACAAGGTAAAGTGGACACAATATTAATCACATCTCCAAGAGATGAGCAGATAGATGAGCAGATAGATAGAAACAATAGGTGACTCACAGTAACAATGGGAATGCACACCCAGGAGGCACACAATGGGAAAGACATACTTAACAATAAACACATAACACTTTAATAAACAGACTATAGCAGGAGACTCCAGTATCAGGTTGGTTTGAGCTGATCATATTAACATCTGCTCTGAGTCTCACAGTCTAAAGCAGTCATTGATGATTTGGGCATAAAGAACCCAAATATGTGTGTTTTGGGGAGACATAGACCCAAATCCGAAGCAAGACCAAGGGTCCTCCAGGCACACACCTCCCAAAAGGTAGTGCTCCTTTAAAAACCAGGGCCCATAGTCAGTAGGTAGGAGGCTACCCTGCAGTCACCTCCAAAAGCCCCTGTCCTGGTTGGGTCTGTCTATATATATATATATAATTATTATTATTTTTTTGTGTTTGTTTTTATTTTGGTGGGGGGTCAGATATGCTTTAGTTACAATTCTAGATCCTGCCCAGCTTTCTTTCAATATTCAGTGTTGCATATTGCATTAAGTAGTGTGCCAGCCTAAACCCTCATACTTAGTTCTGAGAATTCCCATTCAGCTAAGTTATTCCAGCCCGGTGTGGAGGCAAGAGTCTCTTCACTCCTGTGAACTACTGTAAATGAGGTGCTGGCTGCTGAATTCTGCACTGCCAGCGAATACATTTCTTTGACTTGCTGTTATAGCCAGCGTCAACACTTGGAGCGAGCAAAACCGAAAACAGGAAAGTGGGAAATGTGGCAAAGCTAGGAATTAGAAATATAATCTAAACATATGAACTGGAAAACAGATGTCTGAAAATAGGCAGCTTGGGCAGCTTTTCAGCATTACCGAGGCATGGAATGCATTTAAAAGGTATTCTGCTTTCTCCAGTGAACATTCCTAGGCGCCAGTGGACTATCATGAGTAACGGAACAGGCATCTGAGTTATAAGAAACAGGAACTGCTACTCCAGAGGACACATGTATCCTATTCGTCTGCTGTGTATATGGGAATGGGATATAGAGGAAATTAGTGACATTTTTCATTCCACCAAAATAAAACTAACCACTTTGGCTCAGCTGCTACTTTACAAAAGAATGTTATGTATGTTTACGTAGTTGGAAACAGAAGGTTCCTGTGCCCTCTCCCTCTGTACATTAATATGCTCATTAACAGCATACCTTTCAACTGTAGAATTTAGGAATAAGGGACACCTTGATGAGTAGGTGACAAACAGCACATAGTGCACAACAGAAAGTGGCTACATTCAACTGAACAGCAAGCATAGTTTAAAGAGGTATTGTTAAATACTGTATGCAAGGTTAAAAATAGGCAAGGTCCAATGGGAGGAAAAAAGGTTGGTATAAGGCCCTGCAAATACAAGAAACGTCAAGCAACTTGGCCTGGCATCTACTCTTTCACTTCTTTGGTGGGCAGGGTGGCTTGGTGGACATCAATTCACTTCAATGGTGGAAAGTGAGGCCCAGTGGTTGCCCAATCACTTCTATGGTAGACATTCTTCTTGGTCTGTAGCCACTCATCTTCTCATCATCATCGACGAGCACACTACATGGTTCAATGTTATCTCACTAGAGAGCATGCATAAGAAACCTTCAGAAACCTATGAGGGGGGCTCAAGGTTTCGACTGCCATGGGTCCTCCCCAGAGTTTAAAGTGGAACCTAAGTCATTTTATACACTTGGCTTTGTTTGCATGGTTCACCCCTCCTTTGCTATAAATAAATGTAGAAATTCCCCAATTATTCGGAATCCAGGATGTGGGTTGCCATCATCCCTGTTAGACAAGAGCAAAAGGCAACCCCCCCCCCCCTATTTGGGTGGGACTATGTAGACTGCCACACATCCTGTTGTATAAAAATTGTAAGTTTATTCAAATCATTAAAAATTGTAGATAACTTGACACATCACGTGTCTAAATACTTGTTACAAAACATTTAAGATATTTAACAGTGAAGTATATGAAAAATGAGACCTATGAAAATGATAAACACGGCTTGCAAAGAATGTTCATCAAGAATGTAAGAATAACAGTGGGAAAAAAGCAAGAGTTCATTGGTCAGAAGTCCCCAATCATCCACCACAATTAAAATGACAACATTGCCACTATGACATCACCACAGTTCTGGGCCACTTTCAATGTGCTTCCCATGGCTACCTATAGATAACACCTGGATCCATAGTAGTAAATGAATAGATGTCCCTAAATAATCTCTGTTCTACTGTATTTAAAGAGCCACTCTTAAAGTGATCTCAGGTAGTGCATTATTACTTTTCTTTATTGATGTTCAATATTTCAGCCAAGGGAACTCCCCCTGCACATCCATTTAGTGCATCTATCGAGACATTAGTCACTTTAAATCACATCTATCAACCAAGTCATTGCCTTTCATTACGTCTCATCATATCATCCCCTGGCATTCTCGGCTATATATGTAGTTCTGTCTTTCACAGCACAGAACAGTGACAGACTATAATGAGGATCATAGGCTTGCCACCTACAGTATATATGGCAATACTGTAAATGTCGATGGGTTCCAGCCCATATACTGTAAAATAACAGTTGTGGGGTAATTTATTTGTATATATATTACAATCAAAATGTAAAACAAAATTGACGGAATGGAAAGATTGTAAGTGGGGTGGTAAGCTTTATAATTTGTAGAGATCTAATGAAAAATGTTCAACTCACTTATCTAAATGTTGGTAATATGTGTGATTTCCCTTAAATAATAGATGGGATTGTTTGCTGCCAGCTTTAGGCTTCATATCCATCCTCAAATCTCACGACCACCTGGACTACAGACATAAAAGTATTTACATATTTAGAAAAGACAGTTAAAGGGCCCTCTATAACCTCTGTAGCTGTATATTTTGTGAAGTAATTCATCTCCAAGATTCTCGAAGATCACAAACCAAAATTCTAAAATTCAGTATCAGTCAGTTTAAACAGCTTAGAAGCACCTGGTCTGTGTTTACATTAGAGAGCTGGATACCGCCAAGCTTATGTTCTTCAAAAATGTCTGTTCACAGCATTTGCCTTGGGCCATGTTGGGCAAGGTTGACTTTATAAGCAAATTGCCATGTCTGAGAGTTGAGACTACTACACTGGGCATAGTCCCAACTCCTAGACATGGCAATTTGCCTTTAAAGTCAGTTCACATCAATAGGCTGCTGTGAGAAAGGCTGAAAACAACTATTACATGCATTTTTTTAAATCAGTGCAGCGTTTTGAGATAGAAACCATCACATTGTAACGCCGCTGCATTGAATAGAACTGAATTAAATGTCAGTTGTTACATTTCAATAAAGCTCTGGCTTGAAAAAAAGTGAACATAATTGGCACATTGGCAGTGTTCCTCCCAGCACACATAAGTGGCCATGCTTTTAGTACAGCTGCTGGTATAAATGACTCCTTAGCGAAGGGGTAAGAAACTTAGATTTCACTGCCTGTGTCATGAACTTTGAAGATGTATTTTTTCACAATGCCTCAGCTACAGAGGGGAATATGTAAATACTTTAGTGTGCCTAGTCTATACACAGGTTAATGGTGGCGGTTCCCCATCCGGGAAGGGTTCTTCGTTTGTCCACACAGGAGTGTTTATGTACCCACTTTTTGGATTTACAGTCTGGATCTGTGCCATATTACCTATTTCTATTATGGCTGACTGATGTCAGCTAAGCATCCACTAACCTTTGGATGCTATATCTCAAATGGCTTATTTTTCATTCCACTACATGCTCCATACACTCCTGTTTTGATCCACGACACCCTCCTCGTTAGCTACATTTGGCGCTATTCGCGTTTTCTCTCCTTTACAGCAATATACAGAATACTTTACTATAATGCTCCAGACGAAGCTAATTGTAGCGAAACATGTAGAGCAATGTGAATATTAACAATATGAATAACTGAATACAGCATCAACCGATCTTGTTGGACGGCAGTATCATCTTCTGTCACCCTTCGTTAGATCCCCTTAATGTGAAGTATTTACCTATACTTTAGTACCAAGAGTTTTTGTCATATATAGTTGGATATTCTGTATTAAGCATCTACTAACTTTACTGCTACAGCAAATCTATGTGTGCCTTATCTAAGGCTAATATTTATATTTTACTGTATCTCCTTGCTTTTATAAGAATTTATCAATAAAAATTGATTTTTTTAATACTATTGTGCCAATAAAATCCTTGCCTTCCAATCCTTCCATATTCTATACACAGGTTATTTTTAAACCCTGATTCTTAGTGTGAAGTGCTGCCCACCAGTTCTCTGTCCAGTGAGACTGTCTCAGTGCCCGAAACTTCTTTATACAAGGGAATAATGGTTGGGCCTACTTAGCAACAGGAGACGAGCCTTGAATTAGATAGTAGCAACAAAATGTAACCAAGATCAAAGGTTTTCTATTGAGTCTATTGGAACCTATTGATGTAAACTTTTAGGTAGAATTTTAGTTTCAAGTAGATGACAGGCTTGCTTACATTAAAGTTTCCTCTGCAAAAGATTCTATACATATTCAGATTTGTTGGAAACGCTCCATAGTAATTGCATCAAGGAGATTTCTGTTTATGTTCTGTCCCCAAGACACAACAGGAAATGAGACAGTTGCCACTGGAATAGATGTCCACAATTGAAGATTTCACCCCACCTTCTTTTTTTTGGATTTCCCATCACTTTATGTGCCAGTATATTAGGCCACAGGACAAACCAAGGGGATGTATCTACTCAGCAGAGGAAGCAAAGTAAAAATCTCTTTAGTGCAGTTACAGTGGCAAAAAAAGTATGTGAACCTCCTTGGTAAAGTAGGTATTCAGAAGTAAATTGCCATAAAATGGGATCTTATTCTTCTCTAAGTCACAACAATAGACAAACACATTGTGCTCAAGCTGATAACACACAAACAGTTTGATATGCTTGTATCTTTATTGAACACAACATTTAAACATTCACAGTGCTGGAGGAAAAAAGTTAGTGATCCCATAGCCCAATTATTTAAATGAAAGCTAATTGGGTCAGTAGTTTGCACACCTGGAGTCCAATTAATGAAATGTAGAGTCAATCTTATATGTCAGTACATAGTGGCCCTGTGGACATACTCAAATACACCATGCCTCATCATAGATTAGACAATGTAAAGTGAATATATAGAGAACATGGACCTTTATGGCACGACACTACTACAGTACTATAGTGTCGTGCCATTAAAGTCCATTTCCTCTATATGTCCAGTTTACATCAATTATTGCAGGGAGATTAGAGGTGTGGTTTAGAGCTACTTTTTTTTTTTTTAAATTTTCATAATAAAGTTACAAACATGAACATTTGAACAGAAATATAACAGCACCAGTGAACAATGCAGCTCCCAAACCAAAACTGTGACAAGATGCATGGAAAGCAATAAATGAAGAGCACAGAAAGAACACATTAGAAAGTCCAATGACAGCCCCTTAGGGATACCCCTAGCATCTAAACCAAATGGTTACCAAGGCCCCCTGCCTTGAGGGGAGGAGAGGGAGGGGAAAGGGGCATGAAAAGGGTGAAGGGTCAGGGGAAAAAAAAAGAGTGGGGGAGGACAAAGTGAAAACAATATGTATTAATATAGGAAGGGAGAAAGACTAGAGATCCCCCCGGTTCCACCTTTTATAAATCAGATATACCTATTACCTTCTTCCTAAATCCTCGACCAGTGAGTACACTACATACAGAAACACTCCCCTTTATTAACCATATATTCCCATAAATCTAAAGAGGGGAAGAAAAAAATAAATTTAATTGGAGACAAATATTTACTAGTGTAGGAATAGAGAACTGGGTTCGCCATACTGGGAAACTCCCCGGTTCCACACATCTAAAGAATAAAAAAATACCCACTCTCTTCCTTCTAAATCTCCCACCCATCAATTCATTACAAACAAAAAAACTCCCTAAATTAACCATAAAACCCCTAAATACCTCTAAATCATGAATTATTTATTTATTGGTGATTAATTAAGGGGTGGATCTCAAGATAACTACATAAGTCATCTCCCCGATTCCATCCTGTTTAACATGTTCCCTACCCAGATTTAAACCACAGTCACAGTATACAGTATAAAAAACAAAAGGGGGGTGGGGGGAGGGGGAAGGGGAGAGGAGAGGGGTAGGGAAAAAGAAAGGGGGGGAAAGCGGGGGATCAAAACGTAGTTGGATAAAATTTAGTCTCACGATTTTCAATTATATTATTACCCCCTCAAGGGATTTCCCCTATCCCCCCCACACCCTTCTCCTCTTAAGAGGGGCTCTCATTGCCCATATAACTCATATAAATTGAGGACTGTTTAAACTTAAGCCAACTTCTCCAAGTTTTATAAAATCTCAATCTATAATCACTTTGCAGATATATTTTATATATATATATATATATATATATATATATATATATATATTCTTCCATGAACCTGGTTCTATCCACTTCCCTAAACCAATCCTGCATTGTCGGTATTTTCTTTAACTTCCAATATTTTGGGATTAGTGCTTTCAGTGCATTTAACAGAAATGGAATAATAGCTACTCTATATGTTCTTTTCTTGACTCGTCTGTAGCATGGAACAGGCATTGCCAAGGATCTTCCCTAAACTCTACATTGCTGATCTTCCTACTTAAGCTCAACACTTCTTTCCAATATGGCTGAATCAAAGGACAGCACCACCATATATGAGCATGAGTTTCCTCACTCCCACAATCCCTCCAACATAAAGGTGATACTTCTAAATCGATCTTATGTAGTTTTGATGGAACATATTACAACTTTGTTAATAGTTTATAATTAATTTATTTTATCCTCGTATCCATTGAGGTGGAATGTACAAAAGCTATAACCTTTATTTTTATTAAACCTTTCATCTTTAGATGATCAATCTAAAGCTTTAGAATTGTCATTTATCCAACCGCCGCATATCTTTTCAAATTTAGAAGTCACCCCTCTACTGGCATATGTGTCATTGTATAGCAGCAAGGTATTATTTATTAAGGCCTTCCAAGCCATAATGGTAGAAGCCAAAGGATACTTCCATGACAAAATAATTAGTTTACATGCATAATACAGTAACAAGGTAAACAGCGTGCAGATCACCTTTTCAGATGCCAACGGATCTACCAGGCCCAGCAAACACACTTCTCCAGAGGGTCTAATGGAAATTGTAGTGACTGACTTAACACAATCCATGGGTGCCAAAAAATGTGCATAAAATCTGCCCCAGGGGCAGCACATCTCCAACAGTTCGAGGGGTATGTTGTAAAAATTCTCGCCAGTTTAGCTGGGGTGTAATAAATTCTATGGAGAAATTTAAATTGTATCAGGTGGTCATGTCATCCCAGTCATCATTATTGAGCTGCAGGAAGTCTGACAACAATGCCACATGACAAGAGGCCAAAACCTTAGTGGTGTCTATGAATAATTGTTTGTGGTTTAGAGCTACTTTGACACTTTAGATAAAAGACGCTCAAAATTTTTAGGATTGCTGTTCATAAGAAGCATCAGCTGATATAAAACATGTCTTGCAAAAAAGGAGCTCTCTGAAGACATATGATCAAGAATAGTTGATCTGCATAAAGCTGGAAAGGGATACAAAGCAATCTCAAAGCGTTTAGGCATTCATTAGTTGATAAATACATTGTCTATAAATGGAGACAGTTTAGTACTGTGGCTACTCTTTCTAGAAGTGGGCACCCAGCCAAGATGACTCCCAAGGCACATCCTCCATGAGGTAAAGAAAAACCCACAAGTAACAGCTAAAAGCTTGAAGACATCACTGGAACTGGCAAACATCCCTGTCCATGAGTCTACCATACAAGGGTCTTTGAACAGACAGGGTGTCCATGGCAGAACACCACCGAAGAAGCCACTGGTCTCCAAAAACCAAAAGTGCTTGTTTGAAGTTGTGGCTGCCAAAGGAGGTTTGATAAGCTATTACCGCCAAGGGTTAATTTACCTTTTCCTCCAGCAATATGAATGTTAGAATTTTTTGATTGTTATCAGTAGAGTTGAGCGGACACCTGGATGTCCGTGTTCGGCGGGTTCGGCCGAACTTGAAAAAAAAGTTCGGGTCCGTGTCCCGGACTTTTTCCGAACTTTACCCGAACACCGAACCCCATTGAAGTCAATGGGGACCCGAACTTTCAGGCACTAAAATGGCTCTAAAACACCAATGGAAAGGGCTAGAGTGCTGCAAATGGCAGCAAAATGTAGTTAAGAGCATGGCAAGTGCTCTGCAAACAAATGTGGATAGGGAAATAACTTAAACAACAAAAAAAAACAGAAAAATAAAACAATTTTCTTCATCTGTGAAGGACGAGGCCCATATGGAGTAGGAGGGAGGTTGAGGTGGCGGTGGATGTGGCGGTGTAGGTGGAAGCGGCTGTGGAGGGGGACGAGGTAGCCAACACTGCCTTTTTTCAGTCATTTTAAATTAGGTACACCCCAAAAGAGTGAGAAAGATCAAAAATATAACAATGGCTGGGTTGAGAACGCTCTGATTGGCGGAGCGAAACGCGTCAAGCCGTCCGAACACGTAGTACGTCATTTCCGGCTGCAACCTCTTCCGGCTTCCGGCTTCCGGTTACACGGGTGGAACGCACGGCCATTCGTTTGGCGTCCCATGGGTTTGCTAAAGGCGGATTGATTCTTTATGTTTTGTAAGTGTATCTTTTTATTGCGTGGTAAATAAACCTTTTAGAACATACTGCACGATGATGGCCCTTTTCTTTTTATGATACTGGGGAGCATCACCTGGATATTTACCTGGATATAGAGGCACAGGAGATCTACAGCTTATATCTGTTGGTGATCCATAAGAGGCGGTTACCTTATACAACCAGTTTTAAGGCGATATTACTCTCTGCTTCTGGTGAGTGTGGGACCGAGAGGGGAGCACTAACTCACAAGGACTGAGCACCGGCACTTTAACCATATACCTTGAGCACGGAGCACTTATAGTAGCACAAGAGACTTGCACTTTATTCAGTTTGGAAGATATTTATTGTTATGAACTTTATATTTATAATTACTTTTGATATATGATATGTCACACATATGAGTTTATTTATAATATTTATGCTGTTATATTTAGTGTAACACTATATTTATATACACAGTTGCACAGTT
This sequence comes from Pelophylax lessonae, assembly GCF_965119305.1. Taxonomy (NCBI): domain Eukaryota; kingdom Metazoa; phylum Chordata; class Amphibia; order Anura; family Ranidae; genus Pelophylax; species Pelophylax lessonae. The sequence goes on from NC_138772.1 coordinate 479,569,542, forward strand.
ATTTGCACGAGCACTTTATGATGATATTTATTTATTAGCACAACTGATGTTTATGTTTATGGTTTCGGTTTAAGCAGCGCAGGTACTTAGTTTTTCAGTTTTTCAATGGCTGGGTAAGTTCGGTATCCATCTCTATTCTGCACAAGGTACGGAAAAGTCCTGTGGGATGCATGCCTGGTTCATTTTAATGAACGTGAGCTTGTCCACATTGTCTCTGGACAGGCGGCTGCGCTTGTCTGTGATAACGCCCCCAGCCATGCTAAATACACGTTCAGATAATACACTGGCTGCAGGGCACGCCAGAACCTCCAAGGCGTAAAGGGCAAGCTCAGGCCATGTGCCCAATTTGGAGACCTAGAAGTTGAAGGGTTCTTCTGAGGTGCTGGCGGTGCCCTGGCTGCGTTGGCGACCTCTTCCTCCTCCTCCTCCTCTGCCTTGCCCTTGTGCTTCCACTGTGGCCCCGCTGTCAGGTGGAAATGCCAGCAGCATTGCGTCTACCAGCGTGCGCTTGTACTCGCGCATCTTGCGATCACGCTCCAGTGAGTGAATTAAGGATGGTACGTTGTCCTTGTAACGGGGATCCAGCAGCGTGGCCACCCAGTAATCAGCACAAGTTAGCAGATATCCTACAGAATGACCTGGACAAAATAACGGAGTGGGCAACGACATGGCAAATGAGGTTTAACGTGGAGAAGTGTAAGGTTTTGCACTTGGGGACTAAAAACATAAAAACACAATACACGTTAGGAGGGGAACCCTTGGGGGAATCAAAAATGGAGAAAGATCTGGGAGTCTTGGTTGATGATAGATTAGGCAACAGCATGCAATGTCAAGCGGCAGCTGCCAAAGCCAGCAGATTATTAGCATGCATAAAGATTAGAACAGCAATCTGTAGTAAAATATAGCTGAACGCTGCACACAACAGACTGATAAAAATATATTTTTTTCTCCCTCCTCCTCCTCAGTGGGCTCAAGTGAGGGCAAAAAGATTGTTCACTGCACCACCCCCCACACTGCAAAATCGATGTAGATTGCTAACGGACGATTGTTCTGTCCCTGCCTAATCTCTCCAGCCTGTCCCTAAAATGCTCAAATAACTTTCCCTGCCTATACTCCGACCTGTCCCTGCATTCTTTTCGGGCACAATTTTTCACTGTCTGTCCCTAATCAGCAGCCAGCACGTATGATGCGTGCTCTATCCCTACACTACAGCGGAATGACGCACCGCGCTGTGTCTCTCGAACTTATAAAGACATGGGTCACATGCTTCAGATGGCCAATCACAGCTACTAATACATTAGTAGGCATGGCTGGGATGGCTTAAGGCACACCAGTTAAACGCTTGTTGATTGGTTGTTGAAAGCCCGCCATTAAAAGCGCGCCATTACATACAAAACAGGAAATAAAATTACCGAACACGGATTTTAAACCCGAACGTACAGTAAAGTTTTCGGGTCCGTGTCCGGGTAGCAAAAATCCAATAATCCGGTACGAACCCGAATAATACAGTCCGTTCGCGCAACACTAGTTATCAGCTTAAGCACATTAGGGGAGATTTATTAAAACTTGAGCACTCAGAATCTGGTTCAGCTGTGCATGGTAGCCAATCAGCTTCTGACTTCAGCTTGTATAATTAAGCTTTGACAAAAACATCTGGAAGCTAATTGGTTTCTATGCAGAGCTGCACCAGTTTTGCACACTTGAGTTTTGGTAAATCTCCCCTATTGTGCTTGTCTATTGTCGTGACTTAGATGAGAATCAGATCAAACTTTATGGCAACTCACTACAGAAAGCCAGTTAATTCCAAAGGGATCACGTATTTTTTTCTTGCCACTGTATATATAATTTGTTTACCCCCCACAAACACACACACAGTCTTAAAGAGTGTTGTGGCATGCATGCGCCCAGCAGAAAGATTTTGATGAGCAGATGTGTGGCTCTGATGAGGAATCACAGCTGTAATTTTGCTGCTTTTGGATCAGGGACCTGTGAGGCTAGGAGGGGACCTAACAAAATAAGCAAAACTTCACTCAACAAGCAGTTAAATTTTAAGCCTACTCAGTCGTTGATTCATCCAGTTATACTCCCCTTGTCCCCTAGGACATGTTATACCTATCTGCACTGTGTAATGGTTTTGCATATTAGCCCGATCCTTCTCTTCTGGGGTCCCCTGCTAACACTCCTGGCTCCTCCCCCTTGTTTTATTAAGGCACTTGTCATAGGTGTGTGCAGCCTATTAAATTAGTGTGTGCACCCCAAAGCTCAAACAAACGTGTTTGTGTGTGTCTACATATATATGACCCCAGCACATTTATCTCACCACATTGAAAGGTAAGTAGCTAAAGACTTCTCTTATGGCAGAGTCAGTAAGAGAGAGATTTTTCCCATCTTCCTGCCAGCACAAAAAGTGATAATGTTTATGTACATGGGGTGATTAGGGTGTGCCCAGGCACACCTTGCACACCCTGTGCGCACGCCTATGGCACTTGTGCGGACTTCTTAACAGATTCAGACATACATCCCGGTTCTGCCCCATCCTCCGCTCTCAGCCAATGGCTCCCATTACTCTCAGCCAAGCCTTTGAGCAGGGGGATAGGGGAGAAGAGCTGCTGCAGTTGTGCACAGCACTGGATCCAGATCGGGCTCAGGTGAGTATTTATGGGGGGGCTGGGGGGTGTGCTACTATTAAAGTCTTTTCACCTTAATGCAGGGAATGCATTAAGGTAAAAAAAAAACCTTTTACCTATACAACCCTTTTCAACTTCGAAGTTTTTATGTTCGTAAACATATTCATTATCTTTCACGAACAACAAAACCATAGGTCAGGAAATTGCCAGAAATTCACAGGAGAGTAAATGTTAAGCATTTTGCTTAAACATTCAGAATAAATAACATAGTCACTGCATAAAACAGCCATTAATTTAAGAAATAGCAAAGTTTCCTTTAAAATAGTATGATTTTGCTAGCAACAGGAGTTGAAAAAAATATTATATTACATCCATTTTATGCTTTTCTACAAGGTGCTTATATTATATGTTCTGTCTAATAATAACATGGCATTTTATTCTCTATAATCAAGTTAGGAAATGCTTTTAAAAGCTAGACGTGTAATCGAAAAGTTAGAGTTCAGTCAAGCTCTCCAGAAAACGTTCAGGTAATACTGTGCTAAGTGTTAAATTTAGGTAGTATTGGTATGATGGAGAAAAAACTATACATTGGTTCATCCTAAATTCTGTATGAGCAGGGTCATGGAAGAAAGGTCCTTTGGGGTTCTAGAGTGGGAAGAGGCAGGGGGAAGTTATAGGCCTAGGCTTAGAACAACAATCCTGTTGAAAGTCAAAATGGCAAACATGGTCAGTGAACTGACCCCTACTACTGCAGGCTAGCAGTGCAGGAAACCACCTTAAGGCAAGGTTCACACTTTTGCATCTGCATTTTTAATGTGTTTTCTTGACACATTTCTGTATGGGTCCATAAACACCAAAATAATAACAATAATAAAGCACCAAAATAAGCACCTGCAACTACAAGCGCTTTGCACAGTTGTGCTAAGGGCCAAGAGACCATAATGGAATTCCTCACCGTGAATTGTCTCGTGATGACAGAAGCATGACAAATTTCACAAGTGTAAACAAGGCACAGCAAACTTCTTTGTTCTACTAGCAGGAAAAAATAATTTCTGCATATTTTTTTACCTTCTCTCATGCAAACTTTTAAGGAAATTGAGGTGGGGAGAAATTTCAAAGTGAACTATTAGAAGACAGAGGCCTTAAAGCGGTAGTATCCCGCTTTTTGACACTTTTACCTACAGGTAAGCCTATAATAAGGCTTACCTGTAGGTACAATTAATATCTCCTAAACCGGCATGCGCTCTGAAGGTCCATGGGGACCTTTAGTTTTGCTTGCCTGGAGCTTGCCGGAAAATCACTCCCGCGCGCATGCGCGGGAGTGACGTCACCGCGGCTCCGGCCAATCACAGCGCCGGAGGCGCCGAACCCGGAAGAGACGCTGAGGGATCATGGCAGTGCCCGCAGCGATGTCCGGGGGTCCGTGTCGGGGCTTTGTTCTAAGGTAAGTAATACATAATGAGCTAGTATGTGATGTATACTAGCTCATTATGCCTTTGTCTTGCAGGTTTTTTTTTCTTTTTTTTTTCTTTTTGTTTGGGTGTACAACCGCTTTAAATGTTTCTCTACCCCAGTCGCTAGTATCCCAACTAATTTTGTTACCTTGTTTAATTAGGCAAAAGTTTGCCAGAGGGAGATATGAGGGACAAGGTAAAATGGGAAAGGGAAAGAGGAGATAATCGGGGCATATGGGATTTTAATGATACCATAAAACATTTTTTTAGAAAGACAATTCCATAAAATAAAAATGTTGTTTATTACAAAAAATTCATAAACTTGTACGAGACAATATACATTCACAAATATATTATAGGATCTTGGCATCCAGGGTAAGTTGCAGTGGTACCATGTTACCCATAGTCTTGGTGTTCAGAGTGTACCTGGGATCTATATCTGCAACTGGGCCATACTCAACTTGTTTCACGGCTGTAACCTCTTCCTCAGAAGTTTAGTTATAAAAGGACCAAGGATCCTATGAAAACAGTCATATTAGTAAACATATATACAATAATGTATTACAAAAGTGCATAATTTTTGTACATGGAAGATCATTAATAAAGCTCACCTTAGGTCAGAATCTCACCAAGTATGACTTTCAAAGATGGATGCCAAAAAAAAAAAAAATTTTAAATAAAATATTCCCCATTTGTTGGACATTTTCTTGTATATAAGGTGATCTTAATACTATTTAAGAAGCTTTGTATTTTTGTTTAGATTGCAGCCCACCAGTTTAGGGTGGGACGTGCGCCCCCTTTTGGAGTGTCGGAAATCCTGAAATTTGACAGCCAGTTGTAAGCTTAGTATCTTTGAATATGAATATAAGAGTGTTTGAAAAGTTGAGCTTCTTCAGGTTCCAAACATATGTACATACAGCGAACCCTTAGTGTAATTTGCTCAACCATAGTTATGAAAAGGTGGTAAAATCTTGAATTTTAAAATGGAAATAGCTGTATGAATGGAGATACAACAAAGGAAAGAAATCTCCACCAGGGGAGTAACCAATCTGTTGATTCCAAACAAGGGGTGCAACATAAAGGAAAGAGCACCCCAGAAAGGGTCCCATTAACCAAAAAATACCGGGATCAAAAGGGCCAAATCCTTCAACAAAATTGCCCATAAGCAAAGCCTGCAACAGTAGGCAAGTTTGACCTGTCGTTCGTCCAGAGAAAGCATATAATCAGGCTTGAACATGAGCTTTGCTAATTGAAGAGCTATAGGTTTCACTCATCAGGGAGTGTCAGGCCTCTGCAGAGAGACCACAGCTTTTACACAGAGAGCAAGAGTCCTTCAAGGATTTTTGTCTACACAGGCAAAGGTGCATTTTGCTGCCCACCCCATCCTTCCCCCACCCCCCTTACCTCCACAATGCAATCCCCCACCCCCATATGGCATACACCTTATTTTATTACCCACAACCCCTCACTGTCTGCAGCCACACTGGTACCTCCTTCATGCTGTGCCCCTAATGTGATGGGGCACAGTGTAAAGGACGTCACACAGCATTGAAAATTTGAGCTGTACTGATCTGCCACTAAATGGCATTGTGTGTAATGAGGGGGCGGGGTTATGCATTCCCTGCTTCCCCTCACTGGTTACTAGCTGGCAGGTGAGACAAACTAAAAATTCCATGCTGCACCTGGTAGGAGAGAGGGCATTAGGGAATGGCAGACAGATATTTTAAATAGAAATAAATAGAAATGAAAAGAATAAAATAGATTAGAATATAATAGAAAAAAAAGAATAGAATAGAGTAAAACAGAACAGAATATAATAGAAAAAAGGAATAGAATATAAAATAATAAAACATATTAGAATACAGTAGAAAACAATAGTGTAAAACAGAACAGAATAGAAAATAAAAGAATAGAGTGGGGTAGAAAAAAAATAAAAGACTAGAACAGAATAGAATAGAGTAAAACAGAACAAAATAGAATAGAAAATAAAAGAATAGAATAAAAAATAATAGAAATTAAAGGAATAGAATATAATAGAAAAAAAAGCAATAGAAAAATTTAGAATAAAATAGAAAGAATATAACCGTTTACCGAAATTTGAATTTCTAATAAAAAAATGTCATATTCGATAAGAGTAAAATTGAAAAGAAAAGAACAGAGTAAAACAGAACAAATAGAATAGAAATTAAAGGAATATAATAGAAAAGAATATAATAGAATAGAAAAGAATATAATAGAAGAGAATAAAATAGAATAAAAATAATCATTTACTGAAATCCAAATTTTGAATAGAATACTGTGAATTCTAATTCAAATAGAATAGAATAGAACAGAAGAAACTACAGAATCGAATCGAATAGAATAAAATAAAACGAAATAGAAAGAATATAACCATCTTCTGAAATTCAAATATCAACTAGAATAAATTTGAATAGAATAGAAAAGAAATGAAAAAATAACATAGAAAAAAATAGAATTTAGTAGAATCGGAAAGAATAGAAAAGAAAAGAAAAAAAAACAGTAGACTAGAATAGAATAAAATAAAAAGAATATAACCCCCTTCTGAAATTCGAATTTCGAATAGGATAAATTTGAATTTGAATAGAATAGATTAGAATAGAATAGAAAAAACAATAGAATAGGATAAAATAAAATAGAAGGTATATAACCGTCTTCCAAAATTTAAATTTCTAATAGAAGAAAAAATTGAATTTGAATGACAATTCAAATTTCAATGCCAATTTGAACTGAATTTCGAAAACAAATAAACTAAACTAATTCCGAAAATGAATTAAACTAACCTAACAAGTTTACTAAACAAAATTATTTAAATAATGCATGAAAACTAATTTTTTCGATCTGCACATGTCTAAGGAAGGCAAGGGACAGACTTTCCTAGTCTCTGGCCTTTTCTGAAGAAACTGATCAGCATAATTTTGAACACCCTTTGTTTTTCGATGTACCTGGAATGTTTGGAGATAAATTCTTTGAGGCAGGATCAGTTGTTTATATACAAAAAGTGCAGGACAAAAAACATTGTAAATAACAAAGAGGTGCAAACTTATATAACTAAAAAAAAACCTTAGAGACAGCAAGTGATATATGAAAAAAGAAAAACTGTAATCCAAAAAAAGTTTTTTTCAAAAAGTCTACCATAAACAGAAAAGGGAAACCTGTCATGCTCAGTGACGTAAAACATCTGTGAAAGGTCCGAGATGGCTAGCTGAAAAGGTAAGTGTTCCCCGGCCAGAAATTGTGTTCCAGCTTCTTACCAGAAGGTATTGACCACTGTACTACATATGGTCAAATAGCAAATAGGGGATTAAAATCTCCCTCCGACCCTTCTGTGTCCACAGACTGTTCACAGACAATCACAAGTGTCTCCAAAAATGCTCAGGAGCATCCAATAAGATCAAACGTGCATGGTGACATCCCCACCCTTTTGTCATAGATGACATCGCCTGGGGGATGGGCTGGGAAGGCGACTTAGACTGTAAACTATTTAATGTAAAATGACAAGCTGTTAAAAACTCACATCTCCCAAGAATACATGGAGCCTGAGAATCGGGGGTGAAGAGTCCCTCTGTGACATCTTGAACAGTAGGGCTTGAGTTCTTCCAGCAGTTCTGGCAGACTGTTTTTCCTCCCACTTCCTCTGTCGGTGTTTGAGCTGGCTTCCGTGGAGAGAAGATGGAAACAGACGAAAACGAGGGCTGGAACGCACCATGGACCGCAAACCAGTGACGTCATAAACTTGCAACGCGTTTCGGAGCATACGTTGTATGGCACTGGCCTGATAGCGCGCTCCTTTGTCAAGCTGCTTGCTGGCCCCAAAACCACTGGATACTGTAAGTTCACCAAGGACTCGTTATAGCCTATGAACTAGCGCCGATCCATCCATATCTGGAAAGGCGACTTATCTTGCATATCGGTTGAAAACAGAACACCAGTGCCATCTTACCTAGTGGCCGCAGTGCCCAAAGTAAATGAACAGACTGATATAGAACAGCCCTGCCGGAGGATGGAGGACTGAACTGCATGTATAATCATAATTGTAGCCCACAGGTATTCAATAATCTGTACAAGTGCCAGCTAATGTCATAATGATATTATGACAGATACCATAATCTCTTCTCCTAAAAAGGTAATTAATATATAAAAAATTATAACTTTAATATGATATGCAGGCATTAAAAAAATCCCCAACCCCTAAAAAGGGGAAAATATTGATAAAAATTACCACCCGTGATACAAAAAAAAAAGCATAGGAATGTCACGTACAGATTATATGGTAATAGAAAATAGGAATAAAAATAGAAAAAATAAGAAATAGAAAATAAAAGTTGGAACGAATTTCTTAAAATCCATCCAAATAAAATGTATTTATTGGAACTAACTATTATTAATAAAACAATTACTGTCCAAACATTAAGGCTGAATTTTTTTAATTAAAAATCCAGTGGGTTTCTAGCCTAGATATCAGTCTTCTAACATGACTGCCCCTCCAGTGTGGTGTATATTTTTCCATAGAAATAAAAAGTGTACCAAATGGGATTTTGTTGTGGTGTTTTGCATAAAGCCTGGATAGATCAAAATCTTTAAAACCACATTTAATGTTACCTATATGTTCCGGCGGTGGCACTTGTAAGGTGCATATAGTGCACCCTACATATTGTTTGCCACATGGGCATTGGATCATATAGATAACAAATTTGGATGAGCAAGTAATGAACGTTGGTACCAAAGCAACAAAAATCTGTGCTCTTACCATGTTTTTATAAACAAGTGACTATATACTTACTTGCTAAATAAATAGTGCCGATTTAAAAAATCCACAAACATATTCCATGTACAAAAATGAATTAATAAATCAAATATAAATGTGCAAAATTCGAGTCCATTTGTGCAAAATGAATAATCAAAGTTCATTTGTGCAAAGTAAGTGCTTATGCTGCAAAGTAAGTGCTTATGCTGATGTGTCTCTTAACCACTATCTACGTCGGCGGTCAGCCCCTCACAGGCAAACTAACGTAGGGCTACGTTGCTTGCTTGTGAGGGTCTAGAGAGCGAGCGCGCGCCCCCGGAGGCGCGCTCCCGCTCCCGCGTGGTCACGGACCCCCCCGCGCATGTGACCAGCGGACCCGATGTCCGCCGGCCACTCGGGGATCGGCGGGGGAGAGGGAGAATGTCAGGCAACTTGTGTAAACAAGCTGCCTGTCATTCTCCTCGCTGTAAAGACACTGATCACATGGATCTACTATGTAGATCCGTTGATCAGTGTCCTTACAGCTCAAGCCACAGCCAATCACAGTAGAAAGCACGCCCCTAGGGACACACACAGCCCCTTCCTCCCAAATAAAGTTAACCCCTTCACTACCAGTGTATTTTTACAGTAACAGTGCATATATATAGCACTGATTACTGTAGAAATGTCACTGGTAACCCCAAAAGTGTCAAAAATGTCAGTCAAGGGTCCGATCTGTCCGCCGCAATGTCGCAGTACCGCAAAAAAAAGCGCAGATCGCCACCATTACGCGTTTAAAAAAAAACAACAAAAATGACAAAAATCTTTCCCTTTGTTAGTAAACGCGATAACTTTTGCGCAAACCAATCAAAATACGCTTTTTGTGATTTTTTTTACCAAACATAGGTAGCATAAAACAAATTGGCCGAAAATGTTAAAAAATTTTGATTTTTACATTTTTTTGGGGGGGAATTTCATATAAAAAAATGTGAAAAATATTGTTATTTTTGCAAAATTGACGCTCTTTTTTTGTTTATAGCGCGTGATCAAAAAATCGCACAGGTGATCAAATACCACCAAAGAAAGCTCTGTTTGTGGGAAAAAAAGGACGTCAAATTTGTTTAGGTACAGCGTCGCACGACCGCGCAATTGTCCGTTAAAGTCACGCAGTGCCGAATCGCAAAATACCCCCTGGTCGGAATGGGGGTAAAATCTTCCGGGGCTTAAGTGGTTAAGGTGTAAAATCACCCCTTCATGCTCCCCGCCTGCACTCCCCGCTCACCGACTCTCAGAGTCAAATTGCACTTCTCAATTATGGTATTCTCATCTGGTTGATGTTATCTCATCTCTCTTTCTCCATCCAGTTATACAGTAAGGTATGCTGATGCATGCCATATGTCATTGAATGTGAGCATTTGCCCACTCAAGTCTGTTACGACGGCAAACTGCAGTCAGGTCGAGACCCTGATGAGGACGACGAGAATGCAGATGAGCTTCCCTGAGACGGTTTCTGAAAGTTTGTGCAGAAATTCTTTGGTTATGTAAACCGATTGTTGCAGCAGCTGTCCAGGTGGCTGGTCTCAGATGATCTTGGAGGTGAAGATGCTGGATGTGGAGGTCCTTGGCTGGTGGGGGTACATGTGGTCTGCAGTTGTGAGGCTTGTTGGATGTACTGCCAAATTCTCTGAAGCGCCTTTGGCTTATGGTAGAGAAATGAACATTCAATTCACGGGCAACAGCTCTGGTGGACATTCCTGCAGTCAGCATGCCAATTGCACGCTCCCTCAAAACTTGCGACATCTGTGGCAATGTGCTGTGTAATAAAACTGCACATTTTAGAGTGGCCTTTTATTGTGGCCAGCCTAAGGCACACATGTGCAATAGTCATGCTGTCTAATCAGTATCTTGATATGCCACACCTGTGAGGTGGATGGATTGTCTCGGCAAAGGAGAAGTGCCCACTAACACAGATTTTGACAGATTTGTGAACAATATTTGAGAGAAATAGGCCTTTTGTGTACATAGAAAAAGTCTTAGATCTTTGAGTTCAGCTCATGAAAAATGGGGGCAAAAACAAAAGTGTTGCGTTTATAATTTTGTTTAGTGTAACATGGAATCCCTGTCCATCCTACTTACTTGCCAGATAATTTTGTCTATATTGGCTTTTGAAATCTGGATTTTAGAACAGAGGCTTGTTGAAAAAAAATTAGTAAGGTTGGTACAGTTACGTCTGATACCTTAGAACTGACTTTAGGAGCCCCATTCAGACAGGATGGGTGATGATAACTAGACAGGGTTATAAACCCATTACAATGGGTTTCTTTACCCACTTCTGGACCAGAAGATTTTCCCCCTTAATGACCAAGCCATATTTTGCGATTCGGCACTGCATTATTTTACCGGACAATTGCGCGGTCATGCGACACTGTACCCAAATAAAATTCATGTCCTTTTTTTCCCACAAATAGAGCTTTCTTTTAGTATTTGATCACCTGTGTGATTTTTATTTTTTCGCGCTGCAAACAAAAAAGAGCGACAATTCTGGAAAAAAAAAAAAAACAATATTTTTCACATGCTGCTATATAACATTCCCAAAAAAAAAATTTAAAAATCAAAATTTTTTTAACATTTTAGGCCAATTTGTTTTCCGCTACATATTTTTGGTCTACCTACAGGCGTGCGATCAACGTATACCTACGTCGGTTCACGCAGGAGGGCCGCAATGCCGCAGTATAACTGCGGTGGGCGGTCTGGAAGTGGTTACAATAAGTAGTGGTTTTCAAGCTGTCATTCAAAACCTAAATGTTTAAATCCATAAAATGTATTCTATAACTACTGGCTTCATGTTGTAAGTAGGGATGATCGAACGGTTCGGGTCCACCATCGGTTCGGCCCGAACATTGGGTGTTCGAGGTTCGGCCGAATTTAGAACTTTTTGCCCAAAAAGTTTGGAATTCGGCAACCAGAACCAACCAAAATGCAATGCTTCAGGAAATGGGCTTTAAAAGCCTGTGATTGGACCAGAACCATTAGCAAAAGCCAATTGAGGGGGCAGGAGAATGCTAGGAATGTGATTGGAGTGACTAGGGGGTCCCTAGACCAATCATTAGTGAATACGCCCCCCAGTATATAAGATAGCCCCCGCCATATTCCTAGCATTGTTATACTGGACATGGAAGAGAGTGGAAGCAGTTCTGTTAATTTTACTTTAAAAGTGTCATTTAGCATTTATTAGTGTGAGGAAAGGGATATCTAGTGTAGTTAGGGTGCTCCTTTACACTTAAGTTAGCTTCAAAAATTTAGTTTCTGTAGGGAAAGTGTTAAGTGTAAGGGGACCGTAGTGTAGTGTAGGGTTAACTGACAGTGACTGCTATGGAAGGGTGACAAAACCCTTCCATAGCAGGGTGACCGCTATAGAGAAATGATCATTTCTCTGAGTTGCTTCGGGACAGGAATATGGCTTCTCACCAGCAAGCATTTTTCATGCTGCAGGGGTTGCCACTGCCAGTGCTTTTTTGAGGACATGTTTGATGTCAGACATGACATCTGAACATGTGTATAGGGGGTATATATACACATATATGTCTGTATATATACCCCTAGACATATATAGGTGTGATAGTAGCAGAAATATATGCTTGCGCTAATGAAATCATTTACAGTAATATATTTCTGCTACTATCACACCTATATATGGCTAGGTGTCTATATACATATAATTATGTGTGTATATATACCACTATACACAAGTTCAGATGTTTTGCCTGCCTCAAAAGAACCCAAAAAAATGCCAAAAAAACGCTAGCATCAAAAAAAAATGCCCAGGTGTGTTTTTGCTGGCATTTTTTGGGGGGTTTTGGAGGCAGGCAAAACATCTGACCTTGTGTATAGTGGTGTATATACACACATACATATATTTATATACACAGCTAGATATATATAGGTGTGATAGTAACAGAAATATATGCTTGCGCTAATGAAATCATTTACAGTAATATATTTCTGCTACTATCACACCTATATATGGCTAGGTGTCTATATACATATAATTATGTGTATATATACCACTATACACAAGTTCAGATGTTTTGCCTGCCTCAAAAGAACCCCAAAAAATGCCAAAAAACGCTAGCGTCAAAAAAAAAATGCCCAGGTGTGTTTTTGCTGGCATTTTTTGGGGGTTTTTGGAGGCAGGCAAAACATCTGAACTTGTGCATAGTACCACTATACACAAGTTCAGATGTTTTTCCTGACTGCAAAGAACCCAAAAAAATGCCTGCTATTAAACCGGCAAGGTGTGAAAACCAAGAAGAGAAGCCAACCCCCTGTGCTGAAAGTGTTCTAATACAAACAATCCTTTTTTTTATGGTTCTGGACATGCTACAGAGCTGAAACTTCACAGGTACACCTTTTAGACCCCCCAGATACGAAATCACACAAACAAAGTTCTTAAAAATTGTCATTTTTGATAAAAAAGCCAATTATTGAAAAAATTAAAAAAAAAAAGAGATTTTTTTGATTTTTACTTTGGATTTCGTATCTGGGGGGTCTAAAAAGTGTACATGTGAAGTTTCAGCTCTGTAGCTTGTCCAGAACCATAAAAAAAGATTGTTTGTATTAGAACACTTTCAGCACAGGGGGTTGGCTTCTCGGTTTTCACACCTTGCCGGTTTAATAGCAGGCATTTTTTTGGGTTCTTTGCAGTCAGGAAAAACATCTGAACTTGTGTATAGTGGTACTGTGCACAAGTTCTGATGTTTTGCCTGCCTCCAAAAACTCCCAAAAAATGCCAGCAAAAACACACCTGGGCATTTTTTTTTTTTTTGACGTTAGCGTTTTTTTGGCATTTTTTGGGGTTCTTTTGAGGCAGGCAAAACATCTGAACTTGTGTATAGTGGTATATATACACACATAATTATATGTATATAGACACCTAGCCATATATAGGTGTGATAGTAGCAGAAATATATTACTGTAAATGATTTCATTAGCGCAAGCATATATTTCTGCTACTATCACACCTATATATGTCTAGGTGTGTATATAAATATATGTATGCGTGTATATACACCACTATACACAAGTTCAGATGTTTTGCCTGCCTCAAAAGAACCCAAAAAAATGCCCAAAAAAACGCTAGCGTCAAAAAAAAAATGCCCAGGTGTGTTTTTGCTGGCATTTTTTGGGGGTTTTTGGAGGCAGGCAAAACATCAGAACTTGTGCACAGTACCACTATACACAAGTTCAGATGTTTTTCCTGACTGCAAAGAACCCAAAAAAATGCCTGCTATTAACCACTTTACCACCGGAGGATTTTGCTGTCTTCCGTCCAGGCCACTTTTTGCGATTCGGCGCTGTGCGACTTCAACTGACAATTGCGCGGACGTGCGACGCTGTACCTAAACGAAATTTACGTCCTTTTTTTCCCACAAACAGAGCTTTCTTTTGGTGGTATTTGATCACCTGTGCGATTTTTACTTTTTGCGCTATAAACAAAAAAAGAGCGTTTATTTTGAAAAAATAACAATATTTTTAACATTTTTTTATATGAAATTCCCCCCAAAAAAGATGTAAAAAACAATTTTTTTAAAAAATTTTGGCCAATTTGTTTTCTGCTACCCATGTTTGGTAAAAAAAATCGCAATAAGCGTATTTTGATTGGTTTGCGCAAAAGTTATTGCGTTTACTAACAAAGGGAAAGATTTCTGTCATTTTTGGTGTTTTTTTTTTAACGCGTAATGGCGGCGATCTGCGATTTTTTTTTGCGGGACTGCGACATTGCGGAGGACATATCGGACCCTTGACTGACATTTTTGACACTTTTGGGGGTACCAGTGACATTACTGCAGTAATCAGTGCTATATATATGCACTGTTACTGTAAAAATGACACTGGCAGGGAAGGGGTTAATTTTATTGGAGAGGGAGGGGTTAATGTATGCCTGGTGCTTACTGACGTGTAGGGGGGGAGGTGACTGAGTGAGTCATGGACAGATCGGATGTCCAGCTATGCTGAACACTCCGATCTGTCACTCCCTGTCACTATGGAGATCCGCCTGCTTGTGTTTACACAGGCGGGCGGATCTCCACACTAGATCCCCGGCGATCGGGGCAGAGCAGCGGCGATCGCCGCTGCTCCTCCCCTGGCCCGACTCCCGCTGTGAATGAAAACAGCGGGAGCGAGCCTCCGGCGGCGCGCAAGCGCCGCACAGAAGGGGGAGTGTCTGACGACGTAGTACTACGTCGTCAGACGATAACGAGCCACTCTGCCGCAGTAATATTACTGTGGGCGGTGGTAAAGCGGTTAAACCGGCAAGGTGTGAAAACTCCTGTGCTGAAAGTGTTCTAATACAAACAATCTTTTTTTTTATGGTTCAGGACATGCTACAGAGCTGAAACTTCACATGTACACTTTTTAGACCCCCCAGATACGAAATCCAAAGTAAAAATCAAAAAATCTCTTTTTTTTTTTTTTTTAATTTTTCAATAATTGGCTTTTTTATCAAAAATTACAATTTTTAAGAACTTTTTTTGTGTGATTTTGTGTCTGGGGGGTCTAAAAGGTGTACCTGTGAAGTTTCAGCTCTGTAGCATGTCCAGAACCAGAAAAAAAAGATCATATAGGTGTAAAAGGAGGGTCCCACATCCCTGTTCTACTGAAAAATTATCTTTTTTTTTATGGTTCTGGACATGCTACAGAGCTGAAACTTCACATGTACACTTTTTAGACCCCCCAGATACTAAATCCAAAAATCCAAAAATCTCTCTCTTTTTTTTTTTTTTTTTCAATAATTGTCTTTTTTATCAAACTTTTTTTGTGTGATTAATAGTTAATGGGGCATGACCCAGAACCCTAGGGACTTTTTAGGGGCATTTATTGGGTTTTAGGGCTTAAAAATTGTGTTTTTTGATTACTGAAATCCGGGCCGAACTTTCGGGAAGTTCGGATGTTCTGGCCGAACCGAACTTTTCAAAAGTTCGATCATCCCTAGTTGTAAGCAGATCCCCCTATCATTATTATTTAATGTCTAGAAAATGGTTTCCTTCCCTTCCTCCCAGCAGGCCATGAAGAGGTTGGCCAAGGGCTAATTTAGCGCCCATAGCGATGCCACTCTCCACTCTACATCCTTCAGCAAATGTGTTACTTGAGTAGTGTCTTTAAGTGTAGGTCCACCCTAACACTAAAATCCCTGCATCTACGGACATCCATGATCTAACACTAACCTATCTAGCCCTGTAAAGAAGTAATCAGTACACATACCTTCTTTGAAGCCGATCTGATCCATTTTCTAGCAGCAGAAGCTCTGCAGAGGACAACGGCTGTGAAATGAATGGGGAGTGACGTCATCCATAGACTTACTATGTGGCTTCCATTGTCACCCACCTCCACAGCGAAGCCTTGGCTGACAGCTCAGCGGGATCGGGTCGAAGCGGCTTCAAAGAAGGTATGTATACTGATTTCTTCTTTACAGGGCTAGATAGGTTAATGTTAGATTGTGGATGTCTGTAGATGCAGAGGTTTTAGTGTTAGGGTGTACTTCTACTTTAAGATTGGAAGGTGTGTTTAAAACTAAGAATTTTTTTTTTTTTTTAAGAATTAATGCCACTAATTATTGGGTATCAGGGGATTTTTGTAAGGCTCTTATGGACCTTGGGGAGATAATAAATGACAGGTACCCTAGGGGCAGTTGGAATCAAATATGTACTTTCTTTTTAAATATTCACGCCATGTTTAAAACCCTTGTCCCATTTTAGGATCATGTGTTTATTGGCCCCATAGACTTCAGTGGAAGCTTCTTTAAAACTAAGTAAATCCTCTTCCTACTAACCTGATTTCCTTTGGCCTTATATCTAATACCACGCAAAAAAGAATAAAAAAACGCTTAAAAAGTCTGAGCCTAGCCTAAAATTAAAAGTTCAACTGGGCTTTAAAAATCTTGTCAGTTTGTATTCTTTTTCCATCTGTCTCCCAATGGGGAGATTTCCTTTTACCTTCTGTTGTATAGATGCAACAGGAAGCGAGTGATAATCTCTCCAAAAGGAGGGAAATGCCCTCCTACATAGTCAACCCTGGAACAATTGTCCACATTTGATGATTTCCTTTCATTTTTTTCCCTTACAATTTTGAATTTTTTTCTCACTTTCTGTCATGATGATAATAGTTACAAGGACAAAACGAGAGTGTGAACCTCCCTAGCAAAGACACAGTGATAAAAATCCCCCTCTTTCTTCTCTTTTCCCTCGAAAGCCAAGACCCCTTCTCACCACTCAATCCAAAACAAAACAATAAAAAAAGTTTTAATTTTAGATATACACATTAAAGTGGAGTTCCAGTCAAATAAACAACTTGGTCTTAAACTAAAGACCACCACCCCCCCCCCCCCCTTGTTTTTGGATATATATACGTAGCACTCTCCCAGGTAGGTGCTAGGTTAATACATATGTGGCCCTGTCTGCTTATTAGGGGGGGCTGAATTGTTCGCTAGCTGTCATATGTTTCCAGGTGTTTCTGTTGAGTCTGGGGAGTCTCCCCACTGTATCCAATGAGGGATCTTGTTGGGTGGTGTAGGAAACCTAGCCAATAGAACACCAGGGTTTATGACTGTCCCAGTGGGCGGGGTTTGCTGCAATGCACCCTGGGATTGGGAATAAATCCTGACAGAGCGTCTTTTGGCAGGAGCATTAGTCCCAGGACGAGGTAACGGCTGTCTCTCTTCCTGTCAGAGAGTTAAGGTGGTCCAGACAGTCGGCCTAAGGGGACCAGAGGTTGAGCTGTGCTGCAGAAAGGGATCCAGAGTGTTGCTGACCGAGTGGAGCTGCTGGGCAGAAGTCTTCAGGAAAATCAGTATCGTGAGAACTTAAGACCTGCCCAGGGGTCTGCGCAGGAAAGAGGACCACTCCAGAACGTCCAGGGGATCCAGGAGCCAGCTAACCAGTAGTTGTGGTAGTGAAAGGGGTGCCAAGTCTTAAAGCCCTGAAGATAGGGAAGTGAAAGGGGGCACCAGTGTGGGCCCCGAAATGTTCAGCAGTACAGTCAAGGTGTACAGTCAGCTACCTCAGGAAGGAGTACCTCAGGGAGCTAAAAGTGGACTTTGTTAGTCAAAGGCAAAGTCATAGTGTCAAGTCAGCGTTAACAGGCATTCAGCCAGCGTTAACCAGCATCAAGTCAGCGTTAACAGGCATCCGGCCAGCGCTAACCAGAATCAAGTCAGCGTTAACAGGCATCCGGCCAGCATTAACCAGCGTCAAGCAGCATTTTCTAGAGTCCCGGCCTAATTGTGCATAGTTCAGTTGTTGGACTATCCCACTCATCCCTTCTCCCATCCAAGTTCCTAAATAAACATAAAAACCCAAAGATACTAGATTGGTCCTTGTCTCAGTGCTCATACTTGGAGAAACATGTTAAAGGTATCTTTGTTGCACCCGGTGACCCAGGGGGACCAACAGCCAGCACCTATGCTGGGAATTGTGCTTCATATACAGATACAGATATATATATATATATATATATACTGTATATATTTTTCTTTTTTATATTTGTTTTGTACCTTTTGAAGTTTAGAGAGGTGTACTTCCGCCCTGACCTCCGCCGCGGTAAGGTACTTAATTTTTGCATCTGGATCGGCCCCTCCTCCTCCCCCGCTGCTTTCTGGGACCTGTGTGTGTTCAGAAAGCACCGCACAACTCATGCATGCACAGTAGGAAACTGGCTGTGAAGCCAGGAAGCTTCACTGCCGGTTTCTCTTAGTTGCAATGGCGGCACCTGCACCCGAGCTGATGGTCGAATCGGCTTTGGGGGACTGACAACTTGGGACCCCTGGACAGGTAAGTGTCCTTATATTAAAAGTCAGCAGCTACAGTATTTGCAGCTGCTGACTTTTAAATGTTTGTTTTTGAGGCTGGAACTCTGCTTTAAAGTGAACCTTTACTCAAATGTTAACAAATGCTCTGTTTTGCAGCCATGAATAAAAAAATGGGCTTGAAATACATTTTTTGGGAAAAATGCTGGTCTCCCCAGTACAGACACACATATTAAAGCTAAGTAAGCTTTTGACAAAGACTATCTTGTTGGCCTGCCAACTACATAATTCATGTACTATTTGATATATGCAGAAAAGGACAGGAAAGATCAAAACATTAGGCATTAAAAGCTTTCTTTATAAAACTCCAGCAGATAAAACCAGCTTACGGTAAGCAGCAAAAACATTTCAACATTACTGGGTCTTGGCCACCTGGAAGTTTTGAGTGTATCTGCCCACCTCTTTTTGCCCTCTTGTTGCATTCTCTATAACTAAAAGGGAAAAAAAAAATTATAATTAACGTATTTAGGATAAATAAGAAAAATGTTATTTTGTGGGGAGCAAAAATGTAAATGTTCTAAGCCCACTTACTTAGCAAAAAGGTCCCAGGCACATTTTTCTCAGAGAGTGATTTTTTTTTTTTTTTTATCTAAGGATGTAAGAAAAATGGGCAATAGTCATTTTAAAATTAAATTTGAACAGTTTATTGTTACAAATGCAAGGAAAATATAAAGGAGGATAGATGGATGGAGCACAGAAGGGAGGTGGAGTAGGCACAGGACACGTGAATATTTATCTTTCTAGAGGAAAGTATACCTGAAAGCTGTACAGCGAGAGTGCTGTGCTGCAAAAGGACAGTAATAGGGAGGGAGCATCAGGAGGGCAGCTGGTAAGAGCTGTGGTATAGAGTGATCCTGAATGAGATTGCTGAACTAGCTGCAGGAGAATTGCAGTGAGGTGTGCAGGGCAGAGAGCTATACAGAGTCAGGGGAACCGAGTTATGATGCTGTACAGATCTGCTGTGCTGTGCCACATAGACAATCAATAAGGAGAGACTGGCCTGTTGGGAGTGTAAGGACAGGGCCATCTTACCGAATGGGCACGCTGGTCAGTTGCTCGGGGGCCCCACTTGCCGGGGGCACCCCACCTGCACAGCGACCCAGTCCCAGCCAAGCATTAATCCCTATTCTCGTGTGCATCCCGCCGCTGAACTTAGCGGGTGGCAAGCGCCTGTCGGCGCTGCGCTGCTTTCAGGCCACTTGAGCCATGGAGGGGGGCCCACAACTGCAGGAATGCCTGTCTGCCTCCACGGGAACAGGCATATACAGGACAGTCAAGTCTGACTGGGTGATTGTGTAGGCAGGGCCCCAGTGCACTGCATTGCCCGGGCCCTTTAATGCTCTTAAGTTGGAACTGTGTAAGGGGCAGAAAAATACAGGGCAGAGTCACAACAGCAGAGACCCGAGTCACATAGCGCTGTTCAGGACTTCCGAGGGCAAGAGTTTAGCTAAGCTGTGCAACTACTGAACAGATGTAGGCTTGAGAGGGGGGCCATGGGCCATTTGTGTCTTTTGTGGACTGATCGGGGTAACACATGGGGTGAGAGGCCTTGGTCACTTGCATTTGCTGCACTTGTTACATTGTGATTGGGTTCTCCAAAAAGAAAACCAAGACCCCAAAGCCGGTAGAAAATACACCTCACAAATGCACTTCTGGAAGAATGGTCAATCATTCCCATAGACACACTCCTAAACCTTGTGGACAGCCTTCTCAGAAGAAATGAAACTGTTATAGCAGCAAAGGGTGGGCCAACTCAATATTGAACCCTACGGACTAAGACTGAGATGCCATTAAAGTTCATGTGCGTGTAAAGGCAGGTGTCCCAATACTTTTGATAATATAGTATATATATATATATATATATATATATATATATATATATATATATATATATATATATATATATATATATATATATATATAATGTGTGTATTTTACCCACATGAATAGTAAAAGATGTTTTATATAAAATGATGCCCAATCTCAGATCACAAATACTTGGCATATACAAGGATTTAAAAATAATGTTTAACCAGTTTAAGACTGGAAGGATTTGCCCCCTTCCTGATCAGGCCCTATTTTGCGATTCGGCACTGCGTTATTTTAACGGACAATTGCGCGGTCGTGCGACGCTGTACCCAAATAAAATTGATGTCCTTTTTTCCCACAAATAGAGCTTTCTTTTGGTGGTATCTGATCACCTGTGCGATTTTTATTTTTTGCGCTATAATCAAAAAAAGAGCGACAATTTTGAAAAAAAAACAATATTTTTCACATCTGCTATATGACATTCTCAAAAAAAAATTTAAAAATCAAAACTTTTTAACATTTTAGGCCAATTTGTTTTCTGCTACATATTTTTGTTTAAAAAAATCACGTAAAAATAAGCGTATTTTGATTGGTTTGCGCAAAAGTTATTGCGTCTACTAACTACGGGAAAGATTTATGTCATTTTTATTGTTTTTTTTTTTTACTAGTAATGGCAGCGATCTGCGATTTTTGGCGGGACTGCGACATTGCGGTAGACAGATCGGACCCCTAACTGACATTTTTGACACTTTTGGGGGTACCAGTAACATTACTACAGTAATCAGTGCTAAAAATGTGCACTGTTACTGTAATAATGCCATTGGCAGGGAAGGGGTTAGCCCTATGGGTGATCAAGGGGTTAAATGTGAGCCTAAGGGAGTGATTCTAACTAAGGGGGGGGGGGGGTTCTGAAATGACCATAGAGACATGTGATCCTATATAGAAGGATCCCATGGGCTCTATGATCATTCCAGGGAGAAGAACAGTCAGCGGTGTTTACAACAGCTGACCGTTCTCCTCTCTTAGCGGGGAATGATCGTGGGTGTCAGGTGGCAATCGGAGCCGCGTGACCCGTGCAACGGCTTCCCCGCTGCTGAGTGGGGGCTTGGGTCTATGTCGGTTTGCCAAGGAGAGCCACCTTGCCGCAGTAAAAAGGCAGAGGTGGTCAGGAAGCGGTTAATACTCAAAAGTTGCCTGACTCAATAAATGTATTATTTATTGTAAACATGAATATACAGTTAAAATGTCATTACGTCAGATAGGTCATCTGACAAGCTGCCCTAGTGTGAACCAGGACTTAGGCTATTCTTGGCCTAATAAATTCTCTGAAATACCACAAGGTGTATTGGTAAGTGCTGGGTGAGAGAGGTGTGTAATTTTCAGTTGTGCAAAAAAAATTACAAAACAATTCAGCGGCTCTTCTTGGGGTAGCACTACACTTCTACTGCACGTTAGAATCAACAATAACTCTAAATTTACCCTGTAATAGCCTCCCACTATAAACCTTAAAAATTCCTAAAAAATTCCTACTTTTTGCTCTAATATCAACTGCATGGTTATCCAGTAGTCATTTCTGTTTAATGCTGATGTAGCGCTTACCCCCACTAAAGCCTCTGATGATGATTAGTCATCTGTTCTGCCACGACTCTCTTAACTGCTCTGTCCCCACTGACACACTTGGTCATACACCAAAGCTATTTACACCTGTGAACGCAAGGGTACATTGTAGGCTACCACTCTAAGAATGCACCGGAAAAAGGCCACAAACAGCTTGGAGATAATTAAATGTATTAAGGCATTGTAAACAAACAGGGGGTAAATCAATAAACATGTAATTACAGAGACTTAAAGACGCTATGAATGGTGAAATCGTTAATTACCCACTAGCTGGCACTCAAAGGTTATAGCAAGACTAAATCAATCTACTGCCAGGTAACTGGAGTCTCTAAACAACCTCAACTAGTTCAGAAGAATCAAAGGGGTCCTTGTGTATACCTTGTGCACACAACCCCAACCATGAGCGGATTTATTGGTTCCCAGTATGGGGGTACTCCTGGAGGTGTTAGAAAATACTTTGGCATCTAGTAGTTAACATTGGCCGGATTTCGTGGAGCTATTCTTTAGGAGGTGCACTGTCCTTTTAAGGGTGGGGTTGAATGATAGATTACTAACTGTGTGGTAGGCCTTTAGGATGTGTAGTTCAGTTTACCACTTCCTGGCAGGTGGCTAATCCAGTTCCAATGGTTTGACAGTCAGCAAGTTCCAGAAGCCAGGTCCTGGATCCTCACTCAGTCCGCAGTCTCTCAGCTACAACTCTGAAGATGCAGTGACCCTCTCTCTCGCTTTCAAACTCATTCTATGAAGGCAGCTCTAGCAGGCTAAGGTGCAAGTCCTTCCCCTCTCCCTGGGGTAGAGGGAACAAGCATAGCAACAGGTCCTCTTAACACCCCTCTAATGACTCTGTTCCCTTCAACGTGAATCACAATCTCCTGGGAGGTCTGTAACTGTCACTCTCTTCACTGAACTGCCCAGATCTCGATAGGTTTGCCTGGGAAAATGGTGAAGCTCTCTGCAAAAATTTGTGGGAATTGAGGTACAGTTCCCATTATCCATAGTTTATGCTAAGCAAGTCTTTTCTGATGCTTCCATTGGCTCTCACTCCCCTGTCCTCTGATATGATCTAATCCCACTACCAGTAGGGAGGGGGAGAGCAGAAATGGGGGAGAATTTAGCACAGAGCTGGCACTCACTGCAGGGTAGCTCAGGGTGAGAAGAAACCCATCAGTTGGCAGACACGGCCCTCCATTTTTACAGCATGGAAGATTATAAGTCTGCACAGCTCTACTCTACACAGATCCTGTTGGGGTTGGGGGGGGGGGGGGCGAGTGAGGGGAAAAAGTGAGCCGGAAAATGCAGCACAGAGAGCCAAAGCACTGCTCACAGCTCCACAGCACATCCGGCAGAGGGGTGATCCAGGTCAGGAAAGCACACAGAGCCAGCTGCACCCGGCTACACAGACAATGCAGTAGTCAATCTGCAAGCACAGAGTCTTTCAGCCTGCTGTGCTCAATAAGTTACCTAATCTGGAAGGTATGCCATTCTGTGACCCAAGTGCTAATTCCCTTTACCTTTTCTTCTTTAGTAATGTCCATTTCATAATTAAGAGAGGATATAGTTGTAGAAGCTTCATCTCCAGGCCTCTACTCTATGGTCTGCCGCTTCTCTTTGCAGTTTTCCTGAAAAAAAGGATAATGTTAGGAACATCCCTGCCAACCCTCCGCCTTTAGAAGTTTCTTAAAAACTATTTTTGCCCACCAGATTGATGTTGTAGTGCTGTCTCAGTAACAACCTACAGGCTTGGAAAAATCAGTTTGTAAACGGATAGAAAATTGGCTAAAAGATAGAATTCAGATAGTAGTGGTTAATGATTCTTAATGAATGGTCTAAGGTTATCAGTGGTGTACACCAGGGTTCAGTGTTGGGACCCTTACTTTTTAATATCTTTATAAATGATATAGGTTCTGGGATTAAAAGTACAATTTCAGTCTGCAGATGACACCAAGCTTTGCAGTGGAATAACTTCCTTACAGGATTTCTCCAACTTACAAGCTGACCTCAATGCGCTGTTTCATTGGGCAACTATGTGGCAAATGAGGTTGAATGTTAATAATTGTAAATTTATGCACTTGGGGGCTAAGAATATGCATGCATCATACATACTAGAGGGAGTAGAACTGGGGGAATCCATAGCAGAGACGGATCTGGGTGTTCTGGTAGATCCTAGGCTTAATAATAGCATGCAATGCCAAGCTGCGGTTTTCCAAAGCAAAGTCCTTTCTTGTATTAACAGAGGCATGGAATCCAGAGAGAGAGATATCACTTTGCCCCTGTACAAATCATTAGTAAGACCTCATCTAGAATATGTAGTTCGGTTTTGGGCACCAGTTATTCAAAAGGATATCGGGGAACTGGAGAAAGTGCAGAGAAGGGCAACCAAACTGATAAGAGGCATGGAGGAGCTCAGCTATGAGAAAAGATTAGAGGAACTGAATGTATTCTCTCTTGAGAAGTGGAGATTAAGGGGGGATATGATCAACATCTATAAATACATAATGGGTCCATATAGTGAACGTGGTGTTGAGTTATTCACTTTAAGGTCAACACAGAGGGCAAGGGGGCACTCTTTACGTCTAGAGGAAAACAGATTTCGTCTCCAAATACGGAAAGGTTTTTTCATCGTAAGAGCTGTGGAAATGTGGAATAGACTCCCTCCAGAGGTGGTTCTGGCCAGCTCACTAGATTGCTTTAAAAAAGGCCTCGATTCTCTCCTGGGTGTACATAATATTAATGGGTGCTAATATTTATAGGTAAAGTTGATCCAGAGAATATCCAATCCCCTCTCAGGGGATCAGGAAAGAATTGTTTTTCCTCTGCTGTAGCAAATTGGATCATGCTTTGCTGGGGTCTTTTTTCCTTCCTCTGGATCAACTGCGGGTATAGGATTGTGTATATGGGATTGTTGGGCTTTCTTTACTGTTTTTTGTTTTTTTATTGTTTGAGCCAGATGGACGTGTGTCTTATTTCAACCTGACTAACTATGTAACTGACTAACTGTATTGCTGCCTCTAATTTACTCCCCTAGGGCTATAAATATTACTTACCATATATGTAGATCGAAACAGAGGCAAAATAAGAGGTACCCTGTCTGGCTCTATGCATCAGAATGACTGGGCTCCTCACGAATTCCCCGGGACTCTGAAGACAACTAAATCATGTAGTTAATATTATGAGACGACTCTTGTGGTATAAACAAGCCACTGTGAAAGTAGCAAAAATTGAACAACTCATGCTTTTAATGACAATCTGCTTAGTGATGCTGCTGGAGATACCGTCCTTGCCACCTTGGATGTTGCCTGGAATGTACAGTAGTATTATTCCTGCAATATTAATAGCCACCAAACCTCCTTTTTGCTTGTTATAAACTACACTGACTAGTGTTTGATCCATACCTTTCTTGGTAGTACAGAAAAAGAAATTAAGATGTTGTTAAGAAAAGTATGCGTTTTAAGAAATGAAAAAATCATTTATTATACTTTTAAAATTACAAGAATATTTTGAAGAACATCATTGTGTAAATACCCTGGAGATACAGAGCAGACCTAGAGCGGAGCAGTACAGCAAAAAGGAAAATGATGTACCTTCTATTTTTACATTTTTACTTTGTAGAACACCTGCTGTCTTTTAGACTCCACTTTCGGAGAAAGAAGTCATGATAAGGTAAGGGACCTACTTCCATGTTCTGCAGGTAAGAGACTTATCTCACTGGGAGAAGGATTTGGGCACACGAAATAGAGACTTTCACTTGAAAAAAAGCTTATAATTAATACACAGTTCTACAGTAGATATAAACACAGCTGAAATTAATTACAAATGCATCGCAAGATGGTACATCACCCCCGATAAAGTTCATAATTATCAAAAAGAAAAATCTAAAAACTGCTGGAGGGGTTGTCTAGAAGTAGGAACAATGGCGCATTTATGGTGGGACTACCCAAAAATTAAAAAGTACTGGAAGGAAATCCTGGATCTAACTAAAAAAAATCACGAAAATAGAAATACCGGAGGATCCTTGGTATTGCCTATTTCACGGTATTAAAAATACCATTAGGCAATATAGAACAACATTAATACCCCACCTGATGAACGCAGCAAAAGGATTAATCCCGTTATTCTGGCAGAAGGTAGAGGCCCCGACGATGGGAGACTGGGTACAAAGAGTTGAGAGAATAAGAACATTGGAATATTTGAGAGACTGGGAGGAAGATGATACAGAGGAGTGGGGGGATATATGGGAAAATTGGAGAGAGTTTAAGACAACAAGATAATAAACTAAATGGAGTGAAGAAAAAGAGTAAGACAATTAATATAGACAAGGGGTGGAGGGGGGGGGGGTCAAATAGAGGGGAAAAATAAGGGAAGGGAGAAATTATATTACTGGAAACTTGAAGTTTTTATTTGTGTGAAATGTATTTGTATGATCTCTTCTTATTGGAAAATAATAAATACATTTATAAAAAAAAAAAAAAAGAGACTTATCTCACCATTCATAACACCCTGTCTGTTCACGCTTAGTAATCAGGCCATATGCAACAAAGTGTAACTGATCATTTTAGACCACAGTTCAGCCACTGAAATAATATACAGTATATAAAGAGACATTAATGGACCTGCTCATGAAGGAATTTTGATGCAACTTTGGATGAGTGTGACTTTGTTACGACTTTGGCTTTGACCAATGTGCTCTACAAAGTTGTTTTGTTTCATTTCGTTTATTAATTTTCTAATGAATTCCAAATTTTCAGAACGATTCAAATTTGAAGCGGTCAACATTTTATCAACCGATCCAAACGCTGTGTGAGAATAGCTGGTTGTTAAGTAGCGGGCCAGGAAGCCAGCTGCCATGTCTTTAACAACTGATGACTCATCAGCTGTCAGCGGGTTTCCCCACTGACAGCTGAATGTAAACAAAAGAATGCCAGCAATGCAAAATAAAGGACAAAAACAGTGTGCCCCCCCCCCCATGCATACCAGGCCCTTAGGGTCTGGTATTGATTTTAAGGGGAACGCCAAAATTAAAAAGAAAAACAGCATGGGGTCCCCCCCAAAATTTATACTAGACCCTCATTCGAGCATGCAGCCCGGCAGGAAACATTAAAATACATCCCACTGACCTCTGTACACTGCCATACATATTACTGACCCCTGTACACTGCCCTACAAACTACTGACCTCTGTACACTGCTCTACATACTACTGACATATGTACATTACAATACATCCTTCTGACCTCTGTACTCTGCCCTGCACACTACTGATCTCTGTACACTGCTCTACAAACTACTGACCTCTGTACACTGCCCTACATAATACTTAATTCTTTACACTGACCTACATACTACTGACCTCTGTACACTGTATGATACGTTAAATACAGTTTTGAAAGCAACATCTTATTTTCTGGCAGTGCCCCTCTTCTTACCCTACGTTTGCCCTATTTCTTACTGTACTGACATCTGTACACTGCCCTCCTTACTACTAGCCTCCTTCTGACCTCTGTACATTGCAGGACATCCTACTGACCCCTGTACACTGCCCTACATACTACTGACCTCTGTACACTGCCTTTCATATGACTGACCTCTGTACATTGTACACTGTATTATACGTTCAATACATTTCTGTAAGCAACATCTTATTTTCTAGCAGTGCCCCTCTTCTGACCCTACTTTTACCGTACTTCGTACTGACATCTGTACATTGCCCTACTTACTACTAGCCTCCTACTGACCTCTGTACATTGCAGTACATCCTACTGACCTCTGTACACTGCCCTACGTAATACTGACCCCTGTACTCTGCCCTACATCCTACTGACCTCTGTACACTGCTCTACATACTACATACTACTGATCTCTGTACACTACAGTACATCCTACTGACCTCTGTACACTGCTCTACATACTACTGATCTCTGTACATTACAATACATCCTACTGACCTCTGCACACTGCCCTGCATACTACTGACCTCTGTACACTGCCCTACATACTACTGACCTCTGTACACTGCCCTGCATACTACTGACCTCTGTACACTGCCCTACATACTACTGACCTCTGTACATTTCCTTACAAATGGTACAGTAGAAAAAAAGGCGCTAGAGCTGCAGATCGAAATAAACAAGGAGCATAAGATACAATACCAAAAAAAAGGAGGGGGGGGGGTGAGGAAAATGAAATAAATATAGAGTAAAAATAGGAGGGGGGGGGGGTTAGACAAAGTCTATACACCTCTCAGAGGTGCTTTAAAATCCAGGTGCTTAGGGCTGCCATCAGAGGAAGCTGAAACCAGGTATCCCGGGCTGCAGAGAATGAAAGAAAGAGAGGCGCCTCTGAGTGCAGATTTAAACTTTAATGATGAACAAAAACAGTAGTGACTCACATTCAGTAAGTATTTGCAGGCTTTGATAAAGGAGTGCGGCTGCCGTAACATCCGCAGCGTGCAAGCTCTGAAACGCGTCACATTTTGGTGATGTCAAGATCCCGCGCCCCTGGAGCCATCGCGTCCCAAGCCTCGTTTTGAAGATCCTCCATCCACGAGCTGGAACACAGATGGAGCACTGTGAGGCTGTTCCGGTCTTGCACTCATCCACAGGACACTGCTGTACTCCAGCACCAGGGACTGACATCTACCTGGGATCTCATGATCCCTAATCTTCACTGATATGCCTGCAAATACTTACTGAATACTACTTACTGAATACTTACTGTTTTTTTCATCATTAAATTTGAAATCTGCACTCAGAGGCACCTCTCTTTCCTTCATTCCCCCTGCTCTACAAACTACTGATCTCTGTACACTGCTCTACATACTACTGACCTCTGTACACTGCCCTACATACTACTGACCTCTGTACATTGCCCTACATACTACTGACCTCTGTACACTGCCCTGCATACTACTGACCTCTGTACACTGCCCTGCATACTACTGACCTCTGTACACTGCCCTACATACTACTGACCTCTGTACACTGCCCTGCATACTACTGACCTCTGTACACTGCCCTACATACTACTGACCTCTGTACACTGCCCTACATACTACTGATCTCTGTACACTGCCCTGCATACTACTGACCTCTGTACATTGCCCTACATACTACTGACCTCTGTACACTGCCCTATATACTACTGACCTCTGTACACTGCTCTACATACTACTGACCTCTGTACACTGCCCTACATACTACTGACCTCTGTACACTGCCCTACATAATACTAACCTCTGTACACTGCCTTACATTTTACTGACCTCTCTACACTGCCCTACATACTACTGACCTCTGTACACTGTATGATATGTTAAATTCATTTCTGTAAGCAACACCCTATCCGCCCCTGGCCTCAACACTGGTGTCAGTGGGAGAAATAGTGCCCCATCATTAGTGTCAGTTGTGGATGGACTAGTGCCTCAAGGGCCAGATAGAGGCAAGCAAAGGGCCACATCTGGCCCCAAGGCTGCGGTTTAGAGACTACTGCTCTATAGGGTGTACTTGTCTCAATTAAGAGCACTAAGTGCCTTTTTCTGTCTGTTGCTTCCTTCCTCTGCTATCAGCATGAGTCACTTCTGACAAGTTTTCCTGACACCAAGAGAAAAAGGTGACAGGGGTGGGACTTCCAGCTTATTGACAGCCCCAACTCTTTTCTTGTGTGCTGTGTGAAGGGGTGTGTCCAGTGGTGGGATTCAGCCGGTTCGCACCGGTTCCATAGAACCGGTTACTAACGTTCTGTGAGTTTGCAGAACCGGCTGAATCCCTCTGCGCGTCCGAGCGCAGTACAATTGAATGTCCCGCAGCCGCAGACGTGGCGGCCAAGGAGCGGAGCAGTGCGCCCCGACCCGCCCATTCTGTGACAATAGCGAATGAGAATTCGCTATTGTCACACAGATCCTCCTCTTGGCCAATCAGGGAGCGGGTCCTCCCGCTTCCTGATTGGCCAAAAGGCAAACACCGTGCCATTGGACAAGGAGGAGGCGCCACGGGAGGACTGAAGACTCGGAGACGCGGGGAGCCAGGGACTGAAGAGAAGCTGCGAGAGAGGTAAGTGCGGGGGGATCGCTGGCACTCTGCAATCATTGAGGGCAATGTGTGGCTGGCACTCTGCAATCATTGGGGGCAATGTGTGGCTGGCACTCTGCAATCATTGGGGGCAATGTGTGGCTGGCACTCTGCAATCATTAGGGGCAATGTGTGGCTGGCACTCTGCAATCATTAGGGGCAATGTGTGGCTGGCACTCTGCAATCATTGGGGGCAATGTTGTGGCTGGCACTCTGCAATCATTGGGGGCAATGTGTGGCTGGCACTCTGCAATCATTGGGGGCAATGTGTGGCTGGCACTCTGCAATCATTGGGGGCAATGCTGTGTTCTGGCACTCTGCAATCATTGGGGGCAATGCTGTGGCTGGCACTCTGCAATCATTGGGGGCAATGCTGTGGCTGGCACTCTGCAATCATTGGGGGCAATGTGTGGCTGGCACTCTGCAATCATTGGGGGCAATGCGTGGTAGGCACTCTGCAATCATTGGGGGCAATGTGTGGCTGGCACTCTGCAATCATTGGGGGCAATGTGTGGCTGGCACTCTGCAATCATTGGGGGAAATGTGTGGCTGGCACTCTGCAATCATTGGGGGCAATGCTGTGGCTGGCACTCTGCAATCATTGGGGGCAATGCTGTGGCTGGCACTCTGCAATCATTGGGGGCAATGCTGTGGCTGGCACTCTGCAATCATTGGGGGCAATGCTGTGGCGGGCACTCTGCAATCATTGGGGCAATGTGTGGCTGGCACTCTGCAATCATTGGGGGCAATGCTGGGGCTGGCACTCTGCAATCATTGGGGGCAATGCTGTGTTCTGGCACTCTGCAATCATTGGGGGCAATGCTGTGTTCTGGCACTCTGCAATCATTGGGGGCAATGTGTGGCTGGCACTCTGCAATCATTGGGGGCAATGTGTGGCTGGCACTCTGCAATCATTAGGGGCAATGTGTGGCTGGCACTCTGCAATCATTAGGGGCAATGTGTGGCTGGCACTCTGCAATCATTGGGGGCAATGTTGTGGCTGGCACTCTGCAATCATTGGGGGCAATGTGTGGCTGGCACTCTGCAATCATTGGGGGCAATGTGTGGCTGGCACTCTGCAATCATTGGGGGCAATGCTGTGTTCTGGCACTCTGCAATCATTGGGGGCAATGCTGTGGCTGGCACTCTGCAATCATTGGGGGCAATGCTGTGGCTGGCACTCTGCAATCATTGGGGGCAATGTGTGGCTGGCACTCTGCAATCATTGGGGGCAATGCGTGGTTGGCACTCTGCAATCATTGGGGGCAATGTGTGGCTGGCACTCTGCAATCATTGGGGGCAATGTGTGGCTGGCACTCTGCAATCATTGGGGGAAATGTGTGGCTGGCACTCTGCAATCATTGGGGGCAATGCTGTGGCTGGCACTCTGCAATCATTGGGGGCAATGCTGTGGCTGGCACTCTGCAATCATTGGGGGCAATGCTGTGGCTGGCACTCTGCAATCATTGGGGGCAATGCTGTGGCGGGCACTCTGCAATCATTGGGGCAATGTGTGGCTGGCACTCTGCAATCATTGGGGGCAATGCTGGGGCTGGCACTCTGCAATCATTGGGGGCAATGCTGTGTTCTGGCACTCTGCAATCATTGGGGGCAATGCTGTGTTCTGGCACTCTGCAATCATTGGGGGCAATGTGTGGCTGGCACTCTGCAATCATTGGGGGCAATGTGTGGCTGGCACTCTGCAATCATTGGGGGCAATGTGTGGCTGGCACTCTGCAATCATTGGGGGCAATGTGTGGCTGGCACTCTGCAATCATTGGGGGCAATGCTGTGGCTGGCACTCTGCAATCATTGGGGGCAATGCTGTGGCTGGCACTCTGCAATCATTGGGGGCAATGTGTGGCTGGCACTCTGCAATCATTGGGGGCAATGCTGTGGTGGGCACTCTGCAATCATTGGGGGCAATGCTGTGGCTGGCACTCTGCAATCATTGGGGGCAATGTGTGGCTGGCACTCTGCAATCATTGGGGGCAATGCTGTGTTCTGGCACTCTGCAATCATTGGGGGCAATGCTGTGGCTGGCACTCTGCAATCATTGGGGGCAATGCTGTGGCTGGCACTCTGCAATCATTGGGGGCAATGTGTGGCTGGCACTCTGCAATCATTGGGGGCAATGCGTGGTTGGCACTCTGCAATCATTGGGGGCAATGTGTGGCTGGCACTCTGCAATCATTGGGGGCAATGTGTGGCTGGCACTCTGCAATCATTGGGGGCAATGTGTGGCTGGCACTCTGCAATCATTGGGGGCAATGCTGTGGCTGGCACTCTGCAATCATTGGGGCAATGCTGTGGCTGGCACTCTGCAATCATTGGGGGCAATGCTGTGGCTGGCACTCTGCAATCATTGGGGGCAATGCTGTGGCGGGCACTCTGCAATCATTGGGGCAATGTGTGGCTGGCACTCTGCAATCATTGGGGGCAATGCTGGGGCTGGCACTCTGCAATCATTGGGGGCAATGCTGTGTTCTGGCACTCTGCAATCATTGGGGGCAATGCTGTGTTCTGGCACTCTG
This sequence comes from Pelophylax lessonae, assembly GCF_965119305.1. NCBI lineage: Eukaryota > Metazoa > Chordata > Amphibia > Anura > Ranidae > Pelophylax > Pelophylax lessonae. Next base: position 479,602,248 of record NC_138772.1, read on the forward strand.
CAATCATTGGGGGCAATGTGTGGCTGGCACTCTGCAATCATTGGGGGCAATGTGTGGCTGGCACTCTGCAATCATTGGGGGCAATGTGTGGCTGGCACTCTGCAATCATTGGGGGCAATGTGTGGCTGGCACTCTGCAATCATTGGGGGCAATGCTGTGGCTGGCACTCTGCAAACATTGGGGGCAATGCTGTGGCTGGCACTCTGCAATCATTGGGGGCAATGTGTGGCTGGCACTCTGCAATCATTGGGGGCAATGCTGTGGTGGGCACTCTGCAATCATTGGGGGCAATGCTGTGGCTGGCACTCTGCAATCATTGGGGGCAATGCTGTGGCTGGCACTCTGCAATCATTGGGGCCAATGTGTGGCTGGCACTCTGCAATCATTGGGGGCAATGTGTGGCTGGCACTCTGCAATCATTGGGGGCAATGTGTGGCTGGCACTCTGCAATCATTGGGGGCAATGCTGTGGCTGGCACTCTGCAATCATTGGGGCAATGCTGTGGCTGGCACTCTGCAATCATTGGGGGCAATGCTGTGGCTGGCACTCTGCAATCATTGGGGGCAATGCTGTGGCGGGCACTCTGCAATCATTGGGGCAATGTGTGGCTGGCACTCTGCAATCATTGGGGGCAATGTGTGGCTGGCACTCTGCAATCATTGGGGGCAATGCTGTGTTCTGGCACTCTGCAATCATTGGGGGCAATGCTGTGGCTGGCACTCTGCAATCATTGGGGGCAATGCTGTGGCTGGCACTCTGCAATCATTGGGGGCAATGTGTGGCTGGCACTCTGCAATCATTGGGGGCAATGCGTGGTTGGCACTCTGCAATCATTGGGGGCAATGTGTGGCTGGCACTCTGCAATCATTGGGGGCAATGTGTGGCTGGCACTCTGCAATCATTGGGGGCAATGTGTGGCTGGCACTCTGCAATCATTGGGGGCAATGCTGTGGCTGGCACTCTGCAATCATTGGGGCAATGCTGTGGCTGGCACTCTGCAATCATTGGGGGCAATGCTGTGGCTGGCACTCTGCAATCATTGGGGGCAATGCTGTGGCGGGCACTCTGCAATCATTGGGGCAATGTGTGGCTGGCACTCTGCAATCATTGGGGGCAATGTGTGGCTGGCACTCTGCAATCATTGGGGGCAATGTGTGGCTGGCACTCTGCAATCATTGGGGGAAATGTGTGGCTGGCACTCTGCAATCATTGGGGGCAATGCTGTGGCTGGCACTCTGCAATCATTGGGGGCAATGCTGTGGCTGGCACTCTGCAATCATTGGGGGCAATGCTGTGGCTGGCACTCTGCAATCATTGGGGGCAATGCTGTGGCGGGCACTCTGCAATCATTGGGGCAATGTGTGGCTGGCACTCTGCAATCATTGGGGGCAATGCTGGGGCTGGCACTCTGCAATCATTGGGGGCAATGCTGTGTTCTGGCACTCTGCAATCATTGGGGGCAATGCTGTGTTCTGGCACTCTGCAATCATTGGGGGCAATGTGTGGCTGGCACTCTGCAATCATTGGGGGCAATGTGTGGCTGGCACTCTGCAATCATTGGGGGCAATGTGTGGCTGGCACTCTGCAATCATTGGGGGCAATGTGTGGCTGGCACTCTGCAATCATTGGGGGCAATGCTGTGGCTGGCACTCTGCAATCATTGGGGGCAATGCTGTGGCTGGCACTCTGCAATCATTGGGGGCAATGTGTGGCTGGCACTCTGCAATCATTGGGGGCAATGCTGTGGTGGGCACTCTGCAATCATTGGGGGCAATGCTGTGGCTGGCACTCTGCAATCATTGGGGGCAATGTGTGGCTGGCACTCTGCAATCATTGGGGGCAATGCTGTGTTCTGGCACTCTGCAATCATTGGGGGCAATGCTGTGGCTGGCACTCTGCAATCATTGGGGGCAATGCTGTGGCTGGCACTCTGCAATCATTGGGGGCAATGTGTGGCTGGCACTCTGCAATCATTGGGGGCAATGCGTGGTTGGCACTCTGCAATCATTGGGGGCAATGTGTGGCTGGCACTCTGCAATCATTGGGGGCAATGTGTGGCTGGCACTCTGCAATCATTGGGGGCAATGTGTGGCTGGCACTCTGCAATCATTGGGGGCAATGCTGTGGCTGGCACTCTGCAATCATTGGGGCAATGCTGTGGCTGGCACTCTGCAATCATTGGGGGCAATGCTGTGGCTGGCACTCTGCAATCATTGGGGGCAATGCTGTGGCGGGCACTCTGCAATCATTGGGGCAATGTGTGGCTGGCACTCTGCAATCATTGGGGGCAATGCTGGGGCTGGCACTCTGCAATCATTGGGGGCAATGCTGTGTTCTGGCACTCTGCAATCTTTGGGGGCAATGCTGTGTTCTGGCACTCTGCAATCATTGGGGGCAATGTGTGGCTGGCACTCTGCAATCATTGGGGGCAATGTGTGGCTGGCACTCTGCAATCATTGGGGGCAATGTGTGGCTGGCACTCTGCAATCATTGGGGGCAATGTGTGGCTGGCACTCTGCAATCATTGGGGGCAATGCTGTGGCTGGCACTCTGCAAACATTGGGGGCAATGCTGTGGCTGGCACTCTGCAATCATTGGGGGCAATGTGTGGCTGGCACTCTGCAATCATTGGGGGCAATGCTGTGGTGGGCACTCTGCAATCATTGGGGGCAATGCTGTGGCTGGCACTCTGCAATCATTGGGGGCAATGCTGTGGCTGGCACTCTGCAATCATTGGGGCCAATGTGTGGCTGGCACTCTGCAATCATTGGGGGCAATGTGTGGCTGGCACTCTGCAATCATTGGGGGCAATGTGTGGCTGGCACTCTGCAATCATTGGGGGCAATGCTGTGGCTGGCACTCTGCAATCATTGGGGGCAATGCTGTGGCTGGCACTCTGCAATCATTGGGGGCAATGTGTGGTTGGCACTCTGCAATCATTGGGGGCAATGCTGTGGCGGGCACTCTGCAATCATTGGGGGCAATGTGTGGCTGGCACTCTGCAATCATTGGGGGCAATGCTGGGGCTGGCACTCTGCAATCATTAGGGGCAATGCTGTGTTCTGGCACTCTGCAATCATTGGGGGCAATGCTGTGTTCTGGCACTCTGCAATCATTGGGGGCAATGTGTGGCTGGCACTCTGCAATCATTGGGGGCAATGTGTGGCTGGCACTCTGCAATCATTGGGGGCAATGCTGTGTTCTGGCACTCTGCAATCATTGGGGGCAATGCTGTGGCTGGCACTCTGCAATCATTGGGGGCAATGCTGTGGCTGGCACTCTGCAATCATTGGGGGCAATGTGTGGCTGGCACTCTGCAATCATTGGGGGCAATGTGTGGCTGGCACTCTGCAATCATTGGGGGCAATGCTGTGGCTGGCACTCTGCAATCATTGGGGGCAATGCTGTGGCTGGCACTCTGCAATCATTGGGGGCAATGTGTGGCTGGCACTCTGCAATCATTGGGGGCAATGCTGTGGTGGGCACTCTGCAATCATTGGGGGCAATGCTGTGGCTGGCACTCTGCAATCATTGGGGGCAATGCTGTGGCTGGCACTCTGCAATCATTGGGGGCAATGTGTGGCTGGCACTCTGCAATCATTGGGGGCAATGCTGTGTTCTGGCACTCTGCAATCATTGGGGGCAATGCTGTGGCTGGCACTCTGCAATCATTGAGGGCAATGCTGTGGCTGGCACTCTGCAATCATTGGGGGCAATGTGTGGCTGGCACTCTGCAATCATTGGGGGCAATGTGTGGTTGGCACTCTGCAATCATTGGGGGAAATGTGTGGCTGGCACTCTGCAATCATTGGGGGCAATGTGTGGCTGGCACTCTGCAATCATTGGGGGCAATGTGTGGCTGGCACTCTGCAATCATTGGGGGCAATGCTGTGGCTGGCACTCTGCAATCATTGGGGGCAATGCTGTGGCTGGCACTCTGCAATCATTGGGGGCAATGCTGTGGCTGGCACTCTGCAATCATTGGGGGCAATGCTGTGGCGGGCACTCTGCAATCATTGGGGCAATGTGTGGCTGGCACTCTGCAATCATTGGGGGCAATGCTGGGGCTGGCACTCTGCAATCATTGGGGGCAATGCTGTGTTCTGGCACTCGGCAATCATTGGGGGCAACGCTGTGTTCTGGCACTCTGCATTCATTGGGGGCAATGTGTGGCTGGCACTCTGCAATCATTGGGGGCAATGTGTGGCTGGCACTCTGCAATCATTGGGGGCAATGTGTGGCTGGCACTCTGCAATCATTGGGGGCAATGTGTGGCTGGCACTCTGCAATCATTGGGGGCAATGCTGTGGCTGGCACTCTGCAATCATTGGGGGCAATGTGTGGCTGGCACTCTGCAATCATTGGGGGCAATGTGTGGCTGGCACTCTGCAATCATTGGGGGCAATGCTGTGGTGGGCACTCTGCAATCATTGGGGGCAATGCTGTGGCTGGCACTCTGCAATCATTGGGGGCAATGCTGTGGCTGGCACTCTGCAATCATTGGGGGCAATGTGTGGCTGGCACTCTGCAATCATTGGGGGCAATGTGTGGCTGGCACTCTGCAATCATTGGGGGCAATGCTGTGGCTGGCACTCTGCAATCATTGGGGGCAATGCTGTGGCTGGCACTCTGCAATCATTGGGGGCAATGTGTGGTTGGCACTCTGCAATAATTGGGGGCAATGCTGTGGCGGGCACTCTGCAATCATTGGGGGCAATGTGTGGCTGGCACTCTGCAATCATTGGGGGCAATGCTGGGGCTGGCACTCTGCAATCATTAGGGGCAATGCTGTGTTCTGGCACTCTGCAATCATTGAGGCAATGCTGTGTTCTGGCACTCTGCAATCATTGGGGGCAATGTGTGGCTGGCACTCTGCAATCATTGGGGGCAATGCTGTAGCCGGCACTCTGCAATCATTGGGGGCAATGCTGTGGCTGGCACTCTGCAATCATTGGGGGCAATGCTGTGGCCGGCACTCTGCAATCATTAGGGGCAATGCTGTGGCTGGCACTCTGCAATCATTGGGGGCAATGCTGTGGCTGGCACTCTGCAATCATTGGGGGCAATGTGTGGCTGGCACTCTGCAATCATTGGGGGCAATGTGTGGCTGGCACTCTGCAATCATTGGGGGCAATGCTGTGTTCTGGCACTCTGCAATCATTGAGGGCAATGCTGTGTTCTGGCACTCTGCAATCATTGGGGGCAATGCTGTGTTCTGGCACTCTGCAATCATTGAGGGCAATGCTGTGTTCTGGCACTCTGCAATCATTGGGGGCAATGCTGTGGCTGGCACTCTGCAATCATTGAGGGCAATGCTGTGTTCTGGCACTCTGCAATCATTGGGGGCAATGCTGTGGCTGGCACTCTGCAATCATTAGGGGCAATGCTGTGGCTGGCACTCTACAGTCATTGGGGGCAATGCTGTGGCTGGCACTCTGCAATCATTGAGAACAATGCTGTGGCTGGCACTCTGCAATCATTGGGGGCAATGTGCATTGAAAGGGGGCATGCTGGTCTCTCTGCATTGAAAGGGGGTCACGCTGGTCACTGTGCATTGAAAGGGGGCATGCTGGTCTCTGTGCATTTAAAGGGGGCACGCTGGTCATTCTGCTGGGAAAGTCGGAACTGGCTACTAAAATTTTTGAATCCCACCACTGGGTGTGTCCCTTCCCTCCAATCAGCTCTCACTGAACTCTGCAGAGTATAACTTCAGCTCTCCGCCCCTTTTTTCCAACAGCTCAGACAAACTTTATAGCTTCTGGACCTTGAACTGGACCTTGAACTGGACCTTGTACTGGCTGTGGAGGAGAGAGGATTGCAGATAAACAGGCACAACTTATGTAGGATGATTTGTTTAATCTCTGTGTATCACCTGAGGCCAGTCACTTCACTGGGTATACCGTATGTAAGGGTTTACAACCACTTTAAAGGAGTTGTAAAGTCAGAAGTTTTTTTATTCTAATGCAGTCTATGCTTCCTGTGTGTAGCAGCGTCCCCAGCACCCCCTAATATTTACCTGAACTCGATCTCTGTCCAGCGATGTCCGCAAGTCCCTCGGCCGTCCAGGACTCTCTCTCCTGATTGGCTGAGACACAGCAGTGGCACCATTGGCTCCCATGGCTGTCAATTGAATTCAGTTAGCGAATCAGGAGAGAGATGGGGTGGGGCCAAACGGCAGCTCTGTGTCTGAATGGACAGACAGGGCTGCAGCTCAGCTCGGGTGCCCCCAAAGCAAGCTGCGATGTGGGGGCACTCAACTGAAGGGAGGAGGGGCCAGGAGCTGCAAAGAGGGACCTGACAAGAGGAGGTTTCAGGCTGCTCTATGCAAATCCACTGTATCAGAGGAGGTAAGTATAACATGTTTGTTTCACTTTAATATATTGTTATGTGCCTTTGCATTTTCAGGCAGCAGTGTATGCACAGTGAAAGTTAAAATTCCCATATTAGCTCTCCATAGATGAAAGAACACAACACCTACAGTTGCTAACATCAAAAAAAAATAAATTGCTTTTTGTTCATATAATATACTTTTGTTTGTTGCCTGAAGTTCTCATTTAATAGATGTCCATTTTATAAGAGTCTGTTTTAAATGGTCATTGTCCAGTATGCTGTGTTACCTGGAATTTAGCCTAGTGTGGTTCACTGTGCAAGGAGTAAGGTGGACAATAACTCCAGCAATGGCCTGCGGCTGGTATTCATTTTAACCACTTGCCGACTGCTCACAGTATATTTACTGCGGCAGTCAGCCCCAGCCAGGCAGAGTGACGTAGGTCTACGTCGCTACTTGCCGCCGGTCCTGTGCGCGCTCCCGCGTGTGCCCGCCGACACCGATGGCTCGATTGGGTTCAGAACCGATCAGTCATCAGGTCCAGGCCAATGATTTTTGGCCTGGACCTGAAGATCGGTCCTGCCCAATCAGCTTCTGTTCTGAGTCTGTGAAATGTAAACACAGACTCAGAAAAGACGTGCCCTCTTCTCCCATGATCCTTTTTGGATTCATCTGGAGAAGAGAGCACTTCTAACTGTAAGTACTGCACCAAACACAGTCACACACAGCTAGATAGGCACATTTACCCCCCGATCGCCCCCCCCCCCCCCCGATTAACCCCTACAGCACCTGACACAACACACACTATATACAGCATATAGCATTTACCTATATACCTGTATAAGTGTGATTTGTGAACAGGTGTAGCACTTGCGACCCCCCCTTTTCCACTTGAATTACCCGCCACCCCCCCCCCTAATAAAGATTTAAGCCCCTGATCCCCCCTGACCCCCCCCCCCCTGATCACCGCTAGTTAACCCCTACACCCTCTGTCACATCAGCACTAATACAAACGTATTATACAGTGTTTTTGTATTTTTGTATTAGTGTCATTGTGATCAAAATTAGCGCAGGCGACTAAGTTTCTGTCCCAAGAAGGTTTAGGGTCCCCGCCACCTGCCCAATAAAGATTTAACCCCCTGACCCCCCCCCCCTGATCACCCCTACACCCCCTGCCATAACACACACCGTATACAGTATATAGCATTTTGCTATATACCCGTATAAGTGTGATTTGTGGTCAGGTGTAGCGCTTGCGACCCCCCCCCTTTTCCACTTGAATTACCCGCCACCCCCCCTAATAAAGATTTAAGCCCCTGATCCCCCCTGACCCCCCCCCCCTGATCACCGCTAGTTAACCCCTACACCCTCTGTCACATCAGCACTAATACAAACGTAATATACAGTGTTTTTGTATTTTTGTATTAGTGTGATTGTGATCAGAATTAGCGCAGGCGACTACGTTTGTGTCCCAAGGAGGTTTAGGGTCCCCGCCACCCGCCCAATAAAGATTTAACCCCCTGATCCCCCCCTGATCACCCCTACACCCCCTGCCACAACGCACACTGTATACAGTATATAGCATTTTCTATATACCCGTATAAGTGTGACTTGTGACCAGGTTTAGCGCTTGCCACCGTTCCTTTTATCCTTAGGATACCCGCCAGCCCCTTCCAATAAAGATTTAACCCCCTGATCCCCCCTTGATCACATCCCGTTAACCCCTTCCCCCCTGTCACATAGCACACTAATACACACATAATATACTGTTTTTACTGTATTTTGTATTAGTGTCATTGTGACTTGAGGTTGCGCTAGCGAGCTAGTTTCTTTCCCAAAGGAGGTTTAGGGTCCCCGCCACCCCCCCCCCCCCAGATCCCCGGCGCATAGATAGAAATACCCCTTGATTACCACACGCACGCACATACACTTCCATTTCTAGTATAGTGTTTGAACAGATCAATATCTGATCTGATCAGAGCTATACTAGCGCCCCCATAGTTTAGGGTTTCCAAAACGCAGTGTTTGCACGGTCAGCACTGATTCCTGCCAGCACCTGTGTTTAACCCTTTCACCCAGGTAAGTGTAGTAATCAATAGATTACTGTCACTTACAAAAAAACACAAAACACAAAACCGCTGTGTTAGCAGTCAGGCCTGATCCCTGCTAGCATTAGCAGTTTTTTTGGTAGCGCTTGAAATAGTCCTTGACAACCAGGTGCTTTTATTACCTGTGAGTCAACACCACTGTACAGGTAAATTTAGTTACCAAAATGTCTAAACGTTTGTACAGTGGTGAAGAGGCTTATAGTTATATGCTGGCCGTGTCATTTGATAGCGATGGGGAAGCTACAATGACCGAATTAGTGTCAGTATATGAACCTGATGACAGCAGCGGCTCCCTGACAGATAGCTCCGACGACAGATGGGTCCCTGTTAGACCCAGGCGTACCCGACCCCGTTCTGGAGTTGTTGAGATGCAGGAATCGCAGGGTGCTCGTATGGAGCAGAGTGTGGTTACTAGTGCCGCTCATTTTTCTGGCGACCTGGCAAGCGCCAGCGGCCTAGTACACCCTGGACCTAGTACAACCGGCACTGCAGTAACACCTGGTGACATGGCGAGTCCCCTAAGTGCAGTTGAAGCTGGTGCGGTGGCTAGCACAAGTAGTGGCCCGCAGCCACCGCGTATTCGTAGACAGGCCCGTAGAGCCCATAGTGCCCTCCCTGATGCGCTGGCATAGCCCAATTGGCAACCCACTGATTCTACAGTGCCAGTACTTCCCCCATTCACCGCCCAACCTGGAATCCACGTGGAGACAGCTGGTTTTACGCCCCTGAACTTTTATGAGCTGTTCTTCACGGAAGATCTTTACAGATCTATTGTGGATCAATCAAATTTATATGCACAACAGTTCATCGCCGCCAACCCAAATTCGCCCCTTGCCAGACAATTCGGCTGGAAACCTATAACGGTTTCCGAATTTAAAATCTTTCTGGGCCTTTCCCTCCACATGGGCATAACTAAACAGAGTGAATTGCGGCTATATTGGTCCACTAGCCCAGTTCACCTGCCTCCATGTCCAGGGGGAGATATGAGCAAATTCTGCGATTTATGCATTTCAGCGACAATGAAATCTGTCGTCCTCGGGGAGACCCTGAATACGATTGGCTCCACAAAATTCGGCACCTCATAGACCACTTCAATCAGCGGTTTGCAGCCTTGTTTACCCCCGAACAAGTTGTCTGCGTTGACGAGTCCCTGATTAAATTTACTGGCCACCTTGCTATGAAACAGTACCTCCCCAGCAAGCGTGCCAAGTACGGGGTCAAGCTGTATAAACTGTGTGACAGGGCCACAGGCTATACAGTTAGTTTCCGGGTCTATGAGGGAAAAGATAGCTGTGTGGAGCCCCCGAACTGCCCAGACTACATAGGGAGCAGCGGTAAGATTGTTTGGGACTTGGTGTCACCCTTATCCGGAAAGGGGTACCATTTGTACGTGGACAACTTTTATACAAGCGTGCCACTATTTAGTCACCTTCTCGATTTACAAATTGGCGCATGTGGCACCGTGCGACCTAATCGCCAGGGCTTCCCCCAACGGCTTGTAAATTCCCGTCTTAGTCGGGGGGCGAGAGCCTGCTTGAAAACGGACAAATTGCTTGCGGTGAAGGGGAAGGATACACGGGATGTTTATGTTCTGTCCTCCCTTCACGCAGACACGACGATCCAAATCACTACGGCAACTGGCGTTGTGGAGAAACCCCTCTGTGTCCACGAATATAACCTTAACATGGGAGGGGTGGACCTTAACGACCAGCTTTTGGCGCCGTATTTAGTTGCAAGTAAAGCCAGACGCTGGTACAAAAAAGTGTCTGTTTACCTTTGCCAATTGGCTATGCTGAACGCCTTTGTCCTATACAGGGTGTCAGGACGAACTGGATCTTTCCGGGAATTCCAGGAAGAGATCATCCTTGCCTACCTGTACCCAGGAGGCATGCCTGCCCAACTTCCCCTTCCAGATGCAGTGAGCCGGCTGCATGAGAGGCATTTTTCTTATGTCCTCCCGAGTACCCCTACCCAAAGATACCCCCAAAAAAGATGTCGTGTCTGTAGCAGGCGCGGATTTAGGCGTGACACCCGCTGTTATTGTCCCAAATGTCCTGACCAACCTGGTCTCTGCATCGGGGAATGTTTTGAGCGCTACCATACACTAGTGGAGTATTAGCGTAGGGTACAGCACGACACAGTGTAGGGCACACAAACACAGGGTCTCGAAGGATGTTGGATGTCCATCGACATTTTGAGAGACCCAAGCTGGAAGAGAAGATCGCAGAAGATCGCAGTCCATCAAGACATCAAGAAACAGTTAGAAAGAAAAATAAAAGGATCCAAAAACTGTTGTTGTGTCAGTCATTTTATGTTTTATGTTTTATGTTGTGTCAGTCATTTTATATGTCCTTCTACTCTTCCTACTGTACTTTTAAATGTCCTTTTTTTGTTTTTTCATTCTTTTGTGACCTGTTTCTCTTGCAGGTACTCGTCGGCTACCAAGCATTGATTTTATATATTCTGACACAAACAGTGTTTGCGCTCAGCATATATGGATACCTTTGCTGATAGCAGCTGTGGTGATTTTCTGATTTCAGCACTGCAGTTAAAATCCTATTTTGGTATACGTGGATAGTGCCGTGTATACCCATCATTAAATTCAGTGGGTGGTTGTTTGGGCGGTTAATGATGAGAATCCAAAAACTTTTGTTGTGTCAGTCATTTTATATGTCCTACTCTTCCTAGTGTACTTTTTTTAATGTACTTTTTTTTTTTTTTTCATTCTTTTGTGACCTGTTTCTCTTGCAGGTACTCGTCGGCTACCAAGCATTGATTTTATATATTCTGACACAAACAGTGTTTGCGCTCAGCATATATGGATACCTTTGCTGATAGCAGCTAGGGTGATTTTCTGATTTCAGCACTGCAGTTAAAATCCTATTTTGGTATACGTGGATAGTGTCGTGTATACCCATCATTAAATTCAGTGGGTGGTTGTTTGGGCGGTTAATGATGAGTAATACTACACATTATTCCTGTGCTGATTTCGGATAGGTTCTCTTTTTTTCCGTTCAGCCCACAGGCTGCATAAAAAAAAAAAAACCTATATGCCAAACAAGGACCAGCAATGTATTGGTACGTTGCTGGACTTTGAGTGGTTATACCAGGATGATGCCTGCAGATTTAGGCATCATCTTGGTATCATTTTTTACAGCCAGCAGTCGGCTTACATGTAAAAGCAATCCTAGCAGGTAATTGGCCGCTAGACTGCTTTTACATGCAGTGGGAGGGGCCTCCCCCCCCACCGCCGCCTTCCGCAGCCTTCCGTGGTTTTTCTCGGGCTCTCCTGTCCCACCGGTTAACCCGAGAGTGCAGCCGGTGGTTCAGTTGTCTAACCATAGAGCTAATTGGAGATGAGAATGGCTCCAATCATCTCTATGATGCCGGAGGCTACGAGCATTTCATGACTTCTGTTTCGCCAGAAATAAGCAGGGCCATTGGGAAATTGGGAAAGTATTTTATCACACCAATTTTGGTGTGGTCAGATGCGTTAAGGTCAGAGGAGAGATCTGGAGTCTAAAAGATCCCAATTTTTTTAAAAAAAGAGTACCTGTCACCACAGATTGCTATCATAGGGGATATTTAAATTCACTGTGATAACAATAAAAATGATTTAAAAAAAAAAAAATTAAAAGAAAGGTGTCAAAATAACATAAAAAAGCAAAAGAAAAAAGAAAAAAAAAATTGAGCCCCCCCTTCCCCCGGTGCTTGCGCGCAATGGCGCACGCAAGCGGTGGTCTAGTGTCATATGTAAACCGCAATTGCAGCATGCATGTGAGGTATCGCCGCGAACGCCAGATTGAGTGCAGTAATTCTTGCAGTAGACCTCCTCTGTAAGTCTAAAGTGGTAACCTGTAGAGACTTTTAAAGGTTTTTAAAAATGTACTTAGGTTTTTGCCGCTGCGCAGGCATGCGCAATTTTTAAAGCATGTCATGTTAGGTGTCTATGAACTCGGCATAAGATCATCTTTTAAATTTTACCAAAAAAATTGGAATTATATAGTGTATTTGTGCAATAAATTAAAAAAAAATTATTTTTTCCGCAAAAATTGCGTTTGGAAAATCTGTGCGCAAATACCGTGTGACAAAAAAATTTGCAACATCCACCATTTTATTCTATAGGGCCTCTGCTTTAAAAAAATATATAATGTTTGGGGGTTCAAAGTAATTTTCTAGTAAAAAAAAAATATTTTTTCATGTAAACAAAAAGGCACAGAAAAGGCTTGGTTTTCAAGTGGTTAGAAGAGTGGGTGATATGTGGCTAAGATTGAGCATAAAATGCCGGGACAGTTCAAACACCCCCCAAATGACCCCTTTTTGAAAAGTAGACACCAAAGCTTTTTTCTGAGAGGCATGGTGAGTCCATGGAGTATTTTATATTTTGCCACAAGTTTCGGGAAAATTATTATTTTTTTTTTTTTGTTGTTTTTTTACAGAAAGTTGTCACTAAATGATATATTGCTCATGCATGCCATGGGAATATGTGAAATGACACCCCAAAATACATTCTTTTGCTTCTCCTGAGTACAGGGATACCCCATGTGTGAGACTTTTTGGGAGCCTAGCTGTGTACGCGACCCCGACAACCAGTCCACATCTTCAGGTTTTCTAATGGCGTAAATTGCTGATTTTACCCCTGACTACCTGTCACAGTTTCAGAGGCCCTGAAATTTCAAGATAGCACAAAACCCCCCCAAATGACCCCATTTTGCAAAGTAGACACTCCAAGCTACTGGCTGAGAAGCATGGTGAGTCCATGGAATAGTTTATATTTTGCCACAAGTTTCGGGAAAAAATTTTTTTTTTATTTATTTATTTTTTTTTACACAAAGTTGTCAGTAAATGATATATTGTTCACACATGCCATGGGTATATGTGAAATGACACCCCAAAATACATTCTGCTGCTTCTCCTGAGTACAATGATACCCCATGTGTGAGACTTTTTGCCAGTCTAGCCGCGTACAGGACCCGGAAAACCAATGCGCACCTTTTGGCTTTCCAAGGGCGTAAATTGTTGATCTCACTCCTTACTACCTATCACACTTTTGAAGTCCATAAAAAGCCAAGATGGCACAAAATCCCCCCAAATTACCCCATTTTGCAAAGTAGACACTCCAATCTATTTGCTGAGAGGCATGGTGAGTATTTTGCAGCTCTCATTTTTTTTGGAAAATGAAGAAAAAAACAGGAAAATGCATTTTTTTCCCTCTTTTTTCAATTTACAAAGCTTTGTGACAAAAAGTGAGATCTGCAAAACACTCAACATGCCTCTCTGCAAATAGCTCAGGGTGTCTACTTTCCGAAAAGGGGTCATTTGGGGGGGGGGGGGGTTGTGCTGTCTTGGCATTTCATGGCCTCCAAAACTGTGATAGGTAGTCAGGAGTGAAATCAACAATTTACGCTCTTGGAAAGCCTGAAAGTGGAGATTGGTTTTCGGGGACCTGTACTCGGCTAGACTGCAAAAAAGTCTCACACATGGGGTATCCCTGTACTCAGGAGAAGCAGAAGAATGTATTTTGGGGTGTCATTTTACATATACCCATGGCATGTGTGAGCAATATATCATTTACTGACAACTTTGTGTAAAAAAAAAAATATATATATATATATATATATATATATATATATATATATATATATATTTCCCGGAACTTGTGGCAAAATATAAAATATTCCATGGACTCACCATGCCTCTCAGCAAATAGCTTGGGGTGTCTACTTTCCAAAATGGGGTAATTTGGGGGGGGTTTTGTGCTATCTTGGAATTTTAGGGCCTCCGAAACTGTGACAGGTAGTGCAGAGATGACATGAACAATTTACTCCATTAGAAAATCTGAGAGTGTTGATTGGCTTTTGCGGTCCTGTATACAGCTAGGCTCCCAAAAAGTCTCACACATGGGGTATCCCCATACTCAGGAGAAGCAGCAGAATGTATTTTGGGGTGTCATTCCACATATACCCATGTCATGTGTGAGAAATTTATCTTTTAGTGACAACGTTGTGTAAAAAAAAAAAATTAAAAAAAAAAAATTGTAATTTTCCCAAAACTTGTGGCAAAATATAAAATATTCCATGGACTCACCATGCCTCTCAGCAAACAGCTTGGGGTGTCTACTTTCCAAAATGGGGTCATTTGGGGGGGGTTTGTGGTATCTTGACATTTCAGGGCCTCCTAAACCGTTAGAGGTAGTGAGAAAATGCAATGAAAAATGTACGCCCTTTGAAATTCTGATGGTGGTGATTTGTTTTTGGGGACCCCTACACAGCTAGGCTCCCAAAAAGTCCCACTTATGTGGTATCCCTGTACTCAGGAGAAGCAGCAGAATATATTTTGGGGTGTAATTACACATATACCCATGGCATGTGTGAGCAATATATCATTTCAATGACAACTTTGTGTAAAAGAAAAAAAAAAATTTTTTAGTCATTTTTCAAACACCTGTGACAAAAAAATGAAATATTCAATGAGCTCAACATGCCTGTCAGGACATTCCTTAGGATGTCTACTTTCCAAAAAGTGGTAGTTTGGGGGGGTTTGTACTGCCCCGCCCTTTTAGCACTTCATGAAATGAGATAGGCAGTCAGAAATTAAAGCTGCGTAAATTTCACTATTTACACCATAGTTTGTAGACGCTATAACTTTTGCGCAAACCAATAAAAATACGCTCATTGATTTTTTTTTTGTCAAAGACATGTAGCTAAATATATTTTGGCCAAAAAAATGACATAAATTGAGTATATTGGATATTTTTTAAAAGACAAAGTTGAAAATGTCATTTTTTTGCAAAATTTTCGCTTTTTTTATTAATATCGCAAAAAATAAAAAGCGCAGAGGCGATCAAATACCTCCAAAAGAAAGCTCTGTTTGTGGGAAAAAAAGGACGTAAATTTCGTTTAGGTACAGCATTGCGTGACCGAGCAATTATCAGTTAAAATCACGAAGTGCCAAGTTGAAAAAAGGGGTCTGGTCTTTAAGCTGCAAAATCCTCCAGTGGTAAAGTGGTTAAGTAATGCAAGTTACACAGGCTACTATGTGTCAGTGATTAGCAGACATATACATATTTATGAAGCAGTGAATGTGACTTTCATAGCTACTGGTGGTAAATCATATGTTGTTATTCTGAAAACATTCAGCAGGAAAATTCACATGCATTGAATGTCTGGTGATTGTCAAATCGGTGGCTTCATAAATATGCCCCAAAATGTATGAGCCAAATTTAAATATTTTGTTTTTTTTTTAGGTTTTTTAGTTTTTAGAAGGAAATGGTAAAGACCCCTGTCACGTATTTATTTATTTATCTTTTTGCCATCTGTATTCCTTCGGAGAGATTTTCCTTCACTTTTCATATTTGACACAGAGCAGGAAGTAAGGGCTCCTTCACATTTGTGGCAGCCCTTGTCACACCTCTGAAAAGCAATCCACGACCCACTGCTTTTCAGAGGACGGTTAACAGGCAGTTGGGAGAAAATATGTTGCCTCCTCACTGCCTGTTTTAACCCTGAAAAGCCTGCACCGTTGCACTGCAACCGTATGAATTACACTTAATTGCAATGTGGCCTCATTCACTTGCAGCTTAAAGCGTTACTAAACCCACAACAAAAAAATCAGTCTGCATATGCAGAAAAGCATGCTTGGTATACTCACTGTGGAGGCCAAGGGGTTAATCCTATGCATTGTGTAAAAAGGCTGTTTGATCCTGTATAAACAGATCCTCCCCCTCCTGCACTGCCCCCTTGGACAAGTCCGGATAAGACACAGTGAGTGGAGTCAGGCTGCACATGCTCAGTATGGTCTCTATTATGGAGAGAACAAGGAAAAGCAGAGGAGGAAGAAGAGTTGTAAGTAGCATTTGAAGCTGCGTTGGGATAGGTAGGATGAGAACCAGTGAAGAGTACAGTCACAGAGACCAAGGGAGTGGAGTTTTTTTGAGGAGGAGAGGTTGGTCCACTGTGTCAAAGGCAGCAGAGAGGTCCAGGAGGAATAGTGCAGAATAGTGTTCATTGGTGTTAGCTGTTAGTAGGTCGTTTGTGAGTTTAAGGAGAGCAGTTTCCGTGTAATGTTGAGGGCGAAATCTGGACTGAAGGGGATCAAGAAGTTTGTTCTTAGTCAGATGGTCACTCAAGCGGTTATAGATCAGTCATTCAAGGAGTTTGGAGGAGAAGGGGAGTAGGGAGATGGGGCATAGATTGTGAAGATTGATAGGGTCCAGTGAGGGCTTTTTAAGGATGGGAGTGACAAGCGCATGTTTTAGAGAGTTGGGGAAGATGCCAGAAGAGAGGGAGAGGTTGAATATGTGAGTTAGAGAGCGTTGAAGAGAGTCAGAGGGTAAGCATAGCATTTGCGAGGGAGCAGGATCCAGGGGGCAGGTGGTTAGATGGATGTTAGAAAAAAGCCCACCAACCTCGTTAATACTAGCAGGGTTGAATGAAGTCATGATTGTACCTGTGGACATAGGGTGTTAAGTGGGGGACTTTTCTGCACATTGGAGATCTCCTTGCGAATTGTATCGATCTTCTTTTTGAATTGATTGGCGATCTCCTGGGCAGTGAGTGAGTTAGAGGGTGGAGTCTGTGGAGGACAGTGTAGAGAGTTAAAGGTAGAGAAGAGTTAACGGGGACTAGATGAGAATGTGTAAATGAGCATGATAAAATAGGTTTGCTTAGCAGTGAGGAGGCAGGAATAGTATTTAAGGAGGGCAGATTTACATTGGTTAAAATATTCAGGGGACTTAGTCTTACGCCACAGGCGCTCAAGAGCGTGGCTACGTTTTCTGAGGCTTCTGATGTCATCTGTTTGCCAGGATTGTAATGGATGTAGTGAGGGGAGCGAGCTTGTCTAGGGAGGATGACAGTGAGCTGTTATAGATGGAAATGGCTAAGTTGGGGCGTAACAGGGGTGAGATTTTGCCATATAGATGGTCAGTAGTAGAGTAGAGAAGAGAAGGGTTGAGGTGGCGAGGTGGAAGACAGGGAGGGAGCAAAACTAATAAGGTGGTGATCAGAGAGTGGGAGAGGTTGCATTGAGTGCATAGATAGGAGAAGAAAAGGTCAAGGGTGTTGCCATTGGAGTATGTAGGAGCCTCTACCGATTGCTTCAGGTCAAGAGATGAGGTAAGACCGAGAAGTTTAGAAGCAGCAGTAGTCTTAGCATGGGATGTTGAAGTCACTGAGAATGATTGTGGGGATTTCAGAAGAGAGAAAGTAGAGTAGCCAGGTAGAGAAGTCATCAAGGTAGGTTGATACCAGTCCAGGGGTCGGTAGATGACAGCAATTCTTAGAGAAACAGGAGAAAATAGACAAATACAATGTGCCTCAAAAGAAGAAAGAGAGAGGGAGGTGAGTGAAGTGCCTGATAGGTGCTGCATGGGGCTAGAAGGTTTTCCACTCCCCCTCCCTTTCATCCACTTGGTCTGGAGGATTGAGTCCAGAGAAGGCCACCATGGGAGAGGGAAGCAGGAGAAGTAGTATCAGAATCATGAAGCCAGGTTTTGGTAATGGCGAGTAGGTTAAAGGAATTTGTGATAAAGAGGTCGTGGAGGGAGATGAGTTTGTTACAGTCAGAGCGGGCATTCCAGAGGGCACAGGAGAAGAGGAGGCTGGTATTGGGAAGAAGAGCAATGAAGACTAGTTTCTTTGGGTTGCGGCTGCTGCCAGAGGGTGTAGGGTGGTGGGAGCAGGGGAAAAAGCCAAATGGAGTCCCAGCCAGGGTTTGGGGATATGTCACCAGACATAAGGAAAAGCAGGAGGGTGAGGGAGGTAATGTGGGAGTGTGATTTATATGAAGGGACATGCCCAAGAGTCCTGGAGGTTTTCCCAGTATATGGGTGTAAAATTAGCAAGAGTTGGTAGGAGCAGTAATAGGGAGAGGACAGAAGGCAGGGTGATATATATAAGCTGCGGGGAGGAGAAGGTGGGGGCAGGTAAGATTTCGAGATGAGAGAACACCATTGCCAGCAGGAGTGGTACAGAGCGCATGTTACAGAGTGTGAAAAGAGCTGAATTGAGAGACAGGGTGGTTGGTGTAGTTTGTTGTGTATGTTCACCTTGTGCAATCGCTAAAATGCAGAGATTGAAGTGCATATCACTTGTAAAAAGAATCACTGAGAAAGAAGCCTTCAGGAAAGATGCCCTGCAACGTGCTCCCCCAGCAACGATGTGTATGTATATGTGTATTATATATATGTATATATATATATATATATATATATATATATATATATATATATTTATTTTATGTGTGTATATATGTGTATATTTTTTTCCTTCTATTGGTTGAACTAGATGGGCTTGTGTCTTTTTTTCAGTCAGACTAACTATGTATCCATGCTCTCTTCCAAGTCCCGGCCTGCCTGCATAGTAAACTCCTAGGTTGGAACTCATGTGAACACCGTGGAATGCCTCACAGGCAGCTAAAAGGCTAGATTAGCCTAGATGCTGCATCACTATCGAACGGTCTGGAAAGGTTTTCAAACCCCCCCCTTATCTACGTCCCTGCAACCAGCCTGTTGCGTTTTTTTGCATGTGGCCATAGCCACCAGCAGTGATCAGTGTGTTCTGCCAGCAGGATACAGTAGTATAGCATGAGAGACTCCCCCACCAATACTGACCATGTTAATGGTGGAATTAAGAGATTTATTTTCCTTCCACTCATGTTGCAAGGAAAGAAAATTGTATAATCTCTGGGCTGCTTAAGAGAAAAGGATAAATCTCCACTGTGGGACAAACATGACAAAAAACTACTTATCTGCTTTATCCTAATGCACAGATCGTGTATGGGATCTGGTTAGATGGATAGGGCAAGGCCTAGCATTAGGCTTAGCAAAGCCTTGGACTGACATTGAGGACCCAGTCAGAACTGGAAACCATAGTTTAAAAAACTTGAAGTGTTTTATTTTCTTTATGATTTCCTTAGGAAAAAAAGTCGCAATGCAAGTAGCACAACTTTGTCGTCTCACAAGTGGGAAAGGAGCCTAAACCAATAATGTAATATAATGGAACTTACCAGTCTTTAGATGTGGTGACTGCATTCGTTTTCTGCTTTCAGGTTATGGTCATTTTTAGCAAGTACAGACAACCTTGCCAAAGATGCAGTGTCCCTGTCATGTGTGATGTCAGTGTCCCTGTCATAATCTAAAAAGACAGCATAAACAATGTTATCTCTCTTTTGTAAACTACTAGTCCCATTTCAGCTGCTGCAGGGAGAGACACAGACAAAGGGCATCGTTCCTGTAATTGCTTTTCCAACACCAATCCCCCTCCCTATTCTGCCTACTTCTGATCCCCCCCTCCCTGTGTATTCCCCTTTCACTGTGTGCCCCCCCTTCCCCTGCAGCGCTACAGGCTTCCCTGTCCTGTAAAAAAAAAAAAAAAAAAATTGTAAAATAATAATAATAATTATAAAACAATGTAATAAATAATTTTACAAAATAGCAAAATTAAATAATTGTAAACATTTTTTCTTTTTTTTTTTTTTAAATTGTGATTTTTTTTTAATGTAAAAAACAGTTAAAAAAGGCTAATTCACACAGGTTCCATGTTATGTTTGTGTCCACTAAAATGTTAGTGTATTTTTAGTGGAAATATTGTCTTGATATATTTTGTGGGGGGGGGGGCTGCCAGGTAGGCTGTACGGAACCCCATGATTTCTAACAGCAGCCCCAGGAACCAGCTGAGATTCGAAAAGAAAGATAACTGTATAACACTTGTAGCAACAAGCATCATCCAGATATCTCCACTACAAGTCAAGGACATCATTTTGTAAGGAATGTGGAAGGGTTAGAACCTCCACACCCCCCAACTATACAGAGGGGGACACCTTGGTGGAGGAGGGGGTGGAGGGTTGAGAAAGGATGGAAAGCGGGTGTGTTTACATTAACCACTAGACCTACAGAAGATTTACCCTCATTCCTGACCAGGCCATTTTTTTGCGATAAGGTACTGCGATGCTGTACACAAATAAAATTTATGTCCTTTTTTCCCACAATTAGAGCCTTATTTTGGTGGTATTTGATCACTTCTGCCTTGTTTTTATTTGTGCGCTATAAACAATTTTAAAAAAACATACAAACATACAAAAATAAACAAAAATTAAATGTCTTCATCAATTTGGGTAAAATACGTATTCTGGTACATATTTCTGGTTAAAAAAAAAAATCTCAATAAGATTTAAAAATAATTACACTTACAATGCTTCTGGAGAAATCCAGTGGGAGGGGCGAAATGCGTCAGTGGAGAACGACATCCTATTTCAACATTTCCAGCTGCTAGAACGATGCTGCAATCATAGTCGGGTCTATATGCTCTGTGCAAAAGTGAATATATAGGCGCAAACAATTGGCTGTATGCAATCAACTAAAGGTGCTAAAATAAGCTGCTATACCAACTGAGTTTACCACTACAAAGCAATTCAATAATCCAAAACAACGGTACAGCGCTAATAAGCTGCATTCAGTGATAATATGTAAAAATAAAAGAACATATATCTATGCAATATTAAGGTGCTATAATACATAAATCTGTACAATATTAAAGTGCCATAGTACAAATAACTGCGCAATATTAAGGTGCTATAATAGAAATAAAGTGTTTGTAATAAATCAAATTCATATAATATATAAATAATTGATAGATCCAAAGAGTCCAGTGGTCTTTTGCTAGAATTGGTGCAAAATTAGCTTGATGACGATAATCCCGCCAGTGTTTTACAAGTGAATCTGTGTGTCTTCCACCACCAACAACTAAGATAATTGGCCTCTCACCTGAAGTTTTGACCTGTGTTTCACCACAAGGTAGCCACCCCCTACTGAGGAAGTCGAGCGTCTGATTGACAGATGACGTAACGCGTATAGGGGGGCGGAGTCTTCACCGGCAACCTGGAAGCTTACAGCTAGTCTGCTGCTCTATAATTGCGGTTTCCATGCACTATCAGTAGTGCCTGTACATGTGAGTTTTTTTACCATTTTTTTGTCCTGAATAAAAACCCCTGTTCATACTGAGAGCATTAGATCCTGTGCCTTTTATTTTTTATGTGATATTTATGATGAGATCCGTGTCCCTATGTTTGGCTATCTTCGGGCAGCAGTGTGTCTACTGAGAGGCTGTGAGAGAGCCTGCTAATCCCTGCTGGTGATTATT
Source organism: Pelophylax lessonae (assembly GCF_965119305.1). Classification (NCBI taxonomy): domain Eukaryota; kingdom Metazoa; phylum Chordata; class Amphibia; order Anura; family Ranidae; genus Pelophylax; species Pelophylax lessonae. Next base: position 479,623,823 of record NC_138772.1, read on the forward strand.
TGCTTAATTTGACCTTGTGGTGAAACACAGGTCAAAACTTCAGGTGAGAGGCCAATTATCTTAGTTGTTGGTGGTGGAAGACACACAGATTCACTTGTAAAACACTGGCGGGATTATCGTCATCAAGCTAATTTTACACCAATTCTAGCAAAAGACCACTGGACTCTTTGGATCTATCAATTATTTATATATTATATGAGTTTGATTTATTACAAGCACTTTATTTCTATTATAGCACCTTAATATTGCGCAGTTATTTGTACTATGGCACTTTAATACTGCACAGATTTAAGCAGTAGAAAGAGAGAAGTGCTTATGCCGCTGTACAGAACACTGGTGAGACCTCACTTGGAGTATTGTGCGCAGTACTGGAGGCCATATCTCCAGAAGGATATAGATACTCTAGAGAGAGTTCAGAGAAGAGCTACTAAACTAGTACATGGATTGCAGGAAAAAACTTACCAGGAAAGGTTAAAGGACCTTAACATGTATAGCTTGGAAGAAAGAAGAGACAGAGGGGATATGATAGAAACTTTTAAATACATAAAGGGAATCAACTTGGTAAAGGAGGAGAGCATATTTAAAAGAAGAAAAACTACCACAAGAGGACACAGTTTTAAATTAGAGGGGCAAAGGTTTAAAAGTAATATGAGGAAGTATTACTTTACTGAGAGAGTAGTGGATGCATGGAATAACCTTCCTGCAGAAGTGGTAGCTGCAAATACAGTGAAGGAGTTTAAGCATGCATGAGATAGGCATAAGGCTATCCTTCATATAAGATAGGGCCAGGGACTATTCATAGGATTCAGATATATTGGGCAGACTAGATGGGCCAAATGGTTCTTATCTGCCGACACATTCTATGTTTCTATGTTTCTATGTATTATAGCACCTTAATATTGCATAGATATAGGGTCTATAGATTGCATAGATATAGGGTCTACTTACATTTGTAAGTGTAATTTAAAAAATATATATTTTAATGTAATAAACATTATAACACTATGGAGATTTTTCTGTGATTTATATGGCATGGAAACAACATATTGGTCCGGTTAATGCTACGGAGGAATGGAGGAAGTGATATACAGAGGGCCATTCACGCCACATCCCATCAGAATATTTGGGAGAGATATCCATACGCTTTGTTTCAGTGACTACTGGTGGTAGAAGGGGAGCACAGCACTGTGGATTCAGCACTTTAAAGGAATTTTCTGCACTTTGCACTTTGAAGAGTGCACTTTATTATGGACTATTTTTTGGTGGACTTGTATTTTATGCATGTATAAGAAAGTTTGAATCTTAAAGGGGTTCTAAAGTCAGAAGGTTTTTAATCTTAATGCATTCTGGTTTGATTGGTGTGTTGAGAATAAGACACAGCAGCAGCGCCATTGGCTCCCACTGCTGTCAATCAAAGTCAGTTAGCTAATCAGGAGAGACAGGGGGCAGGGCCAAAACGCAGCTCCATGTCTGAATGGACTCACAGAGCTGCAGCTCGGTACGGGTGCCCCCATAGAAAGCTGCTTGCTGTGGGGGCACTCGACAGGAGAGAGAGGCCAGGAGCAGTGAAGAGGGACCCGAGAAGAGGAGGATCTGGGCCACTCTGTGCTAAACCAGTTGCTAACAGGATGTAAGTATAACATGTTTGTTATTTAACCACTTAAGCCCCAGCCCTATTTCGGACACTTTTTGTTTACAAATTAAAATCAGTATTTTTTCCTAGAAAACTACTTAGAACCCCCAAACATTATGTATATTTTTTTAGCAAAGACTCTGGAGAATAAAATGTCGGTCATTGCAAATTTTTTTGTCAAGCGGTATTTGCGCAGCGGTCTTTAAAACGCCATTTTTTTGGAAAAAAATTGAAAAATCACATTTCACTGCATTTAAAAAATACTAAACAGTAAAGTTAGCCCATTTTTTTTGTATATTGTGAAAGATGATGTCACGCTGAGTAAATAGATACCCAACATGTTACGGTTTAAAATTGCGCCCCCCCCCCCCCGTGGGATGGCGACAAACTACGGTCAATAGAGATCTCAATCTGCGACGCTTTAAATTTATTTAACGGTTACCAGTTTAGAGGTAGAGTGTAGCTCTTTTTTTTAAATTATTGCGCACGCTCTGGCGATCGCGGCGATACCTCACATGTGGGGTTTAAACAGCGATTTCATTCGCGGCTCGACTTGCGTATACGTTTTTCTTTGTGCGCGAGCTAACGGTGACGGGGGCGGCAAAATTTTTTTTTTTTTCCCTATTTATTTATTTTTTTTTTAAACTTTATTACATGTTTTTAAAAAAAAAAAAATCTGATCACTTTTATTGCTGTCACAAGCAATGTAAACATCCCTTGTGACAGCAATATGTGTGACAGGTACACTTTATGGAGGGATCGAGGGTCTAAAAGACCCTAGACCCCTCCACTACACTTCCCTGTATGCAAAACGCCGAAAACGGCATTTTTGCATACAGCCGTTTTTTAAATTGGCGCCTTTTGCAGCACAGTAACCCGGAAGTGACGTCATGGACGCCGCCTCCGGGTTACGTCATCGGAGCCCCGATCGATGCCGTTTCCAGGATTCATCAGGACTCCATCCAGCCGGCGGACATGGGACGGGAGCCCCGGGCAAAGTCACGGAAGGCGGCGGGAGGGGGGGGGACGTCCCCTCCCGTCCCCCCGGGTAACGATCGAGCGGCTCCCGAGCCGCATCGGTCGTTACCGACGGAAAGCCGACCGTCGGCTTCAAACCACGGTACCGGGATGATGCCTCTAACTAGAGGCATCATCCCGGTATAAACCCGCAAAGTGTACCGACGTATCGGTACGTTACTATGCGGTAAGTGGTTAAAAAAAAAAAGCCGAGACTTTACAATCACTTTAAGGGGCAGTGCTGTGTTAATTTTACCCACTTCAGCTCCAGGAGGTTTTACCCCTTTAATGACCTGGCCATTTATTTGCGATATGGCACTGCAGTGCTTTAACTGACAATTGTGCAGTTGTGCAACCCAAATAAACTTGATGTCCTTTTTCTCCCACAAATAGAGCTTTCTTTTGGTGGTATTTCATCACCTCTGCGTTTTTTATTTTTTATAAACAAAAAAAAAACACAATTTTGAAAAAACAAAACAATATTTTTTATTTTCTGCTATAAATCATTTCCAATAAAAACATTTTTTTAAAATCAGGGGTTGGATAAAGTAAAGTAAAGGCCGCAGTTTGGAGACCACTGATCTAAAGGGTTATTGCATCTATTATGGTTTATATGAGATTAGGTTAATTTATTTAATTTCTATTTTTATGATGGTATATTGTATGTAGCACCCTCCTAGATAGGTGCTAGGAAGGAGAATAGTTTGCTCTGCCTGCTTAACAGGGGAGCAGCAGGTAACTCATAGTCTGCTCCATCTGCTTATCAGGGTAGCCTGATCAGTAGTTAGGCCTGTTGCATGTGTCCATGTGTAATTCATCTGGGCTGAGGGAGTGTCCCCACTGTATCCAATAGGGGAGCCTGTTGGACAGTGGAGGAAACCCAGCCAGTGACACACAGGCTTTGTAACTGTCCCAGTGGGTTGCCACAAACAGTGGTGCATCCTGGGATATGTTATAAAAGCCAAGGGCACATGTGACAGGGTGTCTTTGGGTGGGAAGCCAGGTCCCAGGAGGAGGGTGAGGCTGTCTCTCCTCCTGTCTATATGGAAGGTGGTAACAGGCGGTCGGCATAGTGAACCAGAAGTGTGGAGCTGAGCCAAGAGGTCCAGTGAATGCTGACAAGTGGAGTTGAAGGCAGAGCAACCTTGGGAAAAACAGTGTCCGTGAGCACCGGGAAGCTTGCCAGGGGTCTGCCCGGGAAGGGGACCACTCCAGTGGAGAGTCAGTGGACAGGAGCTAGAATGCACAGGAAGTGTAAAAGGGGGTGCCAAGTTAGGACCCTGAAGAGAAACAATAACAGGATCATATTATTTTTCTTCACTTCAGAGACAAGGTGAAGCAGCGGCCTTGCAATGCACTACAGATAGTTGTCCTCAAATGTGTGCATAGTTCCTAGTTGGAGTATCCCACTCATCCCTTCTCCCATGCCAGTTCTAAATAAAAAACAAAAACCAAATCCCCTGGACTGTTCATTTTCTGAGTTAAGCATCTAAAGTGATGTTTACACAGACTGTTGCTACGGGTAACCCAGGGGAATCCAGAAAGTGCAATTCTCAGCGGTCCTCTAGGGGGCAGTGCTACATGCATATGGGGGGGGGGCAGGGTGTATTATGTGTGTGGAGGTGACAGGGGGTATATTATGTGTAAGGTGGGGGGGAGCAGAGGTGTATTATATGTGTGTGGGGGGCGGAGTGTATTATGTTAGTGAAGGTGGCAGGGGGTATATTATATGTAGGGGGGGAGGGGAGGGGTGTTATATGTGTGTGTGTGGGGGGGGGGGGGTGTGTGTATTATCCACATCCAGACCATGCCTTTTCTGACCTTTTTTGTTTACATGTAACCACATAACCCCTTTGGCTCCCTGTGACCTTAGTGCTGAAGTAAGGAAGTACTATAGATGCTATCCTAATAAATAAGCATAGTATTTATTAGAGCAATGACATCACAGGGGGATGGAAATCCTCATGACATCATCCCCATAATTGCCAACATTTCCAAAAAATTTGTAGATAGCCACTGTAGGCGAAGCATTACTTTAATTAGGGGTGGGGCATTAATTTATCATGGGCATGGTTTACTATAAGTCGGTGAAATATAAATGCGGCGTGAGAAGCGCCATGGCGAAGAGTGGGCGTGGTTTCAATCACGCAAAATATCAAGCGTGGCTTAAAGAGGGCGTGGTTAAATAGAGTCTGAGATAACTTACATGCAGAATGAACTGCACTGCTGTGATCCACAGGAGAAATGCAGCCAAATGAGCTTTGGCTATACTTTCAGGAACATGCAGGAGTAGCAGACATAAGGCCCCTTTTACAAGGTGTGGATTCTATATGGAATCTGTTCTAATTAGTAGGGGATCGGCTCACAGATCCCCAGCTAATCGGGTGGATATCACATCTGTGTCTGTTCAGTCGTCTCTGCAGGGTGGACATGGACAGAGCAGCTGGGAGTAAATGGACTCCTCTGTCCAGTTACACCAAACTACCCTCTGATCCAATCCGCCTAAACAAGAGGATAGATCCCTTCTGTTTTTTTTTTTAATTAAAGCGGACCGGATCGCAGTTATGCGGATGTAAAAAAAGTCTGTTTACTTCTGCTTGTCCAAAAGAATGCATGGACCTCCCGATCAGGTCTGCCTGAAAAATTAACAGGGCTGGATTAAGACAGGGCATCCCTTGCTGGCTGAGAAACAGCCTGGTGGCTTGGATGCCGATGCCCCCTGCTGCTGTTCAGTGAAGGAGAGGCAGAGCAAAAAATTGACTGTGTGGAGGGACAGGGAGGTGAGTAGATAGGGGGGGAGGGGGCGGCTGGTGTCTGTTTGTACACAGGTGAGGGCAGTGGGGAAGCAGGGGTCAGAGCTGATGCAGCTGCATGGAGAGATGGAGAGTTTAGCTGTTGTGAGGGAAGAACTAAGATGGGGCTGCAGAGATAATCTGTGAGAGAAGGGTGCAGAGGTGAGCTATGGATGTGGGGGCAGAAGTGTCCTCTGTGCATAGGAAACCTCTGAACCCTGCACTCTTTGCCTCCTGTGTATTATGTAGTCCTGTGCCCAGCTCTCTGTGTGTTACGTAGTCCTTTGCCCAGTGCTCTGTGTATTATGTAGTCATTTGCCCAGCAGTCTGTGTGTTATGTAGTCCTGAACCCAGCATTCTGCATATTCTGTAGTCCTGTGCCCAGAGCTCTGTTTATTATGCAGTCCTGTACCCAGCGCTATGTGTATTATGCAGTCCTGAACCCAGCGCTATGTGTATTATGTAGTCCTGTGCCCAGCGCTCTGAGTATCATGTAGCCCTGTGCCCAGCGCTCTGTGTATTATGCAGTCCTGTGCCCAGTGCTCTGTGTATTATGTAGTCCTGTGCCCCGCGCTCTGTGTATTATGCAGTCCTGTGCCCAGCGCTCTGTGTATTATGTAGTCCTGTGCCCAGTGCTCTGTGTATTATCCAGTCCTGTGCCAAGTGCTCTGTGTAGAATGCAGTCCTGTGCACAGCGCTCTGTGTATTATGCAGTCCTGTGCCCAGCGCTCTGTGTATTATGTAGTCCTGTGCCCAGTGCTCTGTGTATTATCCAGTCCTGTGCCAAGTGCTCTGTGTAGAATGCAGTCCTGTGCTCAGCGCTCTGTGTATTATGCAGTCCTGTGCCCAGCACTCTGTGTATTATGTAGTCCTGTGCCCAGCGTTCTGTGTATTATGCAGTCCGGTGCCATTTGCCAATAAAAAAAAAATATGTCCCTGGATTTCATTTTAAAAATGTGGTCAGCCTAATGTCCAAAAAGGGTTAGAGGTTCCAGGACAATAAAAAGTCCATCAATATTTTTCAAATAAATAAGCGTCTCTTAATAAAGTGCAAGGTGCAAACAACTGAAAGTCTCTGTGACTTTGTGTTTACAAATATAAACCACAAGTCACAAATATATAAATAATATAAATGTATGTTCAAATGTTAAACCTTATAATATTGTGCAAATAAAACTATAGACAGTAAAGTGCCAAATATATAATAAAGTGCAATTACAAAGGTGATCTCCAAAGACAATTATTTCCAAAAACATTAATCTCATGTTCACTCTCATGTTCAATTCTCTTCAACAGTAAAGTGCTTCACATAAAAGGTGCCATCGGTGCTCCTGTGCTACCCATGAATCTGAAAAGATTCACCAGAAATAAAGGACCTTTTAAACAAAAACAGGTTTAAAAGCACTTTAAATTTACAATATGATGTCAGTATTCAGTGTTTTTCCTCCGCTCCACACTGCCAGCAGGACTGAAAGTAAGCAGGACAAAAATACAATATGCTCTCACATTTAAAAGTGCCGTAAATAAACCAGCACAGGCATTGAAAGCTTAGAGCAGTGAAGCTGGGAAGCCAGGGCTACATCATCAGTGCCTCACCCAACCAGTAAGTGAAAAAACAGTAAGGGCTCTTTCACACGGTCCGCCTCCGCAGGCGGATCCGTGTTGCTCAGCGGGGATCGATCCGCGATCCCCGCTGAGCCGGGCGGATGACAGCTCCGTCTCCGCTTGCAGAGCGGAGAGGGAGGTGTCTCAGCCCCCGCTGCCCTCTATGGGGGATCGGAGGAGAGCGGACCGCTTGTCCGCTCTCATCAGATCCGCTCCGCTCCAATTACTGAACGGATGGAAAAATAGGGTTTCCATCCGTCCAGATTTCAGCACAGGATCGGATGCGGATGGCAGCGGGTGTCAGCGGAGGTGACCTCCGCTGACACCCGCTGCCCCATAGAGCTGCATGAAGGATCCGATCAGATCCGCCTAAAAAACTGACAGGCGGATCTGATCGGACCGCCCGTGTGAAAGAGCCCTAAGGGCTCTTTCACACGGGCGTTCCTTTTTTTTTGCCCGATCAGGTCCTTTTTTTTTTTTCTTGTAATGGACACGGATGACACTTGTGTCATCCGGTCCGTATGTCCGTTTTTCATCCCATCCGTTTGCGGATGAAAAACTGACATAATGCATGTCTATGTAAATACGGATGTCTGCGGATGACACCACTGACATCCGTTTTTGCTTCAGTTCCGTTTTTTGAAAGGAAGAAAAAATAGGGTTCTCCTCCGTTCAAAAAAACTGAACTGAACTGAACTGACAAAAAACGGATGTCAGAGGATGATCATCCGATGACATCCGTATTTACATAGAGATACATTATGTCCGTTTTTCATCCGCAAACGGATGGGATGAAAAACGGACATACGGAACGCCCGTGTGAAAGAGCCCTAAGTGTAAACAAAAGCAAAAATTGTTTGTCTACCGAATGAATGTGGGATGACTTTTTATCCGCATGCACAGCTGCAGCTGTGCTTTAATCATTCCCCACTCCATCCAAAACCTAAATTTCTTCCACCCTTTCCAATTGTAATTTTTTTTTTATTATGCACTCACCTGGTTTCCTGGGCTTTCCCCAAAATGCATACTCGCACATCCATCGCATACAGCATTATCCTTCTGGAATCCACTGCCGTGCACAGGGTCCTGTACCACCAATGTGCAGGGATGCTCATGGATAGACATTGGGCACAGGTAAGTGCAAGGGGGGGCTGCACACAGAAGGTTTTCCAAATGAATGCATAGAATGCATTAGGGTAAAAAAGCTTCTACCTTTAGAACCACATTAAGTGGGTGATGAGGATGGAGGTCCACTTTAAAGTTGAACTGTGGATGAATGTAAAGTCTTCCCTTGCAGTGGGGCTTTTCACACACTGCAAGGGTTCAATGCTAATGTTTGTGTAGGGTACCAGTAAAAAGAAATATTACTTACATTTTCTCTCTCGCCCCCGGTAGCCAGCCTTTTTATCTTCCCTTGGATTTGTGGTGGGTGGTTCTTTGGCATCCTTACTTACAATACAGTGATGACATCAGAGTGCGCCCAAACAAAGCACCGAAGAGAATCAGAGAAGAAGCCTAAGGTAAGTAAAACTTCCTTTTAACCCTTTGGCGTCGACAGTACGCATACTGTATATGCGGCCTCTCGCAGGTGGGCCTTAATGCCTAGTGGCCGCATATTTGCAGCCCTGTGTAAACAACTTACCGTGCTGAGAGCGCACTCCCTGCACACCCACAGCAGCACGTCACAGCCAGTAGGAACCGGTAAGCTCCCAATGCATACTTGTGATTAGGAGCTTTCCAATCATGTGACCTCTGTGACAGCCAAACACAGCGGTCAGATGACCCGAATGCCTCCAGACTCCTCCATCTCCTGGGTTGTAGAATTCTCAAAGGGCTGAGAGGTTGTTGGCAGGAAGGGGTTAATGTTTTAATGAGCATTTAATCCTTGCAATGCAAGAACAGTCCTACTGCAAGGTTACATTTCCCCAGAGCCCAGCATTGAAAATAGGGGCCCTAGGGCGTAAAGTTTTATTTTAATCTTGGGAAAGATTTTTTTTACCTTATTTATCAGGATTAAGTAAGAGCAATATGTTCCATGAAACTCACAGCAGCCAATCATAACTAATCATTTACAGAACAGACTATGCATCATCCTCGCTTTTTGCTATGCCCTAATAAATAAATGTTTGATGACTTCTTCTTTCTCCTACTCTAGGGTTGATATCTTCAGCTATAATTACTAAATAACAGCCAAATATTTTTTTCCAAATAGTTTAACAGGAGATGGCAGACATTAGGTAATAGCAGTGACCCATGGTTGACCATCGTAAAGTAGAGCTATCGAGAAAATCATTTACTAGAATTAAAGGAAGACAATGATTCACAAGACATTATTCTGTTTATGTTTCTGTGATTAGATTAATAATTCCCTATAGAGACAGCCAACAAACATGAAGTGCACTTCTCTCATTTACCTGGGAATGTTGGCCACATCACTGGAGGTAAAGATAGAAAGTATTCTCATGCTCGGTGCCCAGTGACAGCGGCCATCATCCCTAATCAGTGTGTACAAAAAGAATTCCCCTTTGTGGTATGGGACTATAAATGCCGCTGAACACTGTATGCTATATAAAATAATCTTTATTGGTACAAAAGGACAAATCATGAAAACACAATATTGGAAAAAACACAAATACACATACAGGGCATTAAAATTGCATGCATTTGACAGACCGAATACCGAACCAAGATGCGGACGCTCAGGTACATAGGGCAATCTTGGAACCGGAACCGACCCTACGCGTTTCGGGCATGGAAGCCCTTCCTCAGGGGTCACCCAAAGTTCCAGATAGAGCACCTAGTGTATCCTTTGTGTCGAACCAATGGATTGGATCGGTCTGTCGGATAAAAACGGTATTACTACCGTGTGGAGGGATGCCCAAGTTTCCCAAAGCCCGTACAGGGCAGAGAACTCCGTGAGAATATCAAGAGTATAGTAGCAGTAGCTGCCCGGAGGGACCAACAGGGCACCACGATGACCAGTCAGTAATGGCTCAACATGGACCGCTCACATGTAGAAGGGTATAATCATTTGTGATACCTTGAGTATATGAAGTGAATGTGACCAACAAAGGGTCAAATGAAGTAGATATGATACAGATCTTATGTTGGCGTAGTCAAAATTGTGAAGGTGGTTGTCCCTGGGTGTTCATGGGCTTGGCATCCTCATCCTGTCAGCCTTTCAATTCATCATTTATCTAGTTGTCTGGCCATATTATGACATCATACACCATGGAAGAGGTGTCATGGAAAAAGACGACATGGAAAGATGCAACTGGTAGGCAAGTAACAGTTCCATTTCTGACTGCATATATTGTACACTGTATCATACAGGTTGTATGCTGGTTGGTGTAGACGAACATTTACTATCAGCTCATCTACAAGACTTTACTGGCATGGCTCAGCCAGTTTCAACAAAACACTTAACCATTTCCATAATTCCAAGCAGGCACAACGGACAGGTCTAGATTTATACTTCCTGCTCCCTAGGCTAGCTCTCTTGTGCTACCCACATCCAACTCCAGTTGAATGGCTAGTAGGTAGCACCAGAGTTGTATAAAGTACTCGAAACCCATACTTGAGTAAAAGTACAAGTGCTCGATCAAAAAGTGACTTGAGTAGAAGTAGAAGTGCTCTATCAAAAAGCGACTTGAGTAGAAGTACTAAAGTATTCAACATTTTTTGTACTTAAGTATTGCAAGTAGTTTTTTTTTTTAATTTTGCTACTCAAGTACTGAAAGTAAAAGTACCAGTAGTTTTTTTTTTTTAAAAATTGCTACTCAAGTACTGAAAGTAAAAGTACAAGTACTGTGTTATGTAGTTATTAAAGAAAGAAGTCAAAAGTTTGAACATCATATTGTTTTTTATTATTGCAAATGATTAACCTAAAGGACAATCACAATTTGTTTGTTTCATATTTTCATTTTAGTGGAAAGATTTGGTATAGCAGCTTTTATTTATACATACAGTAGCATTTATTTCCGTATGCGCTGATTTAGACATGACATTATGCACATTTGTTTGAGCTTCATGAAACCTGCCATCTACTGTTCTGGCAGTGGTAATTTTTATAATTGTAACGAGTAACTATGCAGCACAAAAAAAAAAACACTGGAGTAGAAGTATTGAAATCATTGAAAAAATGTAGTGAAGTAAAAGTGGAAGTAGGAGAAAAAAATTCTACTCCAGGAAAGTACAGAAACCGCCTTTCGGTACTTAAGTACTGTAGTGAAGTAGTTCTACTTAGTTACTATACATCTCTGGGTAGCAAACTAACAAGACTAGATGTCATAGCCACACAAAGAATGCCAAGGCTAAAAGTGAATGTACTGAAAGAAATTCTTTGCCCCCTTTGCATTGTACACCTGCTATAGATGACTAGAAGAGTACTGCAAAGTGTCATTCTTATTTGCAAGAAATTCAGTTTTAAGAGACACTGTCAATTTGGCCATTTGGGGCAAAGTAATAGTCATTCCTGATAGTCCACGTACTCAGCAAGGTACTGTATACTTTCCCATCCACACTTCCTCATTGCCTACCTGTTCTGTTTGAACCCTTGTGCCTTTACTGTAAACATTCAAGTAGGGGGAAGCATTTGGAGAGAGGACATTGGCGTTATCCATCCAAGTAAGCTCAGACGCTATCTGACACCAGAATTTACTTATCTGACACCAAACTCCTGCAGTGGAGAGGTGGTGAGAGAGAGCGATTGTGAGTGTTTCTTGGTGTGGTATTGAACTATCAGAAGGTATTGAAACTCTCTCCTGACCCAGAGGTGGTGAACTTTAAAGTGTTACTAAAACCAGGACCCTGAGTTCACTCTATCTGGTCTCCCACAGTACACAGAATAGGGAAATGTAATAGTTTTAGTAAATATAAACTGCTAAATACCTTTTCTCATCAGCAGTATATAGCAGTCTTGTGACTTCTACCAGTGTCCAGCAGAACACTGGTTAAAGCTTATAGGAGGAGTTTTCATTCTTCCCTGATTGTCCTATGAGGCTGCAGGACCTCTGACTCTGCCTGGACAGTGCTGATTGGCCCTGTGCTGATCACATGCACTCCCCAAAGGAAAAAAAAATCTCTATCAATACACACTGAGCATGTGCAGCTTGCCCCTAAGGCTTGGTACTATCAGGAGATGGATTTGGGCTAGTGGAAGAAAGGGAGGATCCAGGGAAGGACTGGGCCAGGGGGCAAAGGGGGAATTGCCCCCTGGGCCGCTCAGATGCCTTGTAAAAAGGCTGCCCCGCTTTTGCCACAGACATTCCTAAAGGATTGCTGGTGAAGAGAAGTAAAAAGCCCCCACTGCTGATCTACTGAGTGCGGGTTGAAGACAAGGACAGAGCACAGCACCCCCCCCCCCCCCCCCCAGCATGGATGGTGTAAACTTTGTCTGAACAGAGGCTAATTCCATGATTCCACTGGAGACTCTTCTGCCCTGGCCAGCTGTGCCAGCTCCCCCCAACCTCCTCCTGCTGGCCAGGTCAGGAATCCAGATTCAGCCAGTAACAGTGTCCTTCAATATAAATCCATTATAAATCACACAGCTCGCCGCACCAATAATAAAAAAAAAAAATGCTCCGCCTTCTAGGATGGCCGCCCACTGAATGCCTCCTCTGCTCTTTTACAGTTCTCATATAGGTAAGCGCAGGGCAACCTGCCCAGCATGCACCGGCCTGTGACGTTACGGGGGGGCAGGGCCACCAGGTAACGTTGCCAGATGACCCCGCCCTTACCTATATAAGAACTGGCAAAACACAGAGGAGGCATTCGGCGATGGTATGTTCAGGTAAAGAATTGGGGGGTAGAACCCACACCATTTTTTTTTTAAACTGTCACTTTTTTTTATTAAGCTGTCAGCGGGGAAACTCATTGACAGCTGAAGACTCATTAGTTGTTAAGGACGCCGTGGCCGGCTTCTCGCCCCGTTCCTTAACAACCAGCTTACACTGCAGTGCTTTGCAAGATGTGTTTGCCTATCATTTTTTTATGCACTATTATATCCAATAGGCTCCTTAATAAATGTTCAGAAGAACTATTTATGTACATGTGCTTTGCTGTCAGAGCAAGATTTATGCATAGCCAGCATAAGCCTTGGCTCAAGATGGCAAGGCTGCTGCGGGCAGCACACAGCCACCCACATACCATTTTTATAGTATGAGTCATTCCTTAATGTAATAAAAACTTTCAGATTTCTTCCTACCAGAGCAATCCTTAATCGGTTTGTGTATTTTTTTTTTTTTTTTTAAATAACGTACTTAAACTGTTGCTAAACCCATAGTAGTAAAATCAGTCTGGATATGCAGTAAAGCATTCTTGTTATACTCACTGTGGAACCTAAGAGGTCAATCCTCTGCATTGTGTAAATTGCGTAAAAGAAGGACACTGTTTTTTTTATTTTTTAATAAAGCATTTGTCAAAAACTTGTCTCTTGTTTTTATTTTTTACACTTTCTCCGTGAATGGGTAGGGGTATCACTATGAACCCCATACCCATTCATATAGGGGGGCCAGCATCTGGGGGCCTCCAGATTCTGATAAGCCCCCTGCCCAAAGACCCTGACAAACACAACCCAGGGTTGAGGGCATGTGACCTGGTATATTTTGGGGGGAGGGCTCTTGCTCACCCCCCCCTCCTTTCCTGACCTGCCAGACTTCATGCATGGATAAGGGTCTGGTATGTTTTTTTTGGGGGACCCCATGACATTTTTTTCTTAAATTCTTTAATAGCCAGATGACGGCAATTGCAACAACAAGTCAATTTAAATGGAATTTTACTTTTTTTTTTTTCTCTAGAAATATAATTATTGCTGCAGCATGTTATATATATGCTACAGATGTGCCCACATTACAGGCAGACTAAGGGGACCCCCCAGGCACTATATTTAAAGGCATTTTTCATTTTTATTGTTGCACTTTAAGCATCAATATAATCTCTGCCCCTAAAAAAACTTTTGTTTTTAAAAAAACTAATTTGCATTGATACCTGTCCCCCATTTACTTGCATATAAGCCTTCAAAATGGGCACTTTTTCCCTGTTCGGCTCCTATAGATTTCGATGGGATTTGTCTTTCGGGTTAGAATTTGGCCCATCTCTATTCGCCATGGACTATTACACTTTTACATTGCTCTTTCCTTTGTTAATAAGCATGAATGTGTGCACTTATCTTGGAGAATAGAAAAAGAGGAATAAATCCCAGTAAGCAGCTTATCAATTTGCATGAGAGTAGATGCATCGATACAACAAGAGACGCAAAATAACGTTTTTACTTCTTGGAGATTTGATAGACTAGCCCACAAAATAGCTTTCTTTAAAAGCGTCAAGTGATTGTCTTTAAGATTACATATCCTGTATCCTTTTGCCATATGCCTTTAAATTTTGTCATGATGAACAGACAATGTCTGCAGTACAAAAGATAAACCTTGTACGCCATTGCCACAACAAAATTCCAGTGACCATAAATGAAGTTATTGGACATTTTTCCAGCATTATCCAGTATAGTTTAGTGTCATGATATATTGTATTAGTAGGATCTAATGGCAGCCCCATTGCCACTATGAGGCAAGATAACTGTGCTGTCTCAGGAAGAACCCTTTAGAGTCATCATGCTTTATGTCACAGTTCCTCGGTAAAAAAAGTTTTCCATATGAACCATCAATACAAGGGTTAGACAACAGGCCATGCAAATAAAACCCAGGAAACAAGGGTCTTAGCTCTGCAACTCTCTCAATTTTTGGAGTTCTAGAATAACAAAGTCCTCCACCCTGCACAAAGAAGATTTTGGTGCTAGTTTTTATTATTGAACTATCATAAGGCAATGTACCCAAAATCCAAAATGGAAACCTTTCCACATGATAACATTTGGTGTGGAAATTAGATTTGTGCCCACTAAAGTCTTAAAATATGTATTTGAAGTCAAGTCTTAGATTTTCCTTCACTTATGCTTAGGAGACAAAAGGGGTAGAAGTGGAGTGGGAAATCCCATCTTTGACAGTTGCTTAACAAGTTTCCCATTGGAAGATTTCATTGTCTAGTCCTGCTTTGGTGACAACTCAAAATCACTTTCAGTCCTTGTAACAGTAGTCACTGAGAAAATGATGGGGTGCAAATCTCCCTAATGGGTAAACAAACAGGCAATAAATACCTGACATGGAGTCTAACCTCTTCACCACTCTTACTGAAACTGGCTTTAGATACATTTTGATATCCTAAACTAATGTAGCACTGTCCCCGTAGGGCTTGCTGTGCGTTGACTTCTTAGGCCTCCCTCTGATTACCTGCAGATAGTTGCTGGGGGGGTTTCACATATCCCTCCTTACTCCTGTTTGTTTGTTACTCAATAAACAGTCCAGGGTTTTTTTTATATATTTATTGCGGAACTTGAATGGGAGAAGGGAATAGTGGGATACTCCAACTGAACTATTCACAGTAGATAAGGACAACTATCACTTGGCCTCACCACATTACTTGTGGAAAAAGACACACTGCTTTTTCCATACTGCCACTTGTATGGAAAAATGTAGTCTTCTTGCTCTCTCTAGCATCAGACTTGATGCAACTACTTTATCTTCAGGACACTCTCTAGCATCCCCTGGACTGACACCTGTCCACTGGCTCTTCTAGTTGAAGGGATGGCCCTCGCAGGTCAGGCCCCATAACACAGATCTGTACTCACAGTAGGCAGAATCAGAACCTTCCTGGTGTCTCCCTTGCAGTCAGCTCTGCAGGAACTCTGGGTTCAGCTTCTCTCTGACTTTCCGGCCCTCAGGTCGACTGCCTAAGGCCGCATGGCAACTTCTACAAAAGAGTGGGAGCCGCCCCCTCCCCCGGGACCTCGCTCTCCAGACGAAGAACCCGAGCACATCTGCCCCTGGCATTTATACAGTTACCCAGCATGCACTTTCCTCTGCCAATAGCCAGGGCTGTAACAATGCCTGTGCCCTCACTTGTCAGGTTTCCTCCCACTGTCCAATATGTCTCCATATTGGACCAGTGTGAAACATTCAAACAAGCTGAGCTGCACCTGAGCACCATAAGCAGACCCTATCAATATATCCTGCTTCCTGGTAGGCAGAGAGCACTCTAAATTTACCTGGCAATCTTCCCAGTAAGCAGAAAGACCCAGACCCTATACTCTCTTCTAGCCAGGGGCGTAACTACACGGGTTGCAGGGGTTGCAATTGCAACCGGGCCCCATGCTCCAGGGGGCCTGTGTGGCTCCCCTGTACACCTGGATAGGAGGGGCGGCGGGGGCAGCATGTAGAGAAATCACTGTCCTCCTTTCTCTTCCTGTAGCTGCAGGAGGAAAAATGGAGGAGATTGGTTCCTCTGTATGCTTCCCCCGCCACTCCTCCTATCCAGTGCACTTGTGTTCTGATGTCTCTGGGCCCCTGTGTGCTCCCCTTGATCCCCCCCACTGCTGTGCTCCCTACCCTCTCCTGTCAGCTTCTGCAGGGGATGTGTCACAATAGAGAACCAGGAAGGGGGGGCGGTAAATATGTAATTTACCAGCTCCTTCCTTTTCTGAATGGACAGAGTCATAGTCAGTGACATTGTAAAAAAATAAAATAAAATGATAAAAAATAATACAATTAAAGTACCAAAAAATAAAAACTACTGACACCAGTGGATGAACTTCCAGGATTGTAAAGTGTGACCGGGCCCTGGAATTCCACCACCGTGGGGAGGCCCCAAGATGGCAGGAAGGGGGCCCACTGCAGAACTTGTGAAAGGGTCCTGCTGCGGGACCGTAATAAAGGGCCCCACAACTAGAGTAAAGGTCCCCAGGATCAGTGGGAAGAGCCCCAGTCTTAAAAAGGAAGGGCCCCGGCCAGGGGGTCCAGGGGGCCCTTCATGGTTTCTTGCACCGGGGGCCCTGAAGGTTCTAGTTACGTCTCTGCTTTTAGCACCTACCTAGAAGGGTGCTACACTGGCAAAGAGTCAGTATACAGTATATATTATTTCCCCAGTGTCTGTTGTAGTAAAAGCATATCATAATCATGGGGAGGGAAGGTAACTATTACAATCAAGAGCACAGCTATTTTGCTTTTATATATAAAAATGAATGCAAGGAATATCTGAAAATAGAAAGTTACAGAAGTGACATCAATTTCATTTTGGGTCAGTACATATCAAGTGTCTAGTGACATCGAGCATAATACACATTCATTATCTGTATTTCTGTTACAAACAATTAAGACATCAATCATGAGTTTATCTAAGCTTTCAGTGATGTGTAAAATGTTCTTTAAATAGAGGCTGCTAATGAAGTAACACCAGTAGTCAATAATCATCAACCATTCATGGTTAGGTAATAGATTTGTGTGAATGCTACCTTGATATTTATTTTCCATGGAAACTGCTGTTTTTGTGACCATATTGGTAGGTTGGAGGCTGGCTGTTGTAAAGCTGGGGGTTTCTCTGCAAGAAGTCAAGGATTACAATTAAGATTGTGCTAGAAAGATATGAATTCCTTTCAATAATGGTTATCCTTTAAAGAAGTCGCCAACTTAAAGATTACCGGTAAAAGCACAGAAAATCCAGTATTTTACATGCTTACTTGCAGCATTTTTCTTTTCCATAAATATTTTTCCTAGTGCCTCCATGGCAGCATACATATGGTGGTTGCTCCGCCCTCAACCAACCCACAGGACCTCCTTAACTCTATAAAAGTAAGAACTGCCCCCCCCTACGCCATTCTTTTTTCTGTCCTCAAGCCTGCAGGATCATGATCAGCCCTTACTGCACCTTCACATGGTGTTACCATTACAGGGTCATGCTCCCCTGTAGGATGGAGTCCCAGGTCTTAGGCTGCTAAAGGCGCCAACAAGGCTGGGAGCCTGTTTTTCTGTGGATCTTTTTCCAGGTAAGGAGTCTAGTTCAGCCATGCTCCTCCCGGGAACCCCCCCCCCCCACCTCTGATTTGGGGGCTGTCCCGGTAACATCGATGCTTCCTGCATTAAATTTAGCCTGTCCTACTTACAGTCTGTCCTCATGTGGGCGCTGGGGTGCAGGATCGCTAGTAAGCCCCTCTGGAGCCCCTGGGGCGCTTCGCGCCTGCCACCTAACCTCTGTTTTACTGTTCTGGGGGCGGGGCGATGGCGCCGCCCTATGACATCACCTGCACATGCCCAGTAGGCAGATGAAGCCATCGGCGGCCATCTTGGTACTCCCATTGGAGTACATGTATTTATATGGCCAGCCTCTCTCATTCTGAGGGCGGATGTCAGAAGCATAACATCTCCCTTGCTGCTGAGGAGAAGCTTTCAAGTCTGCCTGTGCTGCTGCCTCCCGATGGAAGCCAGAGGTATTGCAGCTTCTTTTTCTTTTTCTCTCCTCTTCTTGGAAATATATATTTATTTATAATAAAAAAGGGGACTATTAGGTTGGGACCTTTCCATTTACTTTTTCTTTTCTTCTTACCCTTTGTGTCTCTCTTATCCCAGCCATCTCCCGTAGTCCAGTGGCACAAAAAGATCCTCAACATTCCGCTAGGTAAGGGCTGCACCATTCAGGTAAGTTTAAAAAAATTTAAAAAAGAGCATCGGGCGTATGAAACATCAAAATTTCCTATGTTTCATTG
Organism: Pelophylax lessonae; assembly: GCF_965119305.1. Classification (NCBI taxonomy): domain Eukaryota; kingdom Metazoa; phylum Chordata; class Amphibia; order Anura; family Ranidae; genus Pelophylax; species Pelophylax lessonae. The sequence goes on from NC_138772.1 coordinate 479,642,454, forward strand.
CAGCCCGCAACGCCGATCATCCCGCAGGGACTCACCGGCGAGGAGGTCCAGAGGCCACAGCCGCTCAAGACATGACCAATATCACTCATCTACCCCTCGCACATCACACAAGTCTCGCAGATCACCCCATCGATCTGACAGACAACGCAGTTCCATCCGGCCTAGGGACAAAGCATGCTGGGTCTGTGGCGGACAAGCTCTGCCGGGAAAACTGGTCTGCGAAACATGCTTTTTAGAAGCCACGGGGGATCGGGAAAAAGAAAAGCAAGAGTCCATTGATACAATGAAGAAGCTGATTAAGGACTCGATTCGAGAACTGAACTTGTCCTAGGAGCTTGGCCCCATCTCATGGATCACGCTTACAACCGATGCTTCAGCAGGAGTAGATGCCTTAGTTCAACCGTGGTCCTTCCGAGTCGGGTATGCGTTCCCTCCTACCCCTCTGATTCTCAGATTCCTTCAACGCCTAACAGGGGAGGAGGTGACCATCCTGGCGATGATTCCCTATTGGCCGGAAAGGCCTTGGTTCACGCTGTTGACCCAGCTGTCTGTTTGCAACCCTCTAGTCCTTCCGAAGATTCCCGGTCTCCTGTCGCAGGAGGACTACATCCACCCACATTCAGAAATCCTGGATCTGAGGGCCTGGAAGTTGAAAGGAAGAGGTTGGAGGAGTTAGGTTGCTCTCATGAGGTAACCCAGACGTTGCTCCAAGCCAGAAAATCGTCCACTAATAGCTCCTACTACAGAGTATGGCAGAAGTTTTCAGAAGTTGCCGAATCCAACAAGTTTAATCCATTGAAGCTAGCTGTGCAGGACGTTCTACTGTTTCTACAGAAAGGTCTGGATGTAGGTTTGGGGCTTAATACCCTTAAAGTGCAAGTTTCAGCCTTATCAGCTCTGACAGACATCAGATGGGCCTTACATCCTTTGATAGAGCGGTTTATGAAGGCAGTACTGAGGTTAAGACCACCTAGGAAAACATTGTACCCGAAGTGGGATTTACCCTTGGTGCTGGATACTCTAGCAGCACCGCCATTTGCTCCTACTGAGGACTGTTCTCTGGAGGATGTTACTCTTAAAGCAGTTTTTCTCGTAGCTGTCACTTCAGGCCGTAGGGTTTTTCTGAAATTCAAGCCTTGGGTGCTCAAGATCCATATATTACGTTCTTCCCAGATAGGGTCGTCCTATGACCAATCCATCAATTCATACCTAAAGTGCCAACTACCTACCACTTTAATCAGGAATGGGTTCTCCCAACCTTTGAGGAAGACCCAGCTACATCAAAGTTGCATGAACTGGACGTTGCAAGAACTCTACGTCGGTACATTGATTTAACGCAATCTTTTCGTAGGGAGCAACGCCTATTTATCATTCCAAACGGAGGTAGAAAGGGCTTGGCAGCATCAAAAAGAACTATCGCAAGCTGGATCGTACGTCTGATTCAAAGGCCTTATCGGGCTAGCGGGCTTCCAGTGCCTAAAGCAATCAATGCTCACTCTACGCGGAGGATAGCCTCTTCTTGGGCAGCTCTAGCACATGTCTCTCCGGAAACAATTTGTCGTGCAGCCAGTTGGGCCTCATTTAATACCTTCATGGTCCATTATAGCCTGGATCCAGCTGCTTTAACTTCCCGTGATTTTGGGAAGAAAGCGCTGCAATTGGCGGTTTTGTGAATCCTAATAAACTATATTTGTGTGCAGTATCCCTCCCAATGAGCGAGTTATTTACCATATGTATGCTGCCATGGAGGCACCAGGAAAACGGAAAATTGAATACTCACCTTTCCGTAATTTTCCTTTCCTGGTGCCTATCCATGGCAGTATACGTCGCCGGCTGTGTCTGTGATGACTGATCAGTGTACCGGCTCGCTGCCAGTACCAAGTGACCACTGTGACCAAACACAACAGTTCACTTGACAGTTGTAAACAATGGATGGCTTCCTTTAATGCCATCCATTGTGTATAATTGTGTTGCTAGTTCAATGTGATCACATGATACAGACAGGGCCAATCACAGCCCACCTGTACCATGTAATTAGCTCTGAGCAATTCCAGCTAATTACAACAAAAAAACAGAATGAATCAATTTCATTCAGTAAAATGCTTGCTTATAGCAATAAAATGCACTGCTATAAGCAACCATAATGTGTAAAAAAAAAAAAAAAAAAAAACATACTATGGTAATATTTTATTGCTAAGGTCACAGTGTGTTAAAAAAATTGTAAAAATAAATAAATAAATAAAATGTCTTACAAAATAAAATAAAAATTTTAAAAGAAATTATTACATTTTTTTTTTTCATACTGTTACCAGTCAGTGTCCCTGATCACTACCACACCAGTTATATGATGATGCTGTACTGCACTGGTGACAGTAAGTAAAAAGAAACAAAATGTGAATTTTTTTTTTTTTTTCATTTCTTAATTTTAGAGAAAACTATGACAAAAAAGGTACTTAAAAAAACTCGCCATGGCCCCTACTAAATACTTTGGACTGTCTACTTTCCAAAAAGGGGTCCTTTGGGGCATATTTGTACTGTCCTGACATTTCTGAGCCTCAAGAAATTAGATAGGCCGTCAGTACATCAGGAGTCAGGACTGATTCATTTTCAGATATATACCATTGTTTCTGGGCTCTATAACTTTCTTACATACTAATTAATATTAGGTGATTTGGGTTATTTACCTCAAAGGAATGTAGCAGAATACATTTTGGCCTAAATTTATGAAGAACAATTATTTATTTGCAAGACTTTATAACAGAAACAAAGAAAAACTTTTTTTTTTTAACTTTATCTTTTTTCCTTTATTTAACAAAAAATAAAAACCCCAGTGGTGATTAAATGCCACCAAAAGAAAGCTCTAGTTGTGTGAACAAAAAAATCAAAATTTAGTTTGAGTACAGTATTGCATGATCGCTCAATTGTCATTCAAAGTGCAACAACACTTAGGGCTCTTTCACACACTCCGCTCCATCGGCGGACTCCGTTTATCTCAGCGGGGGATCGATCCGCCGATCCCCCGCTGAGCAGGAGAATGACAGCTGTTCTCCGCACTGTGGTGTCCTTTTATGAACGGGTGAATTTTTTTCTCCGTTGGCTTCTCTACAGTTCTCCGGGGAAAATGATCACATCTGGCACCCATTTTATGAATGGGAGAACTTCAGTTCGCCCAGGGTGATCAGAGGAGAACGGTTTTCTCGGAGATCTGTGTAGAAGTCAATGGGGCGTCTGTAATCTCGTGAGACAAAGCGAGATTACCGTAGTATGAAAATCCCTGGCGCGCTTTAACAAGCAGAGATAAATTATCACTGCTGAGTACACGAGGTTAATAAATAATAGTCCCCTTACATATATATATATATATATATATATATATACACTGAATACACACACACATACATTGTATATATATATACACATTAAATAGATATCTACATGTATGTGTGTATATATATACATGCATATATATATACATAAATATGGCAGGGGGACATGATTACTGTGTTGGGGGGTCTGAACGAGGAAGAAGGAAGTCCATAATCTTCCTTTTTCCCCCTCAGTTCTCCCCCGATTCTGTCTTCACTCCCCGCTTCACAAGCTCCAGGCTGGTGAACCCGGGAGTGTGAATTCTGACCCAGATCGCCAGTGAAGTGCAGGGATCGCAGCTTCATAGTCTGGCTGTTTCTGTGTCTGTCAATGACAGATTCCCGTGTGAAGAGATGATCAGCGGAGAACATGTTCTCCCCCGATCATTTCTGTTTCATAAACTGAGAATGATCGGAAATGAGCTGTGATCAGCAGGATCACTGGTCATCTCCGTTTCATAAAAGGACACCTGTGTGCGGAGACACAGCTGTCAGAGCCCCATACATCTCTATGGGGGAATCGGATGGGAACGGACCGTCGGTCCGTTCTCATCCGATCCCATCCGATCCGCTGGATGGATGAAAAATAGGGTTTCCATCCGTCCAGATTTGATGGATCGGATCAGATGTCAGCGGACATGTCTCCACTGACATCCGATGCCCCATAGGGATGCATGGGGGGACCGTTCAGATCAGCCCAAAAAACTGACAGGTGGATTTGAACGGTCCGCCTGTGTGAAAGGGGCCTAAAGGCTGAAAAGTGGACTGGGCAGGAAGGGTGTGGTGTCCCCCCCACCCCCAAAATCCATAGCAGGCCCTTCCTTAGGTCTTGCATGGATTTTATGGGAGTCCCATGCCAATTTTGGCCATGACAATATCTGGCCTCTATGGACTTTATGGACTATTCAATTATTATCTTAACAAGGGAGCATTTAAAAAAGGAATCCCACATCATTTGGGCATGCTTTGAGTGAGTGGTAGGTTAGGGTGAAGAACCCCAGGGTTAGGGAAAGTACTTAGAACAGGGAAAGGTTCCTGGCAAATAGGAACAGAGTTAAGGTCCGGTGCTGAAGAACCTTCTAAGCATCCCTTTCAGTGGGCCAGTGCAGCGTGGTTATATAAAATACTGGCACCCCTCCAGCAGAGGCCATACTTCAGAACACTACTGTTAATCATACTACTGTGGGCTGCATTACACCCATGTGCATTACACATAAGGATGCCCATAGATGGGTCATTTTTTATTACCCCCATCCACATAAGCGAGGTAGATAGGGGAATCCTACCCCTTGTGCTATTGCATTTTGACAGCGAGGACTCCTTGCGTTTTACCTCTCTAAATATTAGTTACTGTAAAATCTATTTATAAATGTTTTCATATAACCTTTACCCAAGATGCACACATTTTTATAATTATATTCAATTGGAACAATGTGTAAAAATGGGGTCAATCTTGGGTGAAAACAGGTATAAATAGCCCCCTATGTGTTATCAGATTTTTTACCGAACAGTTTGCTTTAAATGTCTGTTTCTACTTCTTGTATGCACAGGCCTGGGGTTGGTGAAAAAAAATAATTTTTGTTAATTAAGTAAAACAATGTAAGCACATGTTTTTTTTTATTGTTTTGTTTCATTGCCTAGCCCCTATAGAGCCTCTCTGTCTGCAATGTACTGTGAACTTCAGCCAATGTTTTCGTTCCCCCTCCTATAGAGAACAATGGCAGATATTCTATACACTCATTTTCCATTTGTAAATCATTTGCTCATCACTTCTGCCATCCAGATGTGGCTCATGGTGATGTATGTCACAAATGTATTTACAGGGGTGTTAATCATTATGGAAGTGATATAATGAGAATACAGACACTGCGAGTTTGCATAATGCTCTGGCTGTAGTGATGTTGTGGCATGATTCATGGAACATCATCAGACATGTTTGTAAAGTTCTATTACAAGCTCCAGCAAACATACACTTCCTCTAGTATACTGCACTTCTCTGCAATCTACATGCTGAAGACAACTTTCTATATGCTGTAGATAATGGGGAAACATTTTTTCTATGACCTGCTCATTTTCATGAATTTTCCAACACAGACAAAAGGCATTGGAAATGTCCATTGTTTTCTTTAGAAAAAAAAAAAGAAACAGGCGAAGCGCCTCTAAGTGCAGTTCATTTATTTAGATAAAGGCACACAAGTTATGGCAACTCACATGATAGTGAATAAAAATCGGCTCAATCTGGAGTCGGTGAGCGTGCAGTCCAAGGCCCAATTTCGGGAGAGAGAAAAAGATGACCTTGCCGGTAGATGGAGGTGGAGGACAGGATAAAGCCGGCTGCTGTCTTCCGGGACCGGCTGATTCCCTCGTAGCGGGCTGGAGCTCAGCATCTGCCGCGTGACGTCAACAGGGTCAAAGGAGTACACGACGCGTTTCAGAGCATGCGCCAAGCTCGTACGGAGCATGCGCGCTCTTTTTTCAAGTGTTCAAGGAATCACTCCTTTGACCCTGTTGACGTCACGCGGCAGACGCTGCGCTCCAGCCCGCTACGAGGGAATCAGCCGGTACCGGAAGACAGCAGCCGGCTTTATCCTGTCCTCCATCTACCAGCAAGGTCATCTTTTTCTCTCTCCCGGAATTGGGCCTTGGACTGCACGCTCACCGACTGACTCCAGATTGAGACGATTTTTTTTCACTATCATGTGAGTTGCCATAACTTGTGTGCCATTATCTAAATAAATGAACTCAACTTAGAGGCGCTTCGCCTGTTTCTTTTTTGCATTGTCCACAGAACTGTTCTTCCTGTGTGGTGGAGCTGGCCCTTTGTTTGCAGATCAAGACTCATCCTTCACTCCCATCACCTTCAGTGTTCCTTCACCTTATGGACTTTACATACCCCTTTGCTATGCCATTTAGATAACCTGCTTTTATTCTTATTCTATAGAATTGTTATTTTGTCCTACCCTCATATCGACTCTACCACATCAGACCAGAGCGCCAGCTAATCATCTATATTGTTTTCTTTAGGGCCTTTTCACACCAACGCGTACATTGATTTGAATTATCTAGTTCAAATCCTTTGAACAGAGCCATTCACAACACATGCAAACCACATAAAAACTGTGTCAAGACGTTCATATTGGGCTACATATAAAAGTGTTATTGAGTAAAGAATAGGTAAAACTGCTGCCAGTCTTCTTTTTGCTGTCTGTCTTCTATTGGGGAGCTTTCCTAGACATCGTGTTTCAGAGACACAACAGGAAGTGGGTGGAAATCACATCTGACAAAGTTGTCACCAGAGAAGATTTCCCCTCGCCTTCTGTTGCAATGACAATTGTAAAATGTGGATTTCCCTTCACTTTTAGCCCTGTGGCAATGGTCACTAGGAAAAATAGAATGAATCTCCCTAGCAGGGGACACAGACAGATAATGTAATAAAAATGTAAACCGAAGCATCACACCACTGCTTAGAGATCCAGATACAACTTTATTCCAAAAAAAATTCAGGGGGACAATCCGAAATCCAAAAAGCATCCAATGCATTTTGGGGTTCCAAAAACACCCCCTTCATCAGGGCTAGAAAAAACATAAGGATATTTCCATATCAATACAACATCAATTCAAGATCGCCTCCTCAGGGTCACAGTTAAAACCCCGTGGAGGGGATATTGTGTTGATATGGGGATGTGCTTATGGTTTTTTTTTTCTATCCATGATGAAGGAGGCATTTTTGAACCCCCAAAATGTGTTGCCTACTTTTTTTGTTTCATAGTCCCCTGATTTTTATTGGAACAAAGTTGTATCTGGACCTCTTAGCACTGATGTGGAGCTAGAGTTTCCAATTTTGTTACTTTACAAGTCAAGGAGACCATGGAGATCCTCTGGGGTGTAGAAGCTGTCTGCCTAGGATCAAGATTATTTATATCAACATCAATACTTTAAGATAGCAATATCAATAATATAAACGTACTGGTCAAGCAAGATATCCCTGCCACAGTTCCCTTGCTGGCCACCTTGGAGTTTTAGCTGTTCCCTATGACTCCAGCTCTGGTTTCCAGCTCTATGACATATAAAACATTGAAAATCTAACAGGAACAGAGGGACTCCTTAAAATGGATACAGCAGGTTTGTGCACCTGGGAATGTAAGTACAGTAAACCCCCTCCATTGCGGGGGTTACGTTCCGGACCCAGCCACGAAAAGTGAAAATCCACGAAATAGAAAAACCCTATTAAAATGCATTGTAGTCATGTGTTTTTTACTGTCACTGTACGTGTAAAAGCATTTTAAGGTCTTTAAACACACTTTAAAAACAATAGAAACTCATTTAAACACATAAAAGATACTGAGAGACATAGCGAGAGCTATGGAAAACACAAAAATATTTCATTTTTAATGATTTATACAGTAAAATAACATTACAAAAAAAAAAACGCAATATACCGGGACCGCAAAAACTGAACCGCGATGGAGCGGGGGTTTACTGTACTTTCATTCATAGATATTACACAGATATTACTGTGTAATAGATATGCACAGATATTACAAGTGGAGTTCTCAAGAAGCCATAAGGTGGGTTTATCATTAGCTTCTATGATAAGAGGTGGACTGAGCCTTTAAATGTCGGCATATGCACAAACCCCCCAGTCAATTAGGAAAACATATTTTTTCAAGTCACACCAAACTCTGTGTTTTAGGGATCAATTGGCCAATAGTCCATGGAATACACAGAATCGCTGCTGCTTGTAGGGCAGTGACGGTGGAGGGGTGGAGATGCTCTGCCAGGGCTAAGTGCATGCCAATGCAAGACCCACATTTTGCACCAAACCTCCCTCTTTCCCTGTTTTCTATTATCATGATCCTGTAGCAAGAAACATTTTGATTGATTTATTTCTCCATCATCACCAGGCTTTTACATTCCTGCAGGATATACTACTAGAAAGCTCATTAGCAGTATGCCCTAGGTAATTTCCTATTGATGTAGGCATGCCCACCAGATTTGCATTTCTCAAAAGTCTTTTCTCTACACACAATGTTTGGACAGGCTCCTGTCAGTCAAGGAACCAACATTACTTTCCTGGAAAAGAAATCAATGGATATATTTCATATGGCAATTCTTAAAGAATAAATATCACACACAGATGGGCTGAACAGTATGGACCTGTGTCTTTTTTTTCAACCTTATATGTAACTACATAATTTAAAGAGTGACAAAGAAGCTTGGTTTATCATTAGCTTCTACGATAAGAGGTGGACTGAGCCTTTAAATGTCGGCATATGCACAAATCCCCCAGTAAATTAAGAAAACATTTTTTCAATGTTTCCAAGTCACACCAAACTCTATGTTTGAGGGATAAATAGGCCAATAGTCCATGGAATACACCAAATCACTGCTGCTGATAGGGCAGTGACTGGGGAGGGGTGGAGGTGCTCTGCCAGGGCTAACTAAGTGCATGCCAGTGCAAGCAGGGCAGAGAATTTTAAAGGATTGCTATAGGCATGATCCCAGTTTTTCACCAAACCGCCCTCTTCCCCTGTTTTCTATTATCATGATCATGTAGCAAGAAACATTTTTTTTTCTCCATCATCACCAGGCTTATACATTCCTGCAGGAGATGCTGCTAGAAAGAGTCATTAGCAGGGTGCCCTAGGTAGATCTGCATTTCTCAAACGTCCTTTCCCTGCACACAATGTTTGGACAAGCTCCTATCAGTCAAGGAACCAACATTACTTTCCTGGAAAAGAAATCAGGGGATATATTTAATATGGCAATTCTTAGAGAGAGAGTAAATATCACACACAGATAGGTTGAACTGTATGGACATGTATCTTTTTTTCAACCTTGTATGTAACTACATAATATAAAGAGTGACAAAGAAGGCTGGTAATAATTCAGCATGGGAGAACTAGGCAGGCTGGCAACACTGTTTGGAGTTTTTGTGCGAGAGATGAAGTGTTGTCAGTCCATACAAGGAATTTGGGAACTAACTGAACATCTGGCAAGATCACTATAAATATAAGGGATAAAATATAGGAAAATGTGCATGTATTGCAAAGATGTACTGCTTATGTTTTTTTCTAATTTTGCCCAGACATACGCTTTTAAAAGCCACATACAGAACCCCTAGTTGGATACAAATTGCTTGGATATTTTAAGTACTCATATTACATAGTTTTGTTAAATCTAAATTTGTAAATCTAAATGTTTATGTTGAACCTGGCAGATCAGCAGATATTAGGGTGCCGAAAGAGGTAAATTAATAGGTGTTCCGAGGCAGGACACCTTCTAAGAGTATATTCTCACATTGAAACGCCTTGGGTAGAACTCATGTTGTTTGGTGGCATATTTTAGGGGCAATAATACTATGTGTCATAAAAATACACAACCTTAAACCATTAAATAAAAGTACATTATTTCAGAAAGACTTTATTGTTGGTTCAGCTTGCTTACAGATTTACAGTCTAAATGATCTACCCAATGAGAAAAATAATACAAGATTTGCCAAGGGGTCCGAAGAATAAGCTGCTCTGCATTCATTACACTAGAGTCATACTGTTTTCATATAATAAAATGTAGCTGCAGGAAAATAATCACAGAAATATGAAATATGTGTTTCTGATCCCTCCAAACAAAAAATTGTAATGTTTCTACTTTGTATTAAAGAGGTCAATTCCCCTAACAAACTGCATAAAGAAAAATATATATTGTAAGTTAGTCCATTCTACACAAACAGAGATTTATTCAGAGACAGACTGCAGTTCAACATTTTGAATTTAAAACTAAACTTCCTGGTAAAGGTGAGAGAATTTAATTTAGATTTTGGCATTCATTTTGTGTACCAGGCTGCCCACCCTACTGAGTAGTGATTTTCCTAATCCCTTCACCAATCATTTGGAATTTCACTCACCAAAAATGTCATCTTTTTTCAGATTAGGCTAACAAGGCTTGAGTTTATCTTTCATGCTTAGAATAATCCATCAACAAGGCATCTGGAGTAGCAGTAATCCTCCTTAACTTGTTTCCTTAACAGTTGCAAAGACCCCCATGTGGATGGATGGAACGGGTCATGAGAAGAGAAACTTTGTGTAAGGCCTCATGCACACAGGTCATTAAAAAAAACCGTTGGAATACATCGTTCATGTATTTTGTGCTACAACTACATCAGCCAGTAGATGGCAGTGTTTATATGTTTTTAGCAGCTTTTATGGTTAAATTCAATGTCTTTTCTCTGTATAATAAAGGTTCTTGTTTCCTTTCTGCAGTTAAGCAGAACATTAAAGCCCATGTGGACTATGCACTGTTTGTTTTGTAGGGCTAAATACAGAATTTCGAACAGGTTATGGACCCAGACATAGCCCAGGCACCCACACAAAAAAAAAGCAGAGAACCCAGCCATAGTCTAGTCATAGCCAGCTACAGAAGATAAGTGCAAGATACATCAGCAGAAAGAAGACTGCAAAAGAATACAAGAAACTGGCCAGTAACACAGTTGCAGCAAAGCTTTCATTTGCAAATCTGACAAACCAGAACTACTAGTCTTGAAAATTCAAGATGAAATTGCTGCTAATAGGAGAAGGAAATGTATAAATGAAGTCAGGCCAGAAAACCCTTAAGATTGATGGCTAGAGAAATGCCAAAAAGCTCAGAGCACAATCTCTCTTAGCATAGAAGATGATCAAATCATACATATATGTAAGTATGAAACTGCTAAAGAAATATGGGAAGGATTAAAAAAGGTGCACGAAAGAGCAAATCTCCACAATAAAATGTAATTAATTAGAAGGCTATACCAAACTGATGAAAGAATATGTAGGATTACCTACATAAGGCACACCTTAGAAATGGTTTAATGCCTGAGAGATATAGGAGAAGAAATAAAAGATTTTTAAGTCACAGCACTATTACTCAGTGGTTCACCAGAAAGTTATGAAACACTTGTCACAGAATCAGATGGATGCCAAAAGTTACACCTCATCTTTGCAGGCGTGGTGTTCAGGAGCTACAAGTCACATGACAAATTACAGCAATGTCTTTATTAACCCTGACCAGAGGAAAACAGAAAATGTTACCACAGTTAATGGGCAAATAATGGAATCAGTAGGAATGGGAGACAGTTTTCTTTACAGTCCTATTTCCCAGAGTGCCAGAGAAAGATAACTGTGAAAAATGTCCTCTATGTCACTGCTCTTGAAACTAATCTTTTGTCAGTGAAGCTCACAAAACAAGGCAATGTAGTGACCTTAAAATGTGACAGTTGTGCTTTCACAAAAGGGGATGGATGTCTTACTTGCAAATGCTAAAATGACAGATGAAGTGTATCAGATGAACTGTATCAGCTGAACTGCAATGAGCTGGTTAATACTGCCAAGGAGGAAAAACATTCAAACTGCAATTACACATGGCACAGAAGTCTTGAGCACAGAAGTCCTGACATAATAAAGAAATCAAATGAGCATGACTATGCAAGTGGAATAAAAATTAGTCCATGTATTTGAACAATGAAATGCACCAGCTGTATTAAAGGAAAAATTAAAAGAAAAGCCTTTTTAAAGCACAGCAACAGCAGAGCTAAGAAACCTCTGGACTTAATTCAGTCAGATACATATATTCCAATGGAAAAATTGACTTCAGGAAAGAAGAGGTATTTTCTCACCTTTATAGATCATTACTCCAGGTATACTACACTATATCTTATGCATATATATATATATATATATATATATATATATATATATATGTTCACAGCAAAAGTGAAGTACCAGAGAAACTTGAACAGTATTTGGCTCAAGTAAGCAACAAATTTGGCAGAATTCCAAGTGTATTGCGCACAATGGAACTGAATATACAGGTGATAACACACAGGTGATTCTTGGAAAGCATGGCATATTATTTCAAACTATTGTACCATACAACCCAGAACAAAATGGAGTTGCAGAAAGAATAAACCGTACTCTATGTGAAAGTAGAAGAACCATGCTGTTTAATGAGTCAACCACATATTGGGGGGAAGCAATTATGACTGCATGCTATCTCCAAAATCAGCTACCACGAAAATAAACTGAGAAAACTCAATTTAAACTGTGGAATGGAAGGGCCCCAAATTTGAACCATCTAAATATTTTTGGAAGCAAAGCCTACGTGCACATCCCAAATGAAAAAAATATAAGGAAGATGTTCTTGGGAGACAAAATTCTACACCAAGACACAAGCAAGATAATCATCAGCAGAAGTATAATTGTTGATGAAAATTAAGTGTATTCAAAATTTCATGAACTAATACAAACACTTCAAACTGAGGGAATTTCCAAATCAGTGTCACATTAAGATAAGCAACATAGTAACACAGAAATAGAAATTAATGCAAACAATCCAAATGCTGTAAAAGAAAAAATCAGGCCACAAGAGGCTTCAATCAGGAAATCTACCAGAAACAATAAAGGAATCCCACTTAAATGTCCTATGTTGCTCACGTAGCATTGAAACCAGAGCCAGATTCATGGGATAGGATGCAAAGGCTTCAAACTCATGGGAAACAAAAGTGGATCAGAAGATTTTTCAAAACCGCTTACAAGAAGCTGATTTATAGAACTTAGATCTGAAATGGGACTAATATAAGAAGTAGTTGTTGGGTAGGGGTGCATGTGTTTTGTGCAAAAACTACATCAGCCAGTAGATGGCAGTGTTTGTACGTTTGTTGCTGCATCTATAGTTAAACTCTATGTCTTTTATTTGTTTAATAAAGGTTCATGTTTCCTGTCTGCAGTTAAGCAGCAGCTAAAGCCCATGTGGACTGTGCACTGTTTGTTCTGTAAGGCTATATACAGAATTTCTAACAAAAACTCTCCTAGAAACCTTCCTCCTGGCAGCAGAGTTTTTTGCAGAAAAAAATGCCTGATGCTTGTGAAAGTGTTTAATGCTTTTACAAGCATTTAGGCGCATTTACAGGCATCAAGCCCTTGTAAATTAATTTATTTCATTGGCCAGAATATTAATTTGTTCTGACCATTGAAATGAATTAACAGTCAATCGCTAAACGCGCCTAGCATTAACACATGTTTAGACATGTTTAAAGGCGTCCAGATTTTTCTGCCCAAACTCTGCAGCTCCTAGTCCTGAGTTTTTGTTTTTTTTTCTACCTCTAAACACCCCTGCCACTAAAAGCTTCTAAAAATCCATAGTGTGCATGGACACATAGAATAACATGGAGAGGCATTTTGAAGCAGGAAAAAAAATGCATGGTGCCCCTAAAAGCGACAGTAAAAACGTCCTGTGTGCATGAGGCCTTACACTGTCTCCACAATATTTATTAAATGAAACAAAGTTATATTGACATCCTAAAATAAAATGACAGGCTCAAGTTTTATTGAAACCCCAGCAATACTTTGTGTAACAGAGCCCGTACTGGACAGGAACAAGCATGCACCGGCTGCTCTGCCTGCTCAAATCCTCCCGGTTCTCACTGTTAACAAGGTTCCTCTTAACAAAGTCCACCCAGGATGAAACATGTAGAGGCGGAGTCTACAAGATGTCAGCTAAGTTGGAGGAGTCCAGCGTGAGCCTTGTTAACAGTGAGATCCAGGAGGAACAGAGCAGCCTGCGGCTGGCGTTGCATGCTTGCTCCTGTCTGAAGCTGGCTTTGTTTCACAAATGAAACTTACTAAAACTGATGCGCACAGAATCTAGTATAGCTGTGCATAGTAACCAATCAGCTTCTAAGTTTTATTGCCAAAGCTTTTTTGAACAAGCAGAAGTTAGAAGGCGATTTTTTACTATGCACAGCTGCACCAAATTCTATGAGCACCAGTTTATCAAATCTCCCCCAAAGTGTTACTGGGGTTTAAATAAAAGTTGAGCCTGTCTTTTTTTTTTATTTTAGGATGTAGGTATAACTTTGTTTCATTTAATAACTTGGTCTGAGAGTGTTTTGTAGGAAAAGCAAAAAGTGTTTACAAATTTTGACTTGATAAACGAGCAATGTCTTGATATCTCTTGTTTATCAAGTCAAAATTTATCCAGTAGCGTCACGTTACAACTGAGTATAAAAGAGAAGAGAGGCACCTCTAAGTGTAGAAATATGGTTACATTTAATGAAGGTACAACATTTAGCAACTCACATGGTTGATGATTAAAAGAGGCACATCTAAGTATGCAGGCACACGGGGTAAAGCTGTCCACATAGACATCGACATCATCCCTTCCACACTGCGCTCCACAAGCACTTCAAGCCTCACTTTCCGATCGCTCTACTGCAGGGTAGTCATCCCGGTCATTGATTCCAGCTACTGGAAACTGACTGCTAGGGAGGCACCTGGAACATTGACCCTCTCTCTATAGGAAGATCTGTCACCTTTACCAGGTACCATGCTTAACAACTAATTGAGTTGTTCTGCTTGACTTACCGAGTAGTCCTTTGTAGTAGCTGAGCTTCATACCCAACATCTGCTTTACAGATCCTGGCTCTTTTGGCTACTCTAGAACAAGTATGTACCCCTTTAAATAACTTTAGACTAGGCTCAGAACAGTTGATGCATCTTTACTGAAGAACTTTTTAATACAGTCCAACATGAACAGTGGTATTATCATTTTGTCCCTAACTACCTCTAACTGGCTGCCCTGGCTAACCCAGAAAGGTAGTTGCACATGGAATTTCTCAGGAACCCCAATTCCTCCGATGGACTGCAATGTGCAGCATTTCTCTCCAAAACAATTACAGCATTAATTAGAGACACTGGACCTAAGGGCTCTTTCACACAGGCGGACCGTTCAGATCTGCCTGTCAGTTTTTTTGGGCGGATCTGAACGGTCCCCCCATGCATCTCTATGGGGCATCAGTGGAGACATGTCCCCTGACATCCGATCCGATCCGCCAAATCTGGACGGATGGAAACCCTATTTTCCATCCATCCAGCAGATCGGATCGGATGAAAGCGGACCGACGGTCTATTCCCATCCGATTCCCCTATAGAGATGCATGGGGAACTGACAGCTGTGTCTCCGTACACAGTGCGGAGAACAGCTGCCATCCTCCTGCTCAGCGGGGGATTGGCGGATCGATCCCCCGCTGAGATAAACGGAGTCCGTCCAATGGACGGACAGTGTGAAAGAGCCCTAAATCTTTCCCTTTTTATATCACAGGTCGGCGGGTTGGATCCAAAAAGCCAGGGAATTGAAGTACTCTCATTAACTCTCTCTCTCCCCCCCCCCCCCCTTAGCCTGGGTCAGTCACTAACTGTCTAATACACCTCTAGGCAATCTGCCTACAAGTGATTGCACTTGTTCAACAGTGTGTTCAGCAGTTTTGCAAGCCTTTGACTACACAATAAATATGGAAGGGACTTCATGTTGCTTTTCATTTTTGAACACTTACAGCATCTTCTATTACAAGAGTGTATTTTCAAATACTGGTTATTTGTAACACAATGCTTATTTCTTGTGTTTGTTATATTGCATTATTTAACATGTTAGTGTTTGGGTATATTGCAATATTGTTTATAATTTGTATTGGAGTGTGTTTGGAATAATATTTAGCACGGTACTTTTGGTAGATTTGTGCTTTGACTATCCTCACTAATTGACGCATCCTGTTCTAGTGCCGCTTCTGCCACACACACTGTTCAAGGAAGAGGCTGCAGAGATTATGCTCATATGGAAGTTTTTTTTTTCTCTTTGTGTATTTATATTCTACTTAAAATGGTAAGTTAAAAAAAATAGTCCACCACAACCTGTTTGCTTCACTTGTCATCTAAATTTTAGAAATGTTACCAATCTGGGAACAGAAAAGCAAAGTTTGCTCAACAATTACAAATCAACAAATGATCAACATTTATAAATTAATTTTGGGACATATAAAAAAAGTAAGGCTATCTATTAATTCAATGTAATATAAATAGAAGAAAAATTTCCGCGCTAGATGTGACAGAAAACCAAATGATTAAGAACAATAGTGAGCAGCTGGCACAAAATCAACTAACAGTGATTCAAAAAATACAATAAAAACCAAAAAGTACAATAAAAATACAATAAATATACTGATTTCAGCGCTGCACTTTTTGGTTTTTATTATATTATCTATTAATTCACCTGGTGCTCTGCTTTTAGAAACTATTTGATATTTTCAGAAATGTATTTTTTTTTCAAGGTTCTTGTGGTCAGTCCAGTCCTGTTACATGTCCTCCTTCTTTCCACTCCAGCAACATTGATAAACTGTCCCTATTTTTGCATTGAATGTCATAAATGTAATGATATGTGAACACCATTCAGTGCAGTAGTATTCTGAGCTCAGTCAATGTGATGATGCACCCTCAGGGGCGTGCCCATTACAGCCTGGGCAAAGTGATGATGCTGGCCACCATTCATCCTGAAAGACTGGTGATATCTACTGGTGGAATGAACTTACTGCAGGTGACAGCTAAAAACTAAACGTAATTATTGAAGCAAAAGCTGCTTTTTCATTTTATTTGTCCATTAACCCCTAAAAAGGCATATATCCTCTATCATGTGACCACTGTGATTGGCTCTTACAGTGATCACATGATCAGGAACCTGTTCCATTGGCTCCCAAACAGAATCCATGACCTGGAGCTGTTAGTGACAGCTTGGTCATTGTGCTGGGAGTGCTCAATGAGCATACTTTATGTACACAACTGCAGGCTGTTGTGGATGCATATGTGCAACAGCTGGGTGTGAAAACTCACTGCATATATGCATTGCAAAATCAGAAAAAGGTTAATTTTATTTATTGTCTGTTTTTAAACCTGTGTTTTTTGGAAGTTCAAATTTAGGGTCATTTAAAAATGAATATGGCAATTCACAAGGACTTAGTGAGCTGGTTAGCTAGCTGTATGGGTTGAATCCTAGGATATCCATTTAGAAGGAAGATTGTCTAATCCAGTGTGGGTTGACACACAACCTTTGCATGTATGACTAGATAATGCTTATGGTTCAAATAATATTCCTGTGTATCCTACCTGCAGGCAGTCTGTACATGGACATCCAGATAGTTTTATTTATTACAGGTACTTATAAAACTCCATCAATTTGCACAGCTCTTTACACATTCAATGTGAATGTATAAACTTTATTCACATCAGTCTCTGTCCTCAAGGAGCCAACAAACTAATGCCTTGTACACACGCAACGATTATCGGCCGACCGATCGGTCGTCTTTTTCCAGTGTTGTTGTGTTGGTTGAAATGTGCTCTAGACTGCACACAAATTTTCTCGGCCAACATCAACCAACTTCAGAAGTGATGTCATGTGATGGTTTACTTTCCGTGTGTTTTTTCTTCTCTGAGCATGCCCAGTCTTGCTCATCTGATTTTTGTCTGCCGAAATCTGTACTGACTGACGGAAAATCGGCCGTCCTGTTGACGGCCAACAAAAATTTTATAGCATGCACACCAGATTTTGTTCGGGCGAAAAGTCGCAGTCGGTTGTCGGAAGCATCATACTAACAAGCCGACAATCGGTCGATCGGACGTTGGCCGAAAATTCAAGGCCAACAAGCGTGTGTACGAGGCATTAGGTCCCATAACATGCAAACTCCAGGTAGGTAGTGCCATGATTGGGATTCAGGCTACAAATCCTGGTGCAGCTAGACGGAAGTACTAACCACTTAGCCACTGTGATACTCATAGATGTTAGAAAAACACTTGGCTGCACTTTTCCTTTTTTTTTTTTTTTTTTTTTACTTATTAAATGGAAATAGATATGTCCCTGTACTGCATCTGACATTTAACTTGCTGAAAGACAATGTGTGCCGGGAATGAAATCTTTCAGAGGCAGCATACAAACAGCAGTAGGTTACAAATGTGGCCTGAGATAATAATACTTCTAGAGAAACACAGGAAAATGTGCAATTGGCTTTTCATGCATTAATGTATCATTTATAATGAGAAAAGGAGGATTTCTTTTGTTGGGAGTCGATTCTATCTGGCAGTTGTTTTTTCTCCTGATGTGAAGTATTAGATTGGTTTGCATTTTGAGAGGTTTAATATAATGCTGCATGTATATAAAAGTGACCTTTTTATGATACCCATAGGCATCATGGATACATTACACCTCCTCTAAGCAATACAAAAACATTATACCAGGAGTCGGAGACCTCCCTCCTGCCCTAATCCTTTGGAATCTCTTTGGTTACCATCCTCATATCCCCCCCCCCCCCCCACCCCGCTCTTCCTTACTTCCTTTCCACTTTTCTTATCCATTCATTTTCAATAATTTTGATTGAATACTTCAAAGAAGTACAAAAAAAAGGTACAAGAGAGCATTTTGAAATATGGTATAAAGGATGCAAAACCAAATTCCTCCACATACAGAGAGCAATCACATTGAAAAATAACAGGAGACACTCATATGCCATCGTCTCAAAGAATGCAACTATTTATACAAAGTAATTATAGTATGACTATGGCACATGGCCGCTTAGGCAAATGAATGACACATGAACTCTTCTAATAATGAATGAATGATAACAAGGGCTCATCAACCAAGAAGCAACAGCATTTAACTATAAAGCCAACAAAAACAAAAGGGGGGGGGGACCCGCTAGACAATTTGGTCTTTACAATTTGGCTATACTCAAGGACCCTTACATCCTTCGACAGGGAGAAGAAGGCCTTGCAACTTGTTTAACAAGAAAAAGCAGACAAATATTGTACAAGGACATTCCACATCAGAAGAGATTAACAAATAGTAAAGCCAGTTGCCGACTCTCCAATCCTGGGATTATTATTATTTCAGGTACTTATATAGCGCTGTCAATTTATGCAGCGCTTTACATATACATTACACATTCACATCAGTCCCTGCCCTCAAGGAGCTTACAATCTAAGGTCCCTAACTCACATTCATACATACATAGTAGGGCCAATTTTATACAGCATCCAATTAACCTACCAGCATGTCTTTGGAGTGTGGGAGGAAACCGGAGTACCCGGAGGAAACCCACGCAGGCACAGGGAGAACAAACTCCAGGCAGGTAGTGTCGTGGATGGGATTTGAACCAGTGACCCTCTTGCTGCTAGTTGAAAGTGCTAACCACTACACCACTGTGCCGACCATGCAGCCCAACCTGGATTATCTCAAGGGTACCCCGTCAGGTACTATATCCAAGCATCCCATCCCTCATCCTTTCACCCACTCCCTTCCCCTTATAAAGAAGTATGGCCAAACCTTTTGGCTATTTTTCTTTTTTGGGTGTCCGGACTAATGTACTCCTGTGACCCAGTGTCAGTTGATAGCTGGCTATATTTTATCCACATATCCTCCAATATAACAAAACCATTTTCCACCTTCATTATATCATCCCACAACCCACCCCACTCTTACCCTTTTTATCTTTGGAAATAGGATCTATCACCATTCCAACAAGAATCAAATATTAACCACTTTACCACCAGATGATTTTGCTGTCTTACATCCAGGCCACTTTTTGCGATTCGGCACTGTGCGACTTTAACTGACAATTGCGCGGTCGTGTGACGCTGTACCCAAACGAAATTTACGTCCTTTTTTTCCCACAAATAGAGCTTTCTTTTGGTGGTATTTGATCACATGTGCGATTTTTACTTTTTGCACTATAAACAAAAAAAAACTTTTCACATTTTTTTATATAAAATTCCCCCCCAAAAAAATGTAAAAATCAAAATTTTTTTAAATTTTTGGCCAATTTGTTTTTTTCTACCTATGTTTGGTAAAAAAAATCACAATAAGCATATTTTGATTGGTTTGCGCAAAAGTTATTGCGTTTACTAACTAAGGGAAAGATTTCTGTCATTTTTGTTTTGTTTTTTTTAACGCGATCTGCGATTTTTTTTGCGGGACTGCGACATTGCGGCGGACAGATCTGACCCTTGACTGACATTTTTGACACTTTTGGGGGTACCAGTGACATTACTACAGTAATCAGTGCTATGCATATGCACTGTTACTGTAAAAATGACACTGGCAGGGAAGAGGTTAATTTTATTGGAGAGGGAGGGGTTAATGTATGCCTGGTGCTTACTGACATGTGTGGGGGGAGGTGACTGAGTGACACAAGGACAGATCGCATGTTCAGCTATGCTGAACCCTGTAATCTGACCCTGTCTGTCACTTAGGAGATCCGCCCGCCTTGTTTACACAAGCGGGTGGATCTCCAGACTCGATTCCCCGACGATCAGGGAAGAGCGGCGGTGATCACCGCCGCTCCTCCCCTGGCCCGACTCCCGCTGTGACTGAAAACAGCGGGTCGAGCCTCCGGTGGCGCGCGTGCGCCGCCCACAAGGGGAGGAGTCCAGCGACGTAGGTCTACGTCGCTGGACGGGAACGAGCCACTTTGCCGCAGTACGGTCAACGTGACCGGTCGGCAAGTGGTTAAGCTTTCCTATATTTCTCTGTAAGATACAGGGCCGTCTTAAATATTGATTGAACCCTGGACAAATATTTTCTTGGACCCTCCCAAAACCACTTATTAACTATTTGCAGGTGGTGTGGGCTCAAGGGGCAGCTGCGTTGGGCCCCACAACAATGACTGGACACAGGGCAGCTTCCCCTTTTGCCCTGTGTTTGCTTGCAAATGGAAACTGGATCTAAATGCGATGGGAGTGGGAAAAGAAACAGCACAGGAGTGGTATAGAAGCAGGAGAAGATACGTTGGGCACCACAACCTAGAGATCTTTATGATGGGGTCTTATCAGAGCTGCTCATTAATCTCCAAACCTTCTGAAAGTCACCCTGCAGCCTGGAGACCCTGGATGGGGTATATATCTCTCTTTGCACCCACCTATCTGTCTTCGCTTTCTTCTCTCTCTCTCCCATCTCACTCTCGTCTCTCTGCCTCACTTTTCCTCTCCTCTCCCTCTCTTTTCACTCCCCCCTTTCTCCCTCTCTTTGTCCCAGCTCACCTTCATCTTTCACCCCCCCCCCCTTATTCTCCCTACCTCTCTCTCCTCCACTCTCACTCCTCCCCCCTCTTTCTCCTTCCCTTAACAATGTCAACCCAAATGAGCCCCAACCACAAGAAGGCCCTCTTAGTGGCTGGCGCATTTTCTGGGGGGGGGGGGGATACCCTCTTCCTCAGAGCGAATCGCTTTTGCTCTGAGGATTGGCTCTGAGAAAGAGGGGATTTCCCCTCGAAATTTGTCAGTATTCATAGGGTCTTCTTGTAGTTGAGACCTGTTTGGTTGACATGGTTGTCCAAGACACTGTGAATACTGCTGTGCTTGTTAATTCATGCTGTTTGTGAGTATACATCTGTTTTTATCCTTTTAATAAAGATATCACAAAGATGATGCGCAAGGCTACGTGAAAACGTGACCTGTTATTGATGAGGGTAAATTCTAAACATTTTAGAGCCCCCCCCCCCCCCCTTCAATCTCCTCCCTAACGTCTGTCACTGCTCTCTGTCACGGTGGTGCAGGGGTACCCTTGTGCAGTAGGTGTCATTGTGTAATCTCAAATTAGGGGAAAATGCTAAGTCAGATGTCATCAAATTAGACTTTACTGGAGGTAAAACCGGTTTACAACACCAGCAAAGCCTTTCATGGCAAGCATATGACTACTTCCTCAGGCAATGTGCATTACAATTCTGTTACCAGATGTCAACCAGCAGCAATGCCATTAGTGGCTATGAGTAAGGGCTTGTTCAAACTAGCTTTGGTCTCTAAAAAGCGATCTGCCCTCAGGATTGCTCTTTAGAGAGCACTTGGCATTCAGTGAGGAGGGGCTGTATCGTCTCCTCATTGCCTGCTTTAACCCCTTGCTCGCAGGCAATTGTGGGGTGCTTGCAGTGCAGCCCTATTCACTTGTATGAGCTGTGTTCAACGGGCACTATGCCTGCCAAAAGTGTCAGGGGGTATAGTTTCTGCCACAACTGTGGAGCAAAGCATCACGGCTATGTCATGTGTACACCCCAGCTGCTACCTCTGCGGCTAAAGGGGGTATTGGTTTGAGGGGTTAAAACACAGGTCAACCACAGAGTTTTACCATCCATTAACAATTAGTGTGAACAGAACAAGTCTTTAGGGTCATACACTCATACTCAGTGCTCCTAGCAGCACAATTAACTCTGTGACTTAAGCAAATCAACCTCAACACCAACAAAAAAAAATTAGGAAATAAAGTAATAGTAAAAACGAATACACTCATAAATGGCTCAGATTACATCTCTTTAATAGGAACATTTTATTCTACCTTTATTTTTCTGCTCATGCCTTTATTAATATCCAGCATATTTAGGGCAAATAGCTCACAATTATAATGCTTAATAAGCAAAGATAGAATAGCATTTACCCACACACAATTATAATAATGGATAACAAGCTAACAATGCAGCCCAAATACCTTGGAGACACTCATGCTGCCATAAATACAGCACACAATGAAAAATCTAACTGTTCTCATATAAGACTTAATGCATAACTACACTTAGATTATAATTGTTTGTGAGCATTAAATGTAACTCCTTTATGCCAACTGCCTCAAATGAAATCAGTATGGTGCAAAAGGTGAGCAAGGAGCTATATGCTGTGTTCTCAAGCAATTATATTTTTGATAATTATGAGCCCACTATTCAGCACTGCACAAATAATTCACTTACCATGAAAAACACCCCTAAAAATTGAATTTTATTATTCCATTATTGCACATTTATATTTTTTGGCAATGAATTAAGCAAAAGTAGCATAGCACCCCCTTACACCCCCTTACACCCCCTTACACCCCCTTACACCTGGGCAGAAGAGGACGACCTCCAAGTGGCTCAGTGGGTTAACATTTTACTTCTCAGGATGTAATCTATGACTTGTTGGGTGGAAGAAATTGGGTGCCAGCCACTTTAGTACATTCAAAGCTTAGTAATATTTTTACATTTGCCATGTAAAAATAAATTACCTCTAATGATAGGGGTGCCATATGTGCAGGCTGCTGTATTAGCTAAAACTATTAGTACAGAGATGATAGCGGGTCCTTCACTCTCCAGATCGTATAGTCACCTCATCCATTTTTAAAAAGTCTTGTATTCAATTTCACAGAATACAAGGGGTTCTGTGAATGGATGAAGGGAGCAGTGGATGAACGCCACAATCTCCTAATGGTGGGCACAGTAACGTGTTATTATAGGTACAGGTAGGGATAATTTACTAAAGCTGATGCACACAGAATCTGGTGCAGCTGTGCATAGTAACCAATCAGCTTCTAGGTTTTGTTGTCAAAGCTTAATTGAACAAGCTGATTGGTTACTATGCACAACTGCACCAGAATCTATGTGCACCAGTTTTAGGAAAATCTCCTCCAGTATGTTTATCTGTTCTCCCATTCTGTTTAGTGCTACGTAGAATAGTTTTCAGACCAGTTGTTGTCAACTCACTTGATAAAGGAGGACTTGAGTGTGGCCCCTGACATCCCCAAAGGGCCACATGTAATATTCGGTAAAATATAATGCTACAGAAAGGTATCAGAGCCTGTAGAAATGCCATAAGAGTTGTTGAAGGTGGCGGACATGCGTCATAGACTGGAGACACATAACATGAGAATGTTAGAGATCACTGCTTTTACAGCCCCTTTAACCAGTTCTGGACCAGAAGGATTTGCCCCCTTAATGACCAGGCCATATTTTGCGATTCAGCACTGAGTTACTTTAACTGAAAATTGCGCGATTGTGTGACACTGTACCCAAATAAAATTGATGTCCTTTTTTTCCCACAAATAGAGTTTTCTTTTGGTGGTATTTGATCACCTGTGCAATTCTTAATTTTTGCGCTATAAACTAAAAAAGAGCGACAATTCTGAAAAAAAAAAAACAATATTTTTCACTTTCTGCTATATAACATTCTCAAAAAAAAATTTTTAAATCAAAATTTTTTAACATTTTAGGCCAATTTGTTTTCTGCAACATATTTTTGGTGAAAAAAAAATCACAATAAGCGTATTTTGATTGGTTTGCGCAAAAGTTATCGCGTCTACTAACTACGGGAAAGATTTATGTCATTTTTATTGTTTTTTTTTTTTTTTTTTACTAGTAATGGCAGTGATCTGTGATTTTTAGAGGGACTGCGACGATGCGGCGGACAGATCGGACCCCTAACTGACATTTTTAGATACTTTTGGGGGTACCAGTGACATTACTACAGTAATCAGTGCTAAAAATATGCACTGTTACTGTAATAATGACACTGGCAGAGAAGGGGTTAACATTGTGGGTGATCAAGGGGTTAAATATGAGCCTAGGGTAGTGATTCTAACTGTGGAGGGCCGTGGCTTGTGAAATTATCATAGAGACCTGTGTTCCTATATAGAAGGATCACAGGGGCTCTGTGATCATTTCAGGTAGAAGAACGGTCAGCTGTGTTTACAACAGCTGACCGTTCTCTCTCAGTGGGGAGCGATCGCGTGAGCCGCCTGTCCCGTGCATCGGCTTCCCCGCTGCCGAATGGGGGCGGGAGCATGCCGGCGGTGGCGCGCGCTCACCCCCTAGCTGCAGGCGCGCGACCGACGTAGGTCTACGTCGGTTTGCGCAGGAGGGCCGCACTGCCGCAGTAAAAAAGTGGCAGGAGGTCAGTAAGAGGTTAAAAATTTGTGTTTTCCTATGTGTACTTCAAACAGCCCCCTTAAAAATTACATTCGCTACAATGTGTATTCTTCTCTGCAAGATCGATTATAAAATAAAGAAACAGAATAAAGGGTTTACAGCACAGCAGGCCCGGACTGGCCATCGGGCAGAACGGGCATATTCCCGGTGGGCCGCGGCGTCGTCCCTCACTCAGTCCGACTCCTCACAGTAGAAGGTAGAAGTCAGACGTTCATTTTCCTGATTCCCTCACTGCAGGGGCCGGTGTATTTGCGAGCTACACCGGCTCCGCGGCCAATCAGCCTTCTGCTCAGGGGGGGTGTGAGTCACACCCCCCTGAGCAGAAGGCTGATTGGCCGCGGAGCCGGAAGTCAAGAGAAGTATGTTCCTGAAGTATGTCAGTGTGTGTTCCTTTCCGCCACTCCGGTGTCCTGCCCGGCACGGCCAGCAGCATCGGCAATCCAAGCAAGCAGCTGCAGATGGCAGCTCCTTCACTCCGACTCCGGCTGCTCGCGGGGGGGGCGGTGGTGGGCCGGGGAGAGAAGGTAAGTGTGACTCCTCACTCCAGTGCCTGCAGTGCTGTGCAGCCCCGGTGTCACCGGCCATGTGTACTGAATAGGAGGGGGATGGGGCGACTTCATATAGAGGATTTGATGTTTGCCGCTGGATGGATGCCTGATTCTCCCCCTCCCTTCTGCAGGCATTCTGCAGCTGCAGGAGAAATATGGAAATATCAGTTTCTCTATATGCAGCTGTCCCATCCCCCTCCTATACAACTTCTTTTACCCCCCCCCCAGTGATCTTAACCCCCCCAGTGATCTTAACCCTCCCCCAGTGCTCTTAGCCCCCCCAGTGCTCTTAGCCCCCCAGTGCTCTTAACCCCCCCCCCCCAGTGCTCTTAACCCCCCTGTGCTCTTTAGCCCCCCCCTGTGCTCCTTAGCCCCCCCTGTGCTCTTGAAGTCCCCACAGTGCTTTTCATCTCCCCCCATGCTCTCTGGCTCCCCCAGTGCTCTCGACCCCCCCTGTGCTCCCTGGCTCCCCCCTAAGTGATTTCCAGTTCCCCCCCAGTGCTCTCCAGTCCCCCCATGCTCTCCATCCCCCTGGTTTTCCCTGCCCGCCCACCCCCCCCCCAGTGCTATCCACACCCTGCGCCTTCCAACCCCCCTGCAATGCTTTCCAAACCCCCCCTTAATTCTCTCCAGTCCCCCACCCTTGCCCTTCAGCTCCTCCAGTGCTATCTGCTTTCCCTGTGCTCTCCAGCCCCCCTAGTGTCCTTCTATCTTCTATCATGTCTGCAGTCTCTGACCTTCTCTTGTATCACATCTGCAGTCTCTCCTGTATCATGTCTGCAGTCTCTGACCATCTCTTGTATCATGTCTGCAGTCTCTGACCATCTCTTGTATCATTTCTGCAGTCTCTGACCATCTCTTGTATCATATCTGTACTGCAGTCTCTGACCATCTCTTGTATCATGTCTGAAGTCTTTGACCATCTCTTGTATCATATCTGCAGTCTGTGACCATCTCTTGTATCATGTCTGCAGTCTCTGACCATCTCTTATATCATGTCTCCAGTCTCTGACCATCTCCTGTATCATGTCCGCAGTCTCTGACCATCTCCTGTATCATGTCCGCAGTCTCTGACCATCTCCTGTATCATGTCCTCAGTCTCTGACCATCCCCTGTATCATGTCCTCAGTCTCTGACCATCTCCTGCATCATGTCCTCAGTCTCTGACCATCTCCTGCATCATGTCCTCAGTCTCTGACCATCTGCTGTATCATGTCCTCAGTCTCTGGCCATCTCCTGTATCATGTCCTCAGTCTCTGACCATCTCCTGTATCATGTCTTCAGTCTCTGACCATCTCCTGTATCATGTCCTCAGTCTCTGACCATCTCCTGTATCATGTCCTCAGTCTCTGACCATCTCCTGTATCATGTCCTCAGTCTCTGACCATCTCCTGTATCATGTCCTCAGTCTCTGACCATCTCCTGTATCATGTCTTCAGTCTCTGACCATCTCCTGTATCATGTCCTCAGTCTCTGACCATCTCCTGTATCATGTCCTCAGTCTCTGACCATCTCCTGTATCATGTCCTCAGTCTCTGACCATCTCCTGTATCATGTCCTCAGTCTCTGACCATCTCCTGTATCATGTCCTCAGTCTCTGACCATCTCCTGTATCATGTCCTCAGTCTCTGACCATCTCCTGTATCATGTCCTCAGTCTCTGACCATCTCCTGTATCATGTCCTCAGTCTCTGACCATCTCCTGTATCATGTCCTCAGTCTCTGACCATCTCCTGTATCATGTCCTCAGTCTCTGACCATCTTCTGTACTATGTCCAGCGGGAACACTCTGCAGCCACACCGCACAGCACACCCAAGGTAAGTGGAGGACTGGAGAGAGGAGTGACTTCTACTTAGGGATTTCTTTTGCAGATAGGCTGGGCTGGCACTGGCAGCAACAATTGTATTCAAAGAAATCAGGATTTCTTCTGCAAATAGGCTGGCACTGGCAGCAACAATTTAATTCAAATCAGGATTTCTTCTGCAAATAGGCTGGCCTGGCACTGGCAGCCAGGCATAGTACTAAAAATGGGCAGTTTTGGGACTTTAGATGACACACTGGCGAGCACTGCTCAGCGTCTCCATCCCTGTATATAATCAAATTGAAAAGCAAGGGGGATAAAAGAAGGTGTGTGGAAAACAGCCGGTCCCTAGTTGGAGATACTTACCCACCAGTCTGCTAACAAACCAAATAAACCTGTCTAACAATATAGGTTAAAAACAGGAGTTTAGTTAACACACATTTGCAAATGCATGTAGAAGCTGCAAGGCCAACAACAAGGCATCCTGTGTATCTTGCAGTCCTAACACTAAATAACACTGCTCAACCTGAGTGTCTGAGTGTCTTCACAAAGGAAGGACATGATGCTAATGGATGGATGGGAAACAGATGGGATTGGAGATCGCCCAATCCTCCCCCATCTGCTCCAATCCACGACTGGCAATGAAAAGCTAATGGCTATGTAATAGCCATAGGGTGCAAACTAAATGTGATCAGCTGGGAAACACACACCCCCATCCCTTTAGTATAGATGGTAAAGGCAAATGGGGACTTTGAGTAAGACACCCGCCTGTAAAGCAAACATCTCCATCCCTGATAAGGTACAAAAAATGGGCAGTTTTGGGACTTTAGATGAGACACTGGCGAGCACTATGTACTATGCCTGCCAGTGCCAGGTCAGCCTATTTGCAGAAGAAATCCTGATTTGAATAAAATTGTTGCTGCCAGTGCCAGCCTACCAGGGGCTGATCTGAGGTGTGAAGGTTGCAGGAATTGGGCTGATCTGAGGTGTGAAGGTGCAGGAATTGGGGTGATCTGAGGTGTGATAGTGCAGGTATTGGGGTGATCTGAGGTGTGATAGTGCAGGAATTGGGACTGATCTGATGTGTGATAGTGCAGGAATTGGGACTGATCTGCTTCATACTATTTTTAGGACTCAACCATCAAAACAGGATTTAAAGTAAGACAAAAAAAAAACAGCATCATATGGCAGCTCTGATCTAAATTGAAGATTAAACTAAAAAAGGTACCGTAATCGAATCCACACATCCTGGAACATTAAATCCTGTCATCAACCATCCCGACGAACACCACGCCCCAGTCACGCCCCCCCTCGCGGGCTGCTCAGTCCAAAATGCCTGGGCCTATTTTTTGTCCCAGTCCGGGCCTGCAGCACAGGAAAAAGTAGCAGTGTGAAGGAAATAAGAGGGCCCTGGGAGCAGCACGGGGCCAAAGGGATGCATTTGGCTCCTGGACTGCAGCTTGGGCATCAGGGCTTTAGATAAACCCTCCCATCTTCTCCATGTTCAGTTGGGGTGTTCTATCAGAAAACCTATCAGATTCTGCAACCGGAAGTGACGTTCAGATGAGAAAAACTTACTGCGCATGCGCTATGCGTTCCAACATGACCGCTATGTGTTCCAATAGGTTTCCTAATGTGACAGAACACGAAGCAGCGGCGGACATCTTCTTACACCCACACAAGTCTTGAATTTTACATTTATTTTTGCAGTAAACTCACCTTATTTACTAAATAACAGCATCAAATTTCTATTATTATTGTAAAATAGTAAATATTGCGAGAAACCTGCATGTAAAATGTGGTGACGGCCATCTTGGTACACCCCGCACTGCTCAGCCACAAACAGATTATATAATGAAATAGACTATTTCATTCTGTCACGGTGAAATACTCTATTTCAGTATATAAGGTGAGTTTACTGCTAAAATAAATGTAAAATTCAAGACTTGCATGGCTGTAAGAAGATGTCCGCCGCTGCTTCGTGTTCTGTCACATATGGAAACCTATAGGAACACATAGCGGCCATGTTGGAACACATGGCAGATGCGCAGTAAGTTGGTCTCGCCCAAACGTCACTTAAGGTTGCAGAATCTGATAGGTAGCAGTAATCTGATAGAACAGGGGCAACTAAACTTTCAGTATAGTTTCCAGCTTCATAGCAGTAGGCTGAGGATTTTTTTTTGTCTTTTTTACACCACAAAAGACTGGAAAAACATCTCTACTATACTGGAGAATTAAGATTGGGTTGGACTCATCTATATCTCCTTATCTGGAGAGTTAAGCTGTCTGTAGATGCTGCTAAATCAGCATGTGATCGTACTCTTGGAGAAGATTGAGATCGCTGGATTTATGCTAGTGTACAAAATGGCAGTAAAGACTCCCTAAAGTGGAGTTTCACAAATTTTTTTGTTTAATAAAAGTCAGCAGCTACAAAAACTGTAGCTGCTGACTTTTAGTAAACACAAATTTACCTGTCCCATGATCCAATGATGCGGCCGCCCAAAGCCTCGCTTCTCTCCCTCTCCTCTCCATGGCACCGGCATTGCAAGTCTGAGAATCCAACTGTGACAGCTTGTGGCTTCCCAGCCGGTTGCATTTTGCGCATGCCTGAGCTGTGCAGCGCCTCACCAATGGTCAAGCAATCTTCTGGGACCTGTGACGTATCCCAGAAGATTGCAAGGAGGGAGAGGAGAACTTCCGCTCGAGCCGCCTAGGCTAGTGGGAGCAGTTACCTGTCAAAACTAGGTACCAGTTCTCCCATCCCAAAAATGCCCATTTCGTCACATCCGGGAAGTGACGTCGGGAGAGTTTCTTTGTGTGTTCCAGGGACCAGGAAGTGCCGACTCCAACCAGCTGCTGCTGACTAACTGAGACCACTGGAGCCATCCTGAACTGCTCTACCGGATAGACGGACAACTATGATTTATACCACATGCCTTTTACATATGCTCGTTTGTGAGTATTCTGGTGTATGAGATTTTTATTCATATTAAACCTTCTTATTACACTTAGAGTGGCGCCTGTGTTCTTTTTGCAGTTGCCTTCAAGGTTCTTCTTACTTGTCATC
This sequence comes from Pelophylax lessonae, assembly GCF_965119305.1. NCBI lineage: Eukaryota > Metazoa > Chordata > Amphibia > Anura > Ranidae > Pelophylax > Pelophylax lessonae. Next base: position 479,672,803 of record NC_138772.1, read on the forward strand.
AGAGCAGCCCTCAGTGTAAATGAAGACTTTATATATGGACTTTTAAATGGACTATTTCTCATTTGTTTATATCTGATATTGATATGTTGTACTTGTTTTTAGCGTGGTAACTGTTGGTCCCATATCCCTCGCGCCAGTATATATATGTTTATAAATAGAAACCTAAATATGGATAAAAACACAGAAACATGTGTTGATGGGGTTGATTTACTAAAGGCAAAAAGACTGTGCACCATTTTTGTTTGCATATGATTGGATGATTGGATGATGGAAGTCAGCAGAGATGCCCTCATTTACTAAGCTCTTGGAGTAACTGCACTTGCAAAGTCCTCAGTCTGTGTATATCCAGCCCATTAAATGTAGTAAAATATATCTATTTTCTCCGGTCATTTCGCCAGAATTTCAGAGACTTTTTTTGTGAATATACAAACATAGACATCATAAACCTCCTAATCACTCCAAACATAATACGATGTCCATGCATATCACAATTAGTGCCTGACCTTACAAATGGCACTTTTCCACTGCATGGAACCGAACGGTTCGGCTCGCTTTTGTACTTTTCCACTGCTGGTACCGCATGGTACGGTGTAGGAGCGGTTCGGTACGGTACGGCGGTGCTTTTCCACTGCATGGAACCGAACGGTACGGCTCTCAAAAACAGTACCACCTCGATTGTGGTTCCAAGATGTACCATACCCGGTACCATATCCCACAATCCTTTGCATGCAGTCACTACTAGCCACTGATTGGTCAGAGAATCGTTGTTATCCCACCGACTTAACTTTAGTACTACTTTAGTGGAAAAGCAAACCATACCGTACCGTACTGAACCGTTCCAACACCGTACCATGCGGTACCAGCAGTGGAAAAGCAAACCTGGCCAAGCAGGGCCGAATAGAGCCGAGCCGGTACTTGCAGTGGAAAAGTGCCAAAATGTACTTCTGGAAGAATGGTCAAACATTCCCATAGACACGCTCCTAAACCTTGTGGACAGCCTTCCTAGAGTTGAAGCTGTTATAGCTGCAAAGGGTGGGCCAACTCAATATTGAACCCTACGGACTAAGACTGGGATGCCATTAAAGTTAATGTGCATGTAAAGGCAGGCGTCCCAATACTTTTGACAATATAGTGTATGTCATATGTAGAGGGGATACTTTAATTTTTCACAATTATTTTTAGAAATAACTTTGGTGCAAATATTCGCAAGACTGAATGGGATTATGAATAGACAAATATTCTTACAAAGGTGTGGAACTTAAGCTGTTTGGAGAGGGGTGTCATCATTTTAATGGTTTGGCAGATGGATACCAGAGTGACACTCTTTAGAATATCAGAGAATTACAACAGCTTTTCTCTAACAGGACAAAACAGACTTGCCAAATATCACAGCAAAAATTACATTAAAGTACAACTAAAGACAAAACTTTATTTTTCATTTTGGATTGAGTAAGGGGGAGTTAGAACCCCTCGTAGGTTTTTTGGGTTTTTGTTGCCATCAGTGTCCCATTGGTGAAATTTATTTCCCTTTCACTTTCAGTAATAAGGAGAAACACTAACAATAGAGAGAGTAAATCTCCCTATTGGGGGCACAGACAGCAATAAAAACTAACAGGGGTTCCAATCCTTCTCCAAATACCTCACATTTTGATGAAATATCTCATGCCTTATTGTTGTAGTAGCATTTTTCTGTGAATTAAAAAAAAAAAATATGAAAAAATGCTATGAGTTTTTTTGCCACAAATTTTTAACAGGAAAATAACTCTTTGTGAATTGAGCCCAGTATTTTGTTTGCACTGGAAGAACAGAAGATATACTAAAATGTTTTCAATTGCATATTCAACAGACCAAAAAGGGAGCAAATAAAAGTTCATTGCTAGGGTTTACATGCACTATAAGGCAGCTCCTGCAGGGTGTGTTCACATCATGTGTGTTGAGATGCTTGATGAACGCAGGCTCAACGCACAGGCATAATTGTTTTTTATGTGTCCTGGTTACACCATATAAGTGCGATGGAATTTGTGTGCAACGCAACACATAGAAACGCGTTACATGTGGCAGTGTGTCGCAATGAGCTGTTATGCATAGAGATAACTTGCTCTATGAAAGTTAAAAAAGAAGCTAAATGTACACACTGCCATGCATTGTAACGACATAATGCATATGCATAATGCACACCCACTGGTGCCTTCCCATCTCCAGCCTGCAGGAACACTAATCACTTTCCTTGTAGGTAAATGACCACTAGAGGGAGTGAGTATCTACAAACCAATATAGGAATACGTTAGCCCTGGGGACACGGGAAATGTGCACAAAATTTTAAAACTACTGTAGCCCTCTGTTAGGCTGCATTCACACTTGAGCGTAGCGTTTTTGCACGTTTTTTTACTGCGATTTTACAGCGATTTTTACCGCGATTTTCAGGCGTTTTTTTCAGGAGTTTTTGGAGGCAGGCATTGACATCTATCAAAAACGCTGGTAATCAGCCCAAAAAGAAGCTCATGTACTTTTTTCAGCTACAGGCGTTTTGCAAAACGCTCATATGTGAACAGGGGCCATTTAAATGAATGGGGTTTTACTTGTTGGGCGTTTAGGAACATTTTTTTTGAGCATTTTTGGAGCTGAAAAACGCTCAAAAACACCCAGGTGTGAATGGAGCCTTAGGGAAGTTATAACAAATGGCCCTCCCTTGGTAGGATAAACCCAGCATGTAATTAAGAAAACCAGAACGTTCACTAAGTGGAAGAGTGGGTTTGATAATAAAGTAGGCAGTGCCTCCACCCAGGTCAGGACCAATTTGAACAGAGGGAGGCAGTACTGCAATCATAATATTATCCATAAGTATATAGATGCACACCAGTATAGAAATGATACAAGCTTTATAGTAGAAGATATTGATAACAGTACATACATCCAATGTACAGTCAGGTCCATAAATATTGGGACATTGACACAATTCTAATCTTTTTGTCTCTTTTTACCACCACAATGGATTTGAAATGAAACAAACAAGATGTGCTTTAACTGCAGACTTTCAGCTTTAATTTGAGGGTATTTACATCCAAATCAGGTGAACGGTGTAGGAATTACAACAGTTTGTATATGTGCCTCCCACTTTTTAAGGGACCAAAAGTAATGGGACAGATTAACAATCATAAATCAAAATTTCACTTTTTAATACTTGGTTGCAAATCCTTTACAGTCAATTTTAAGGGACCAAAAGTAATGGGACAATTGGCTGCTCAGTTGTTCCATGGCCAGTTGTGTGTTATTCCCTCATTATCCCATTTACAAGGAGCAGATAAAAGGTCCAGAATTCATTTCAAGTGTGCTATTTGCATTTGGAATCTGTTGCTGTCAACTCTCAATATGAGATCCAAAGAGCTGACACTATCAGTGAACCAAGCCATCATTAGGCTGAAAAAAAAAAAAACCATCAGAGAGATAGCAAAAACATTACGTGTGGCCAAATCAACTGTTTGGAACATCCTTAAAAAGAAAGAACGCACCGGTGAGCTCAGCAACACCAAAAGACCCGGAAGACCACGGAAAACAACTGTGGTGGATAACTGAAGAATTCTTTCCCTGGTGAAGAAAACACCCTTCACAACAGTTGGCCAGATCAAGAACACTCTCCAGGAGGTAGTTGTATGTGTGTCAAAGTCAACAATCAAGAGAAGACCTCACCAGAGTGAATACAGAGGGTTCACCACAAGATGTAAACCATTGGTGAGCCTAAAAAACAGGAAGGCCAGATTAGAGTTTGCCAAACAACATCTAAAAAAGCCTTCACAGTTCTGGAACAACATCCTATGGACAGATGAGACCAAGATCAACTTGTACCAGAGTGATGGGAAGAGAAGAGTATGGAGAAGGAAAGGAACTGCTCATGATCCAAAGCATACCACCTCATCAGTGAAGCATGGTGGTGGTAGTGTCATGGCATGGGTATGTATGGCTGCCAATGGAACTGGTTCTCTTGTATTTATTGATGATGTGACTGCTGACAAAAGCAAGATTAATTCTGAAGTGTTTTGGGCAATATTATCTGCTCATATTCCGCCAAATACTTCAGAACTCATTGGAAGGCGCTTCACAGTGCAGATGGACAATGACCCGAAGCATACTGCGAAAGCAACCAAAGAGTTTTTTAAGGGAAAGAAGTGGAATGTTATGGAAGGGTCAAGTCAATCACCTGACCTGAATCTGATTGAACATGCATTTCACTTGCTGAAGACAAAACTGAAGGGAAAATTCCCCAAGAACAAGCAGGAACTGAAGACAGTTGCAGTAGAGGCCTGGCAGAGCAGAACAAGGGATGAAATCCAGAGTCTGGTGATGTCTATGCGTTCCAGACTTCAGGCTGTAATTGACTGTAAAGGATTTGCAACCAAGTATTAAAAAGTGAAAGTTTGATTTATGATTGTTAATCTGTCCCATTACTTTTGGTCCCTTAAAAAGTGTGAGGCACATATACAAACTGTTGTAATTCCTACACCGTTCACCTGATTTGGATGTAAATACCCTCAAATTAAAGCTGAAAGTCTGCAGTTAAAGCACATTGTGTTTGTTTCATTTAAAATCCATTGTGGTGGTGTATAGAGCCAAAAAGATTAGAATTGTGTCAATGTCCCAATATTTATGGACCTGACTGTACAAACAAATATTAACAGCAAAGGGCCTGATGGGAGTGCTGGTGGAATTGTGCACATATACCCTAGTAAATATAGTTATTAATAGAAATTTGCCAATTGATTGCGCAGTTATATATTTATTTGCATTTGCACTTTTGGTATTTATATCGGCACTATATTTTGATATAATTAATTCACTTATGCACTTTATATTTATTTAAGACCTTTTTTGGTTTACCCAAGTTTATTTTGGTTGAGGGCAACTTTATATTTAGCAATATTTATTCTAATCAATAGCTCGGTATAGCACTATATAGTTCATATATAGCACAGTATGGCATTGTAAAGCTCAGTATAGGACTGTACAGCACTGTATAGCTCAGTAGAGCATTGGCATTGCATAGCTCAGTATAGCAAGGTATGGCATTGTATAGCTCAGTATAGCACAGTATGGCATTGTATAGCTCAGTGTAGAACTGTACAGCACTGTATAGCTCAGTATAGCACAGTATGGCATTGTATAGCACAGTATAGAACTGTACAACACTGCATAGCTCAGTATAGCAGTGTATAGCTCAGTATAGCACTATATAGCTCAGATATAGTACAATATGGCATTGTACAACTTCGTATAGGACTCTACAGCACTGTATAGCTCAGTATAGCATTGCATTGCTCAGTATAGCACATTATGGCATTGTATAGCTCAGTATAGAACTGTACAGCACTGTATAGCTCAGTATAGCTCTGTATAGCACTATATAGCTCATATATAGCACAGTATGGCATTGTACAACTTAGTATATGACTGTACAGCACTGTATAGCTCAGTAGAGCATTGCATAGCTCAGTATAGCACATTATGGCATTGTATAGCTCAGAATAGCACAGTATGGCATTGTATAGCTCAGTATAGAACTGTACAGCACTGTATAGCTCAGTATAGCACAGTATGACATTGTATAGCACAGTATATAACTGTACAGCACTGCATAGCTCAGTATAGCACTGTATAACAATATATAGCACTGTATAGCTCAGTATAGCACTATATAGCTCAGATATAGCACAGTGTGGCATTGTACAGCTCAGTATAGGACTGTACAGCACTATATAGCTCAGTATAGCATTGTTTAGCTCAGTATAGCACAGTATGGCACTGTATAGCTCAGTATAGAACGGTGTAGCACTGTAAAACTATTTATAGCACTGTATAGCTCAGTATAGCATTGTTTAGCTCAGTATAGCACAGTATGGCACTGTATAGTTCAGTATAGCACTGTATAATTCAGTATAATCTGTATAGGAAAATACTGCCCCCTATACAGATTTCTCTGATTCTCCTAACCAGCTCCAACACATCCCTACGATATGGCTGCTGGGAGCCCATCCTTTTCTATTGAAGAGACTGGCTTGTGCATTCTTTTAGCTTATTGTCTGTCTGGGAGCCATCTGAGTTGGGACAGGGTTATGCAGTGCATTATGGTTTCAGGTGAAAATGCTTTCAGAGTTTCATCGAACCCAAGGTGGCTCCACATGCAAACTTCATCCCTAACTTAGAGCGAGCTGTAAAGATCAGAAGGGGGGAAGAGGGACACTAAAAAAGAGTGCAAGGGGCATCAGAATCAAGGAAGTAAAAAAAAAAAAAAACTTTTTTTTTTTGTTTTGTTTTGTTTTTTTTTTTATTACAAACTCTGTATCACAAAATCTATGCACAAAAAAGTCAGTGATAACACTTTTGTCATACATAGAATTAAAACGAACATAATTAACCTGACAATGTGTTTTTTTTTTTTGTTTTTTTTTTAATTTTGCAGGCTGACATCAGAGTTCAATTCAAAATGGTTGCAACATGCACATTTTCTACACCACAAATGGTGTGACGGGCCCTAGAGGAAGGGAAGATAATGCAGTGGGTGAGCAATAAATGTATTCTTTCATGCTGCTAAATACAGTGGTTCACTAGGTTATGCTTAAATTATTAAATAGATGCCTCTGTTTATAATATTAGACTAGTAGTCTCTGATTTTAATTTGTAGCAGGTCTAATAGTAGGAAAGAGCTGTGTGTATATATGGGGCAGTAAGTATGTGGCTTGGGAGACCGGGAGCAGCACCCGTAAAAGGTTTGATCACTACAGTAGTACACCAAAAAATGGGAGGGAAGACATGGGACTGTTCTATTTATTTTACGCATATAGCAGGATATCTGGATTTTTTTTTTTCCCCGCTGGAGCAAATTGGATCATTCTTTATTGTTTTTTTCTTTTTTTTTGCTTTCCTCTGGGTCAACTATGGGTGTAGTATAGTAAATATGGAGGTTTTCTATTTGCGTGTTTTTGTTTTCTCTGTTGGTTGAACTGGATGGACTTGTGTCTTTTTTCAACCAGATTAACTATGTATGTAACATGCATGCCTGTACATGAATACATCCAATCTTCATTCATAATTAAGTTAATCTCTGACAGAAAAAATAAATACAATTAAAAGCTACATGAATTTGTTTAATGACCAATTCCATTTCTAATCAGCAAATCATTGCAGCTGTCCCACATGAGGAAACTGACCCTAAAATATCAGTCTGTCATCCATTAACTTCACCTGACCCTTGTGCGTAGTCTAAACATCGAGTGTGGAAAGACAATAGGAAGTGAGTAAGTATGTTCACATAGACATAGTCATCAATGGTGCTTTAGGTCAAACATCCAGTGGATGAATCTAGTATGATTGATTCTTCCTAGATTGGGAAATGTTAAAAACATGTTGTCTAGACCTTTATGACTTTACTCAGATGGATTACTTATCAAGGTTTTAGTGTCCAATCCGGCCATCCAAGTGGAACACACTTAAACCAAACAATCACATTTCATTCCTGAGGCTGCATCTTAAACTAGCAAGATATATAATTAAAAGTTAAACATATAATGCTGCTACAAGCAACATACACAGGTGAAGCATTTGGAAATTTCTGGGACCTCTTTGAGATTTCTGCCCTTTAATGTCACACCTACCTATGAGTAGGTGGTCAGGCACCATCGCTGGCTACTTTGTTATTCACCTATAGCAACCTCCTTTCCCCTAAGGTAGGCAAGCCTACTGGTATAAGCCACCATGCTGGGTCAGGCACGAACTGAGCAAAGCGAACAGGTACTTTAACTGAGCACAGCCAACAGGTACCTGCGGTTGGCAGACAGCCAGAGAAGTCACTGTCAGTCAGGGCAGGTTGAGTTCTGAGCAAATTTGATATCAGAGGTCGTCGACAAGGGAATTCAAACTTGCAGGCAGGGCGGAGAGCAGGCAAAGGTACAGGAACAGGGCAGACAAACAGGATGCTTGAAGCATGTGTTGCAAACACTATCACAAGCAAGACACTGAGGGTTTGGTTGGCTTAAAACAGGTTTGGTCTCCACCCAGAGGCTAGCTACGTCAAAAATCTTGCAGGTGGACAGGCAGACAGGGAGAATGCAGCTTAGCCAAAACCAGGATGCTGGAACGAGATTAGCAGCTGTCATGGAACAGGAGCATTACCCACTCCTGACTTTCAGTTCCTTAACCACTTAAGCCCCGGAAGGTTTTACCCCCTTCCTGACCAGGGGGTTTTTCGTGATTTTTTACTGCGTGACTTTAACGGACAATTGCGCGGTCGTGCGATGCTGTACCTAAACGAATTTGACGTCCTTTTTTTCATACAAACAGAGCTTTCTTTTGGTGGTATTTGATCACCTGTGCGATTTTTTGATCATGCGCTAAAAACAAAAAAAGATCGTAAATTTAGCAAAAATAACAATATTTTTCACATTTTTTTATATGAAATTCCCCAAAAAAAATGTAAAAATCAAAATTTTTTAACATTTTTGGCCAATTTGTTTTATGCTACATATGTTTGGTAAAAAAATCGCAAAAAGCGTATTTTGATTGGTTTGCGCAAAAGTTATCGCGTTTACTAACAAAGGGAAAGATTTTTGTCATTTTTGGTATTTTTTTTTTAACGAGTAATGGCGGCGATCTGTGATTTTTTTGCGGGACTGCGACATTGCGGCGGACAGATCGGACCCTTGACTGACATTTTTGACACTTTTGGGGTTACCAGTGACATTACTGCAGTAATCAGTGCTATACATATGCACTGTTACTGTAAAAATGACACTGGCAGGGAAGGGGTTAACTGTATTGGAGAGGGAGGGGTTAAGTGTGTCCTAGGGGTGGGTTTCTAACTGTGATGGGACATGTCTACTATTGTAAAAACAGAGATCAACGGTTCTACATAGTAGAACCGTCTGATCTCCATTTTTACACAGGGGAGAATGACAGGTGGCTTGTTTACATTAGCCGCCTGCCTTTCTCCCTCTCTACCGACGATCGCCGAGTGTCACACGCACTGACTCCTTAGTGAACGAGCCGCCGCGGGCGCGCGCCTCAGCGGGCGCGCGCTCGCCCGCTATTGGCTCACAAGCCGGTGACAGGCTAGTGACGTATATATACGTCACTTTGCCTGGCCGGGGCTGACCGCCGCAGTATATCTACTTACGGCGGTCGGCAAGTGGTTAATAATTGGTCATTATGAGGGGGTCTTGCTCTCTCTGTTGGATTTCTTACTTATTTTAAACTGTCTCAAATGCAATCTGCAGGAGGTCCTGCAACATTTGATGGAGAGCAAGAACACCCAAAACTCCCAGGTGGACAGGAATTAGGGGCAGGGAGATTTCACTGTTGGAGTATTTAAAACATGCACTTTTTGGCCAAAAGTTTGTTAACACCCAATCATTACACCGTTATGAACTTGTTAGACATCCCATTTCAAAACAATGGCCATTATTAGAGTTTCCCTCCCCCAATCCTTTGCTTCTGTAACAGACTTCTACTCTTCTACTCTTCTAGGAAAGCTGTCCACAAGTTGTCTGTAGTGTTGTCTGTGAAAATGTGTGCCCATTCAGCCAAAAGAGCATTTAAGAGGTTATGTACTGATGGTGAATAAGAAGCTCTGGCTCACAATCTATTTTCTTATTTACTCAAAGGTACCCAGTTGGATTGAGGTTGGGGTTCTGAACAGGCCATTGGAGTTCCTCCACACCAAACTTATCACACCATATCTTTATTGACCTATAGATCTGTGAAGATTTTCATCTATCCAGGTCTTGATATACCAAATAGTAACTAATTAGTCACATTCAACTGGATTTGTTCTGTAAAGTAGACGATGTTCCGTAGCTTACCCAAGCCACTTCTTTGGTTCTAATGAATGTAAGGAAAATCCCCCAGATTTTATATCCACATAGGTAACACCAACAAATTCTGAGTTATTTGTGCCAATTCAGCCAAAAGAGCATTTGTATGTTTACATACTGATGGTGAATCAAAAGATCTGCCTCGCAATCCATTCTCCCACTCAGCTCTGGCTCACAATCTGTCAGAGAAACGGCCATGCTGCAACTGGCAACTCCACCAGTACTTCCAATGGCCGCAGTGGACTCAGGCCATAGACTAATTCACTGGCCTATAAAAGGACTCTGCTCAGCCCATCAGATTGCTGGATTGTCTTCAGCTCTTCCTGTTTCCTGAGCATTGCTACTTCCTGGATTCCAGTTTGACGTGGCTTGTTCCTGACCTGTCTGCTCTCTCTCTCCTGGCTTTGACCCCCGGCTTCATCTGACCATCCGATCCTGCTCCAGTGTTTGACCCTCGGCTTGTGTGACCATCACTGCTCTTTTGCCCTCTGCCTGACTTCTAGTGTACCGATCCCGGCTTGCTCAACGAACTTGCTTCTGCTCAAATCCCCTTGTCTTGGCGCCTGTTTGGACTGATACCTGTATATGACCCTCGGTCGGCTTTTACCTGCACATTGCTTGATTCCCTGGAGGCCCTGAAAGTTGTTCCGGATACCCTTGTGAACCGTTATCTGCACTCCACAAGCATCCAGTGCTCCTTGGGACGCGTCACCTCCTGTCCCACTTCCAGGGGTGATTCGCACCGAGCTGCAAGGGAAGCCCTCTCAGCATTTCGGCCTCTACCAAGAAGTGATCTGACACAATCTATTTTCTTATTTACTCAAAGGTATTCAGTTAGACTGAGGTCAGGGGTTCTGAACAGGCCATTGGAGTTCCTCCACATCAAACTCATCAAAACATATCTTTATGGATCTGTAGATCCATAAAGATTCTCAATTATCCAGGTCTTTTTACACCTAATAGTAATTAGTCACAGTCAACAGGACTTGTTCTGTAATGTTGAAGATGTTTTGTAGCTTACCAAAGCCACTTATTCAATTCTAATGAGTATTAGGAAAATACCCCAGCATTCATATCCACACAGGTAACACAAACAAATGTTGGGGTATTTTCCTGGCATGGATTAAAAGTGAAGTACTGACTTAGATAAGCTAAGAAATGTCTGGTTGAATGAGACTAGCTGTTAACTTCATGGACCAGGCTTTGTGCACAGTACTACTAGAACAGAAAAGGGCATTTCCCTAACTGCTATAAAGTGGGACAGTTGTATAAAATATATTCGTTCTGTATGCTTTATCATTAACAGCAGCCTTCACTGGAAACACTTGAACTCAATCATTTCCATATAGCTCAGCCCAGTAAGCTCCTCCTAAAAAATAGGGGGCCCTTCTTTGATGCACTTTATCTGTCTGGCAGGAAAGATGATGTGTACCATATCATTGAGATGCCTCTCTTGCTCCTGCAGCAGGCTTGTGTAGCAGCTATTGGTATTGGGATCACTGGTTGGCGAATGAGATTAGCACTGGAGCACCCAACATTGCAGGTTAAGTTTAACTCAATATAGAGCTGTACTGAGTACACACCGCTCCAAGGCACTCCACAGAGATTCCGAGGCTGCTGTATATACCCAGGTGCCCGCCTGGTCCATCAGTCAGATAGCATGAAAGGAAGAAAAAGAGTGGCAACACCATCCGGGGATAAAAACAGATGCTTTAATTCACGTTCATAAAAAATACAACATGACTCACGGTACACAATGCTTCAGCAAACGCGTTTCACACTCCTGTGGTTAGTTTAACCACTTTCCGTCTGCTCGCGGTAATACTACTGCGGCAGAGTGGTTCGTTATCGTCTGACGACGTAGTATTAACGTCGTCAGACACTCCCCCTTCTGGGCGGCGCTTGCGCGCCGCCGGAGGCTCGCTCCCGCTGTTTTCATTCACAGCGGGAGATCGCCGCTGCTCTGCCCCGATCGCCGGGGATCTAGTGTGGAGATCCGCCCGCCTGTGTAAACACAAGCGGACGGATCTCCATAGTGACAGGGAGTGACAGATCGGACTGTTCAGCATAGCTGGACATCCGATCTGTCCATGACTCACTCAGTCACCTCCCCCCCTACACGTCAGTAAGCACCAGGCATACATTAACCCCTCCCTCTCCAATAAAATTAACCCCTTCCCTGCCAGTGTCATTTTTACAGTAACAGTGCATATATATAGCACTGATTACTGCAGTAATGCCACTGGTACCCCCAAAAGTGTCAAAAATGTCAGTCAAGGGTCCGATCTGTCCGCCGCAATGTCGCAGTCCCACAAAAAAATCGCAGATCGCCGCCATTACGCGTTAAAAAAAAAAACACCAAAAATGACAGAAATCTTTCCCTTTGTTAGTAAACGCAATAACTTTTGCGCAAACCAATCAAAATACGCTTATTGCAATTTTTTTTACCAAACATAGGTAGCAGAAAACAAATTGGCCAAAATTTTTTTAAAAAATTGGTTTTTACATCTTTTTTGGGGGGAATTTCATATAAAAAAATGTTAAAAATATTGTTATTTTTTCAAAATAAACGCTCTTTTTTTGTTTATAGCGCAAAAAGTAAAAATCGCACAGGTGATCAAATACCACCAAAAGAAAGCTCTGTTTGTGGGAAAAAAAGGACGTAAATTTCGTTTGGGTACGGCATCGCACGACCGCGCAATTGTCAGTTGAAGTCGCACAGCGCCGAATCGCAAAAAGTGGCCTGGACGGAAGACAGCAAAATCCTCCGGTGGTAAAGTGGTTAACTCAGTCCAGTATCCTGTGTCCGGCTACAACAGTGCTCAGCATGGAATCCACTCACCAGTTTCTTCTTTCCTCGGTGAGTCACGAATAGCACCTCTACTCAGCACCAGCTTTCCAGTTGGCAGCTCTATCCAATTTCTCCTTTTCGATTACTGGGCTTTCCTTTTTATACCCCCTTCTCTCCACTCCTCCCCCTCTCAGGTGCACTTGGGTACAGTAGTTCCTTTCCCAGCAATGAAAAAGGCTCTGCTCTCTGCCCGAACTACATTTCCCAGCATCCCGCTGTCTAAGTTGAATCCAAACAACAAGCACACCTTCTGCCATCTTGTGGAAGAAAAGAGTCCTGTATCGTCCAATAACATTAATTTCTGCTAAATTTCCATCAAAGACGGAATTTTCAACTTATAGAGCTAGAGCAAAGTAGAATGATGCGTCTATTTGTTGCGATGTGTTTCATAACTGCTAAAAAGCTGTCAGAAGCAATATCTGAGCGCCAGATGTGGCTCACAAGACACCAGTTTAGGATGACTGCTTTAGATAATGGAAAGGGCAAGTACATTTCCCGTAAAGAATTTTGAAACCCCTCACAGGCAATTTAGAAAATCCCATTCAGATGAGCTCACTGTAAAGCTTTTCAACACATCTTCTAAAGCAGTTCATGTGTAGACAGCTCTTTTGCGTCTATGTGTACACTTAACCTTTAGATAGCAGATTTTGGCGTTTACTCAAGCGTGTAATCATGTTACCTTATTGCGCTTTCGGTGGCACAGGTGTTAGGCAAGTTTTTGTTTATCGGCTGCTAATCCATAGAACATGCTCTAAAAGATAGGATGCATGGCAAGCACAGATGAATTCTCCTCTGCATTTGTTATTCTTTCCAGTGGATGAGTTCCAATAGCATTACCAGGGGTAACATATACATGTTTTCTGTACATTGTCATCCTTCCCACAGACTATTTTGGGACATCTCAGATCTCTTGGTTCTTTTTAAGTCAAGCCAAAATCTTCTCCTCTTCAGTGGTGCTGGAGTTACGGCTTTTACATATAAAAATAGATAAAAGAGAACTCTTAATACTGTAGTAATGACAAATAATGCAGAGGAAGAGATGTGAATAAACTGTCACACTTCTTTAATAAACCAGGCAGATTCTGTTATCCATCTGGCTTTCGTTTCAAGACATTGAACAAAAAATAAAATAAAAATACATTTGCAAAATATGGTAGTCTTTTTATGTTTTTTCTATCTATATGTAAGTGGGATCAGGTTAATGTACAGATAATCAATGAGTGTTAAAGCAGTGTTCCAGTCCTTTTTGTGTTTATTATAAGTCGGCGGCTACAAAAAGTGTAGCTACTGACTTTTATTAACTACTTGCCTTCTGTGCACTTAAACCCCCTTCCCATCCAGACCAATTTTTAGCTTTCAGTGCTCTCACACTTTGAATGACAATTGCGCGGTCATGCTACACTGTACCCATATGAAATTTTTATAATTTTTTTCACACAAATAGAGCTTTCTTTTGGTGGTATTTAATCATCTCTGGGTTTTTTATTTTTTTACAAAAAAAAGAAAAAAGACAGAAAATCTTGAAAAAAAAAAAGTTTTTCTTATTTTCTGCGAGTAAATTTTGAAAATAAATTTTTCTCCTTTACTGAAGGGCGCTGATGAGGTGGCACTGATGGGCACTGATAGGCTGCACTGATGGGCACTGATGAGGTGGCACTTATGGGCACTGATGAGGTGGCACTTATGGGCACTGATGAGGAGGTACTAATATGCCGCATTGATAGGCGGCACTGATAGGCGGCACTGATAGGCAGCACTGATAGGCGGCACTGATGAGCACTGATAGGCGGCACTGATGAGCACTGATAGACGGCACTGCTGGGCACTGAGAGGTGGCACTGCTGGGCACTGAGAGGTGGCACTGCTGGGCACTGAGAGGTGGCACTGAGAGGTGGCACTGCTGGGCAATGAGAGGTGGCACTGACGGGCGGCACTGATAGGTGGCACTGATGGGCACTGGCGGATGGCACTGATGGACACTGAGGGGTGGCACTGATGAGCACTGATGGGCGGCACTGATGAGCTTTGATGGGCATCAGTGCCCACACTCAAAGCCCATAGTGCTGCCAGTCAGTGCTCATCAGTGCCTAGATGAGCAGGCACTGATGGGCACTGACTGACAGCACTATGGGCGCTGATTGTGGGCATTGATGGGGGGCACTGAGGCGGGCACTGTGGGCACTGATGGGGGGCGATTTATGTATGCTTTTTACCTTTAGTAATCAGGGCACTGGTGATCAGTGCCCTGATTACATTGCTGTGTGTCCCCGGCGGCTGACGGCTCCCCCTCCTTCCTCACACTGCAGGCTCTGTGTGAGGAAGGAGCGCCGGCGATGAGAGATGATCTCATATGTTTACATATGAGATCATCTCTCATTGGACGGCTTGATCACGTGGTGAATGGCCGCTGTGATTGGCCATTCACCACGATCTGTGATCGGTTGTGTCCAAGGGACACGGCCGACACAGATTCTCCCCGATGCGCGCTCGCGGGAGCGCGCGGGGGGCCTGTCACTGGGAGGCCGTTTAAAAACGGCCTCCCGAAAATTCAAGTCTGCGCTGCAGCCGTATATAGGCTGTAGCGCAGATGGGAAAAAGTTAAACACACACTCACCTGTCCCACGATCTAGCGATGGGGCCGACCAAACCCTTGGTTCTCTCCCTCCCCTCTTCCTGGCGCCGGCATCAGAAGTGTGGGCATCCGGCTATGACAGCTTGCGGCTTCACAGTCGGGTGCACACTGCGCATGCGTGAGTCATGATGCGCCTCCTCAATGGCCAGGCAATCTTCTAGGAATTGTGATGTGTCCCAGAAGATTGCCGGGAGGAAGGGGGAGAGGAGAACTAGTTTGTCAAAATTAGATACCCACTTCTCCCCCCAAAAAATGACATGCCAAATGTGGCATGTAAGGGGGTGAGGAGTCCTTAAACCAGAACTTTCACTTTTGGCTGGAACTCTGCTTTAAAGAGACCTTGTCCCCTTTTGTTTCAATCCTAAAATATATATTTTTTTAAAGTGGATATAAACCCCATGTATGAATTCTGACCTATGCACATATATCTGTAGTGTTTACTTATCTCTCTCCAAAGCTCTAAATCCCATGTCTTTATGCTGCTCTGTTCCTCTGTTATCAGCATGATAACATCTGACAAGTTCTCCAACATACGAGATAAAAGCAGGCTGGAAATTTGTGTCAGGGAGGTAACTTAGAGATAGATAAGCAGAAAGCTTGTCTATTCACAGCACAGCTCTGCAAGTTTCTTCGTTCCTTTGCCTATGTGGAGGGGGTGTGTGTGCCTTTTTTTTCCAGTCAGCTCAAACACAGTGTATGCCCAGACTCCCCTCCCACTGCTGAAACAGGAAGAAAAATTTATAACACGATGTGCACTTTCTAAAGAGTCTAGAAAGCTGAAGACAGCAGTTATACAGGTAAAACTTATGTAGGGAGATTTGTCTTTGTGTATCATCTGAGGCTTCTCTGGGTATATGTGAGGGTTTGCATCCACTTTAATTTAGTATGTTATTGCTATGGTATTCAATGGCCCCAAAACCCTTTCTTCCTTTTGGGGCAAAATCTCGTCCCTCCTGCTGCTGCTGCTGGATCCTGCACATGTGAGGTTGTTGGCAGGTGCAGTCTACTTTCTCCACTGCAGGTGGAGCTCAACCATGGAGGCAGTGCGGAGGGAAAGGAAATTAAGGGGAACATGGTTCCTCTATGACTTTCTGGGTAACTGGGGAAGCTGTCTGGTTGGATGCTGCTGCCCCTTGTAACTGGTCTGGTGGCCATCTTGGTTCAGGCAGAGTCTATTTAAGACTCTCTCCAAGACTTGGCACGCATTTCATGTGTAGGGAGTGTAGGGACATGTCACTCGTCTAACAGGGACATTATTAGCAGTGGGTATAGGTTGCAGATGAGTAGGGAAAGAGCAGAGACACACTATCCTTCCTGTAAGGCTCCCAATTTGGGCACAGACCAACCAGGCTGCATTCTATCCCTTGAGACAGAGGCTGTGGGAGCATCAGAGACCTACTGTTACACTGTTATACTGCAACATCCTGTGAGTGCACCCAGTCGGGTTGTCTTTCTGCTGGGTATTTAAGATTGTTTGGACTTTAAAATATTCACATTTTGTTGCTTTGCAGCCTGAAATGAAGACAGACACAGTTTTTTTGTTTTATCCAGCTCTATTTACTAGTGCAACTTATAACATGTAAGTGAAAGATATGACTCCAACATTTAAAAAAAAAAAAAAAAAAAATCAAAAACATAATCACTGAGATGGAAAAAGAATCACCCATTATGTCAGTATGTCAGTATTTTGTTGAAACACATTTTGCTTTAACTACAGCCTTTAGTTGGGATATGTGTCTACTAACTTTGCACTTCTAGACTTGTGGACTGCTGTCTTCAAATAATTCCACAGATTTTCAATGGGGTTTAAGCCGGTGGCTCTGACTAAGCCATGTGTGGTCATGGCTTCAACCACTGTGTGGTCATTTTTGCTGTGTGCTTTGGGTCATTGTCATGTTGCAAGGTAAACCTTCTTCCCATTGACAACTTTCTGGCAGAGGGCAGCAGAGTTTCCTCAAGAATTTGACATAATTTTGCCCCATTCATTTTTTTCTTTCATCCTGACAAGTGCTCCAGTCCCTGCTGCAGAGAAACACCCCCATAACAGGATATTTCCACCCCCCAAGCTTTACTGTAGGATTGGTGTTATTTGGATGGTAAGCTGTATTTGATTTCCACCAGACATACTGTATTGATGGTGTTGAGGCCAAATAATTCAATTTTAGTCTCATCAAGTAGAGACATGTCCCAACACAATAAAGGCTGTAATTAAAGCAAAAAGTGGCTAAAAAAAAATCCTTTTTCCAACTCAGTGATTCTGTTTTTGATTTTTTTTATCTGACATGTTGTTGTTATATCTTTCACGCGGTTGTTATAGATTGCACTAGCAAATACAGCTGGTTAAAAAAAAAAAACTGTGCCTGTCTTCATTTGAGGCTGCAAAGCAACAAAATGTGATTATTTTAAAGGGGAGTAATTCTTTTTCAATACCCACTGTAGTTCTGTTACAGTGTCTGGACTCTGAGTGTTCTCTGCCACCGCACTAAGCTCCATTTGGTGGTGACTTGGGGCGAGGGAGCAGTGTTGCCAACCTACCAGATTGAAATTTACTGACACGGCACCCAACATTTACTGGCACAACCAAGTTGTTACTGGCATTTTATACAAAATTACAGTTTTAAGAGCAAATTTCAGTATTTAGGCTACAAACAAGTACAATACGCAATTACCAATTTAACCACTTGCCGTCTGCTCACTCGAGCACTACTGCGGCAAAGTGGCTGGTTATCGTCTGGCGACGTAGACCTACGTCGCCAGACACTCCCCTTTCTCGGTGGCGCGCGCGCCGCCGGAGGCTTGCTCCCGCTGTGTTCAGTCACAGCGGGAGTCGTGCCAGGGGAGGAGCAGTGGCGATCGCTGCTGCTCTTCCCCGATCGTCGGGGAATCGAGTGTAAAGATCCGCCTGCTTGTGTAAACACAAGCGGGCGGATTTCCTAAGTGACAGGCAGGGTCAGATTGCAGGGTTCAGCATAGCTGAACCCTGGATCTGTCCTTGGGTCACACAGTCACCTCCCCCCACACACGTTAGTAAGCACCAGGCATACATTAACCCCTCCCTCTCCAATAAAATTAACCCCTTCCCTGCCAGTGTCATTTTTACAGTAACAGTGCATATATATAGCACTGATTACTGTAGTAATGTCACTGGTACCCCCAAAAGTGTCAAAAATGTCAGTCAGGGGTCCGATCTGTCCGCCACAATGTCGCAGTCCCGCAAAAAAAATTGCAGATCGCCGCCATTACTCGTTAAAAAAAAACACCAAAAATGACAAATCTTTCCCTTAGTTAGTAAACGCAATAACTTTTGCGCAAACCAATCAAAATACGCTTATTGTAATTTTTTTACCAAACATATGTAGCAGAAAACAAATTGGCCAAAAATGTAAAAAAAATTTTGATTTTTACATTTTTTTGGGGGGGAATTTCATATAAAAAAATGTGAAAAATATTGTTATTTTTTCAAATTTTATGCTCTTTTTTTGTTTATAGCGCAAAAAGTAAAAATCGCACAGGTGATCAAATACCACCAAAAGAAAGCTCTGTTTGTGGGAAAAAAAGGACGTAAATTTTGTTTGCGTATGGCATCGCACGACCGCGCAATTGTCAGTCAAATTCGCACAGTGCCAAATCGCAAAAAGTGGCTCAGACGTAAGACAGCAAAATCCTCCAGTGGTAAAGTGGTTAATTTACGGTAGATATTAAGACAAAAAATATATACAGTATTTGATTTTGTTTTCGATAAAGTAAGTAATTAGCTCAGGGACTTTCACTTCAATGGGCTGCCCTATGCGTATTTTTGGTGCAAAAGAAGCTCATGCACCTTTTTTGGCGATGAGCATTGCACAATTTTTAAATGCGCATTTTGCTGTGCAAATTAAAATCACACCGCATTTGGGGTGCCTTTAAGAATATACATTAAAGAGTAAAAATAGGCAAATTAGATGCGTTTTTACCAGCTCCCGACTGCAACCCTTTAAGTAGTTGTAAACCTCAGTCATGGAATTTGAACTAAGCAGATACTGTATATCTGTAGTGTTTACTCATCTCTCTCCAAAGCCCTAGGTGTCGTTTCTTTCTGTTATCAGCATGAGTCCCTTCTGACAAGTTTTCCCAACACATGAGATAAATTTGTGTGTAGCCTCTGAAACTAATTACAAAGTATAGATGCGCTGGTACCTGGTTCCTTACCGGATTGCCAAATACCTTCCGTCCTACTCTCCTGCTTGTTTCCGGAGTTGTCCTGACAACGACATGCACCTCTATATCTGGTGGAGCTGCCCACTAGCCTAATCGGTATTATTGGCAACACCTTACCCCCGACCCAGCCATGACTCTACTCATAAGAAACCTGCTGATGTAACCTATCTCCAATTCAAGCTGCTCCTGCAGGTTACAACTGCTGCAAAACAAACCATTGTGAAGGCCATGAAAACCCCCAACCTCACTGCCTTGGAAACAAAGTATAGAGTTACCAGAGCCATGATTCACGCCAAAATAGAAGTTCTCCTAGACAGGGTCAAAAATTTTGAACGCCTTTGGAAACCATAGGTCAGCCATTACTTTCCCCTGACTTTGATAAGGCTTTACTACTACCCTGTCTTATTTGTACCTTTGTTTACCAATAGGAACCAGACCCATACCCCCCCCCCCTCTTCATGCTGACCTCCCGCCTTGCCCTTCACTTCTTCCTCCTCGGCTACCTTTCCACTCTTTCTCAACTCCCACCTTCTCCTCTCTTCCTCTCTTTTTCCTTCACCTTTCAGCTCTTCTCTTCTGGATGTTGTAAGATTCTGGTACCTCTGGTACCCTTATTTTTCCATTTTCTTTCAAATATGCGTCCCACCTTTCTAATTAGGTGGTACGCATACACCTTTAAGACGGATGACGTCATCGCCGAGCGCCGCAGAGCGGCTATTTCAACCGCCGGCGTTCTCTCTCACGTTGTTCGTTCAACCTGCCTGTGTGTCCACATGCTTACAAGCTTGTCTTGCTGCCGGAACCTCCAGCTATTCTCTTTTACTTGGAACAGACCGGAACCTCGCTACTGATCCCTGTATCTCGCTACTGGATCACTCCCTCACTACTGGACCCTTCTACTACTAACCTTACTAGTGATAAGTACCCCACAGGGGAATCCTCCATAACCTTACTTACACTATCTACCTCTGCACATTAAGGACTGTTACTATCTATGCATACTAATTCTATCATCTGCACTGTTACATAGATTGCTAGCTCTTGAGTCTACTACCATCTATCCTTGCACTGGGTTAGTCTATCCTGTATTTGTCATCTGCTGTCCTTACCACCTGTTACCATACTCGATTAATAACCTATCTGCATTCTACCTAATACCATCTAATACTCTCCTGAACATTTCTATCAAGTGCTTACCATCTCTGTCACTGTTCACACCTGTCCCTTCAGCACATCATCTTCATACTATCATATACATCCTACCACTCCAGGAACATCTTATTGAGTGTGCATATCTGTATGCTGAAGCTGACAGGCCCACAGTGATGAGTCTGGAGAGTTGGATCTGGTTATTCAACACATCTCTACATGACTACTGAGTGGAGATTCTGCAGCTGCAAATCCAGCCTACTACAAAAACGCAGGAGCGTTACAGATTGAACGAACCTAAAAAATGGATTCAGCAGAATTACCCACTCAAGTGACACAATTAACACAACAAGTAAATGCATTAATACTTGCTCTTACTAAAGTAAAAGAAGAAAATCAGACTCTGACACAGCAGGTAACCCGTCTTTCACAGCTTACTGCTGCTCAACCCCCTGAACCTAAAATAAACCCTCCTCTAGTGTTTACAGGTGATCGGAAAAAATTTTGTGAATTCAAAAACGCATTTCAATTGTTTTTTTTGTTAAAACCTCGTACATACCCTACTGATCAAATTAAAGTCTGTACCGTTATCTCATACTTAACGGGTGATCCACGGGCCTGGGCAGACTCTCTCTTCGAGAAAAATTATCAGCTTCTCAACTCCTATTCTTTATTCCTAGCGGAACTCGCTAGTTTATATGATGACCCCAACAGGCAGAGTACTGCTGATATTCAATTGAGGGCTTTAAAACAAGGAAGGAGACCTGTAGAATACTTTGTAGCTGAGTTCAAAAGATGGACCCTTGATTCAGGGTGGAATGATACATCTCTGCGAACTCAATTCAGACTCGGGTTGTCAGAAGCTGTTAAAGACGAGCTCGCCCGAGCGGATTTACCTGGCACCTTGGATGCCTTAATACAACTCAGTATCAACATCGACAGGCGACTTCGTGAAAGAAAGGCTGAGAAAATGGGAATGCCATTGTCTAGTCCTTCTCGGATTTCGGCCGTTGACCCTACTCCCATGGAGGTAGGAACCATACGCCCACCTTTATCAACTACTGAACGAGCTAGAAGAAGATCCAGAAACCTCTGCATGTACTGCGCATCCCCGGATCATTTGATAAGCGTCTGTCCCCTTGTCCGCAAAAAAGAGGGTGAGTGTTCACATGTCTTGCTAGGAGGATTAACGACTTCCTTTTCTAACCCCTATCTCTTTGTTCATTTGACATTGCAGTGGGACCAGACTAGGATTACCACCAAGGCTATGATCGACACCGGATCTTGTGGAAACTATATTGATACATGTTTTGTTACCTTAAATAAAATACCTATTATTTCAAAACCTAAACCTGTTTCTGTTAGTTTCATTAACGGTATTCCACTATCTTCTGGTCCAATCACCAACCAGACACAAGCACTCCTTGTCACTGCTAACGAGTCTCATATGGAGACCACCACTTTTGATATACTATCTTCACCCCATTTTTCTATTATTTTGGGACTCTGTTGGTTACACACACATCAACCAATCATAGATTGGAAAAGACGGACTTTGTCTTTCCCTTCTCACTATTGTGAGATTACATGTAACCTCCCATCTTATGGAAAGATCCTGTCTGTGGTGTCAGATGAGATTGCACCACTATGCTATCAGGACCTGTCCGAAGTATTCCTTGAAAAAAATGCTCAAGTGTTGCCTCCCCATAGGGATTATGATTGCACTATCGATCTACTCCCTAACAGCAAATTGCCTTTCGGTCATGTTTATCCTCTTTCACAGGATGAACTTTCTCATCTCAAGGAATACTTGGATGAGAATTTGACAAAAGGGTTCATCAGACCCTCTACTTCTTCCACAGCTGCAGGACTTTTCTTTGTCCGCAATAAGGATTTAAGTCTTAGGCCTATTATCGATTATAGGCAATTAAATACGATTACAATAAAGGATCGCTATCCTTTACCGCTCATCCCTGAACTCATTGAACAAGTGCATGGGGCTACTTACTTCTCTAAATTAGACCTGAAAGGGGCATACAACCTAATCCGAATCCGTGACGGAGATGAGTGGAAAACAGCATTCAGAACCAGATACGGATTATTCGAATATCTTGTGATGCCATTCGGGTTGTGTAATGCTCCCGCAGCTTTCCAAAGATTCATAAACGACATCTTTAGAGACTTACTTGATGTCTGTGTTGTAGTATATCTGGATGATATACTTATCTATTCTCGATCTCTCTCTGAACATATAAAACATGTAAGACTTGTGTTATCCAGATTACTCGCACACAATCTATACTTGAAATTAAAAAAATGCCTATTTCATAAAGAAGAAATATTATTCCTAGGATACATCATATCCAAAACCGGAATTAAGATGGATATGAGCAAGATATCCTGTATTCTGGGCTGGCCTATACCAACAACTCGTAAGGCATTACAGCGATTCCTTGGATTTTCAAACTTCTATAGGAAGTTCATCAAGAACTTTTCTGCCATTGTGAGACCTCTCACACAACTGACAAGTATAAAGAAACCATTCAAATGGTCAGAAGAAGCAAATCGAGCTTTCTGCTTGTTAAAATCAAGCTTTACTTCTGCTCCCATACTACGCCATCCAGACCCATCCCTCCAATATATTCTGGAGGTAGATGCGTCAAATATGGCAGTAGGAGCAGTTCTCTCCCAACGACCAACAAATACTTCACCACTCCACCCAGTTGCTTTCTTTTCAAAATCATTAAGCAGACCAGAGGTGAATTACCCAGTGGGTGAAAAGGAGTTGCTTGCCATAAAACTGGCACTGGAGAATTGGCGACATCTACTTGAGGGTACCCGGTTACCAATACTCATATATACAGATTATAAAAACCTTCAATACCTCCAGACTAACAAAACTCTCTCCCACCGGCAGGTACGATGGTCATTATTCTTCCTAAGATTCAACTTCTTAGTGACCTACACGCCTGCAGACAAAAATAAAAAAGCGGATGCGCTATCACGATTAACCGAAGATAACTGCGCTGAAATCCCTTCTATTCCTATAATACCCTATGAACGTATTATTGGGGTTGTTCGTTCCCTGAAGGAAGAGATTTTGCACAGTATAGGATTGGATTCACCTCCACCACAACTAAGTACTGATGCAGAAGGCTTCCTCTATTACAACGACAAACTCTACATACCCCCTACTATGCGCACCAAGATCTTGGAGTTATCACATGATGTGCCCATGGCAGGACATATGGGTATGACGAAAACCCTTAATTTGCTTACTAGGCAGTTTTGGTGGCCTGATATGAAGACGTCTGTACAAAAATTTGTATCTTCATGTGACATCTGTGCAAGGTCCAAAATTGACACTAAAAAACCATCTGGTCTACTCTGCAGTCTACCAATACCCCAGGTTCCATGGGAAGTTGTGTCCTTAGACTTTATAGTAGAACTACCACCTTCTAAAGGATTTAATACCATTCTAGTGTCAGTGGACCACCTGACAAAGATGGCACATTTCATCGCTATCCGTAGACTACCTTCATCTAAACAAACAGCGGAACTACTGATGAAACATGTGTTCAAGTTACACGGAATTCCAAAGACTCTTTTATCCGACCGTGGTTCACAGTTCATCTCCAAATTTTGGCAAGCTCTTTGTCAAATATTACAGATTGAGCGAAAGCTCACTTCTCCCTACCACCCTCAGACCAACAGACAGACTGAAAGAGTCAACCAGTGTATAGAACAATATCTGCGTTGCTACACATCATACCTACAGGATGATTGGGTGGACCTTCTCCCTCTGGCGGAATTTGCTTATAACAACGCAACCCACAGTACTACTAAGCAAAGTCTGATCTACTTGAACTATGGGTTTCATCCCACACTTCTTCCACCACGCATCCTACCATCAAGTAACCCAGTAGCCTCAGACTATCTTACCCAAATAAAGGACTCTCTGGATTTACTTAATACCACTATCTCACAAGCCCATAGCCAACAAAAAAGGTACTACGACCTACGTAGAAGACCTTCTCCTCAGTATGCTATTGGGGACCTCGTTTGGCTATCGACAAGGAATTTAAGATTAAAGATCCCTAGCAAAAAGCTTGGACCTTTATTTCTGGGACCCTTCCCAATTAAGAAACTTATTGGAAAAGCTGCAGTACAGCTCACCTTACCAGCAGATCTCAAGATCCATCCCATCTTCCATGTGTCGCTACTGAAACCCCATGTTCCTAATCAAGGAATAAGGCCTACCATCTTGCCTCCACCTCCAGTACAAGTTGAAGGCGGAGAAGAATATGAGATTAAGGAGATTTTGGATTCTCGTATCCACAGAGGAAGACTCCAGTATCTCATAAGATGGAAGAACTATGGACCCCAAGACGACACCTGGTTGGATACCACTGATGTTCACGCACCTAGGCTTACACGAAGGTTTCACTCGAAATACCCGGAGAAACCAGTGCTATAGGCCTTCCGGAGCCGGCCTTAAGGGGGGGGGGGGGTACTGTAAGATTCTGGTACCTCTGGTACCCTTATTTTTCCATTTTCTTTCAAATATGCGTCCCACCTTTCTAATTAGGTGGTACGCATACACCTTTAAGACGGATGACGTCATCGCCGAGCGCCGCAGAGCGGCTATTTCAACCGCCGGCGTTCTCTCTCACGTTGTTCGTTCAACCTGCCTGTGTGTCCACATGCTTACAAGCTTGTCTTGCTGCCGGAACCTCCAGCTATTCTCTTTTACTTGGAACAGACCGGAACCTCGCTACTGATCCCTGTATCTCGCTACTGGATCACTCCCTCACTACTGGACCCTTCTACTACTAACCTTACTAGTGATAAGTACCCCACAGGGGAATCCTCCATAACCTTACTTACACTATCTACCTCTGCACATTAAGGACTGTTACTATCTATGCATACTAATTCTATCATCTGCACTGTTACATAGATTGCTAGCTCTTGAGTCTACTACCATCTATCCTTGCACTGGGTTAGTCTATCCTGTATTTGTCATCTGCTGTCCTTACCACCTGTTACCATACTCGATTACTAACCTATCTGCATTCTACCTAATACCATCTAATACTCTCCTGAACATTTCTATCAAGTGCTTACCATCTCTGTCACTGTTCACACCTGTCCCTTCAGCACATCATCTTCATACTATCATATACAACCTACCACTCCAGGAACATCTTATTGAGTGTGTATATCTGTATGCTGAAGCTGACAGGCCCACAGTGATGAGTCTGGAGAGTTGGATCTGGTTATTCAACACATCTCTACATGACTACTGAGTGGAGATTCTGCAGCTGCAAATCCAGCCTACTACAAAAACGCAGGAGCGTTACAGATGTGAACCTCTCAGCTTCAACCAATCTATCTGCCCATCATGCTGAGGCCAGACATTCCCCACTGTAATCCCCCTATGTTCAGGCCTCTCAGTGTTATCCTACATTTTAACCTTTATCTGTTTTGAGGACTCGTAGACACCTGTTTTTGGTTAACCTTGGAGTAACTCGAGTCCTCGGTCTCTAGCCCTCGGTGCAGTCCTCGGTCTGTAGCCTTTTTTTTTTTTTAGGAATCACATTGGTTTCTCGATTCCATTTATTAATAATCTCCTAAATGCTCTTTCACACGGGCGATCCGATCAGATCCGCCTGTCAGTTTTTTAGGCGGATCTGATCGGATCCTCCATGCAGCTCTATGGGGCAGCGGGTGTCAGCGGAGACACCTCCGCTGACACCCGCTGCCATCCGCATCCAATCCTGTGCTTGAAATCTGGACGGATGGAAACCCTATTTTTGCATCCGTTCAGTAATCGGATCGGATCTGATGAGAGCGGACAATCGGTCTGCTCTCATCCGATCCCCCATAGAGGGCAGCGGGGGCTGAGACACCTCCCTCTCTGCTCTGCAAGCGGAGACGGAGCTGTCATCCGCCCGGCTCAGCGGGGATCGCGGATCGATCCCCGCTGAGCAACACGGATCCGCCTACGGAGGCGGACCGTGTGAAAGAGCCCTAAGTGTCCCTGAACGAACCCACACCGAGTAGCCTTTACAATGTCTTTTTATGCTTTGCTTGCGTTTGTTTTATGTTTTGTTACAAAGGGCTGTGTTCCTACCTCTGCATGAAGTCACTACACTACTATTGCCTCCCCCTATCCTGGGGAAAAACTTCTCTCTGATACATCCTATTGAGATTTATTGTTCTGTCCTTCAATAAAAAATGTGAACTAGGAGATAAATTTATGTCAGGAGGGAGAGGGAGGATGAGCTCAGAACAGAGCTTGTCTATTCACAAAACAGTTCTTCTGCTGTGTGGAGGGGTCCTTTCCTCCAATCAGCTCTCACACACTGTAACTGCAGTCTCTCCACCCTCTGCTCTGTGCTGAGACAGATGAAATATTTTGAATACTGAGCAGCTAGAAAGGGTTGTACACATGCTGCAACCATGATGCTTTACGCCCACAGCACAAATTATGCCCCTTGTCATGTTCAGTGGGCAATAATACCATAGAACACCAACCCATTCAAGCAGGGCTGCTGTATATGTGCATTTTATTTACACTGTGGTGATGGTTTCATCTGGTTTCATTGATGTTTTTATATTTTGATGCTCACTTTCACAATGTGTGATTGCTATTTTTAAAAAATAAGCATTAGTAGTCAATTTTTACTTATTACACACTAATACTCCTGCATTTACACAAACATAAACGTTATTGGCATCCCAGTCTTAGTCCGTAGGGTTCAATATTGAGTTGGTCCACCCTTTGCAGCTATAACAGCTTTGACTCATCTAGGAAGGCTGTCCACAGGGTTTAGGAGTGTGTCTATGGGAATGTTTGACCATTCTTCCATAAACGCATTTGTAAGGTCAGGCACTGATGTTGGATGAGATGGCCTGGCTCACAGTTTCCGCTCTAATTCATCCTAAAGGTGTTCTCACGGGTTGAGGCCAGTCAAGTTCCTCCACCCCAAACTCGCTCATCCATGTCTTTATGGACCTTGCTTTGTGCACTGGTGCGCAGTCATGTTGGAACGGGATAGGGCCATCCCTAAACTGTTACCACAAAGTTGGGAGCATGAAATTGCTCAAAATGTGTTGGTATGCTGATGCCCTAAGAGTTCCCTTCACTGGAACTAAGGGGCCAAGCCCAACCCCTGAAAAACAACCTTACACTATAATCCCCCCTCCACCAAATGATTTGGACCAGTGCACAATGCAAGTCCCATAAAGACATTATGAGTGAGTTTGGGGTGAACAACTTGACTGGCCTGCATGGAGTCCTGACCTCAACCCAACAGAACACCTTTGGGATGAATTAGAGCACAGACTGCGAGCCAGGCCTTCTTGTCCAACATCAGTGCCTGACCTCACAAACGTGCTTCTGGAAGAATGGTCAAACATTCCCATAGACACTCCTAAACTTTGTGGACAGCCTTCCCAGATGAGTTGAAGCTGGTATAGTTGAAAAGGATGGGCCAACTCAATATTGAACTCTACGGACTAAGACAGGGATGTGTTAAAGGAGTTGTAAAGTCAGAGGTTTTTATCCTAATGCATTATGTGCCTTAAGATAAAAAACCTTCTGTGTGCAACAGCCCTCCTCGCCCCCCCCCTCCGACACTTACCCAGGGCCGCCATCAGGGGGGTACAGTAAGGGGCCCGAGCTTCCAAGAGGGCCCAGCCCGCACCTGGCCCACGGGCCGTATACAGCCCCCGAAATCATTTGGTCCACCCCCATGCCGCTGAGTCTGTGGCTGACTCAGCTGAGCTGCTGATGTTTTCTGTATAGTTCCGGCTCCATCCTGACAGTCTGAGTGAATCAAAGGGGGAGTGATATCAAATGCACTCCGCCTGTGAGGAGACTGGATGAGATACAGGAAGCATTGCCTCTATCATCGGCCCCACTCCTGAGTCTCTAGCCAACATTTCCCGCCAGCAGTACCACAGCAGTTGCAGCCTGAGCCAGCAGCACCCACAGCAGTACCAGTCAGCAGTTCCAGCCTAAGCCAGCAGTACCCACAGCTGTACCAGCCAGCAGTACCCACAGCTGTAACAGCCAACAGTACTCACAGCAGTACCAGCCTAAGCCAGCAGTACCCACAGCAGTACCAGCCTGAGCCAGCAGTACCAGCCAGCAGTAACAGCCTATGCAGAAGCACAGTACCAGTATCCAGAAGCACAGTACCAGCCAGCAGTACCAGCCTGAGCCAGCAGTACCCACCAACAGTACCAGCCAGCATTTCCCATCAGCAGTACCAGCCAGCAGTAACCAGCAGCAGTATCTACCAGCAGTACCAGCCAGCTGTACCCCCCAGCAGTACCCACCAGCAGTTCTTTTCAAAACGTACTACCGCAAAGAGTCGACTGCGCTCCAGACTGACCGACACAAACCTGGAAAACCAGTTGCGAGTAGCAACATCATCAATACCAATAAAGATTGTAGGCTAGCGCTGAGGATTACTATTTTTTCTGATACCACTGTATAGTGGGCTGCTGCTGGTATAAAAGGTGGTGTACCTTTATAAAGTGTATAGTGCAAAAGTATACCTGCGCTGCTATTAAATCAAATACATAAATAAATCCCAATAAATATGGTGTATAAATAATCTGTGTAAAGTGCTAGTGCTCAACTTCAAACACACATTACTATATCATAGATCCCAAACAATATAAAAAAATATTAAAAATACAATAAATACATATTTCATCATGTGTAAATAAATATCAAATAAAGTCTTTCAATAAAAGACGTGCTTCAATAGTGACAGTCTTAGTGCAAAACATAAGTCCAAAGTGCTGCGTGCTCGTAAAACAAGTGCTGGTGCTTTCTCTACATGAGTAGGTGCTCCCCTCCTGGACCCCTACTCACCAGAAGCCAAATAATACACCGCTTTCAGAATATCCTTAGATAGGACGAGCCTTAATGGACCATCAACTCAATCAGCTTTTCTGTAGGTCATATCATCCAGGTATTGCTCAAAAAATGAAAAGAGATGCTGGCATCGTGAAGTATGTAATCACTTTATTCGATGGACACAATACAAGATACACTTACAATGTGACAAAGGTTAAAACGCCTAAAGAATCATCCCACGGGTTGCCAATCCAAACGGCTATACTCACTCCCCGTGTCCCCGTATGTCGGAAGGTGGATGTAGTCTGGCGTAGTACGTACTCGGACGAACAGCTTGACGCGTTTCGCTCCGCACACAGAGCGTTATCAAAAGCAATTCCGTTCCGGATACGTACTATATTTATAAGGTAACAAATTACATTATTGCTGACACCTTAGAGAAACCGGAAGTAGAATGCCGCCATTTTGTGATGATGAACTTCCTATGCAACCCTCTCAATCAAATCTGCATAAATATGTCCTCGCATCTTAAGCTCTCATATATCGCTATAAAAATACTCTAGTCCAGTTTAATATATACATAAAATTCCTAAAATTGTGAGCTATAAGCTAATATTATTTCGATGGCGGAACCGGAAGTGGCTCCGCCATATTGGGACTCTCATCCTGCTCAAATGCCGGAACCGGAAGTGATGTCGCCACGTCGGGGTTACCCGATGACGCACTTCCTGTCTCTCGTTCCGATCTATTATGATCATTATCTGGCTTATAGAGTGGGCAGAACTGTTTCTATGTGCATGAAGCTAGGGGACCGCGCCACACTAACTACTTTATTGTGACCTAAACCTGCCATAACTTATTATTAACACTCGGCGGCGGAACCGGAAGTCCCGCCGCCATATTGGAACACCCATTGTAATGAAAAACATCATAGCGGCCGCCCTGTTGGGACTCCCAATGCTAATGTACTTCCTGTACACTGCTCAATATTCCTTACTGCTCATTTACAGATTCCCTACTGCTCTTATAAATATTTACCAGATTACTTAAAACACGGAGGCATTCTAAATTACGGCGCCCCTTTACATACAATACCCCTTAAAATATAAACAAAATATAAACAAAAGAAGGAAGAATGAAAATCACTTAATAAATAACAGCGTCAGCAATAATGTAATTTGTTACCTTATAAATATAGTACGTATCCGGAACGGAATTGCTTTTGATAACGCTCTGTGTGCGGAGCGAAACGCGTCAAGCTGTTCGTCCGAGTACGTACTACGCCAGACTACATCCACCTTCCGACATACGGGGACACGGGGAGTGAGTATAGCCATTTGGATTGGCAACCCGTGGGATGATTCTTTAGGCGTTTTAACCTTTGTCACATTGTAAGTGTATCTTGTATTGTGTGCATCGAATAAAGTGATTACATACTTCACGATGCCAGCATCTCTTTTCATTTTTTGAGCAATACCTGGATGATATGACCTACAGAAAAGCTGATTGAGTTGATGGTCCATTAAGGCTCGTCCTATCTAAGGATATTCTGAAAGCGGTGTATTATTTGGCTTCTGGTGAGTAGGGGTCCAGGAGGGGAGCACCTACTCATGTAGAGAAAGCACCAGCACTTGTTTTACGAGCACGCAGCACTTTGGACTTATGTTTTGCACTAAGACTGTCACTATTGAAGCACGTCTTTTATTGAAAGACTTTATTTGATATTTATTTACACATGATGAAATATGTATTTATTGTATTTTTAATATTTTTTTATATTGTTTGGGATCTATGATATAGTAATGTGTGTTTGAAGATGAGCACTAGCACTTTACACAGATTATTTATACACCATATTTATTGGGATTTATTTATGTATTTGATTTAATAGCAGCGCAGGTATACTTTTGCACTATACACTTTATAAAGGTACACCACCTTTTATACCAGCAGCAGCCCACTATACAGTGGTATCAGAAAAAATAGTAATCCTCAGCGCTAGCCTACAATCTTTATTTCAAGAAATATTTTACATATTTTTTGCTAAGCAGCTATGGATTTATTTAATATGATTAGTAAGAAGAAAATCAACTCAGAGGAAGTATTTTCACAAGGTGGAGTAAACATGGATATTGATCGCAGCCTGAAACAATTAAAAAACACCTTAGACAAACAAATAAGATCCTGGTGGGATATTACCACACTTAGCCAATATCTGAAAGAGGGCATCACACCGAGGAGGTTACGGTGGGATATAGCCCCTAATGATGGTTTAGAAACCAAAGAATTGGAAGATAGTTGGTATAATTTCTTCAATGGCTGTGAACAGAAGTTATTAGGGCTCATTATTTCTCGTAGAAAAACCAAATTAGAAATGCTAGAGAATAAAGTAAAAGGATTAAAAGAAATTCTAGAGCCCTTTTTGGATAATACAGAATATAAGGATAAAATGAAAAACATCCAGGACCATATTGCCAAATTAGATAAAGACATACAAAAGAAGAAAATTAAGAAATTTCATAGAGATTGCAATGATTATAAACAAGGTAATGTATATAAATGGCAAGAGGATCTAGTAGAGAACAATGAACAATCTAGAGAAACGACACCTGAGAGAGAGGTAACTTTCACTTTTCCCACTGAGACTCCCATAAGAACACCGATAAGTGATTCACAAACCCCAAATAGGGATAATCGAAACAATACACCATATCTACAATCCCCTAGGTACAATGTGCCCACACATAATAGATATGAACCCATCTCCCCGGTTAGCCCTGTCCCAAGGGAGTATTACCAAGAGGAGAGGCAATATGACAACTATTACAGACCCCCGTATAGAGGGGATTTTTGGGAACAGGGACCAGGGAGACCTCCAGGGAGAGGACGAGGAGGTTACAGAGGAAGGGGCCAATATTGGGGACCGCCAAGGGGCCAACAGTATTGGAGACCAAGAGGCCCATACAGAGGCCCATACAGAGGACACAATACACACCTGTCCCAAGGCGCACCGCAGAGGAATCACAATACCCAACCACCCCAAGGAGGAGAAGGAAGAAGAGAGGATGTAGGGGAGGACAGAAGAAAAAGGAAAAGAGACGCTTAGGCGCAGGAATTTTTAATCTTAGTAATAAAGTTTTTAATGAAGATGAGCTTAAAATTTTAGATAAAGGTTTAAAGTATGCACCACCCAAACAGCTGAATAAGTTCAAGACTTTTATTGATTTGCACAAATTTGTTAGAGTTTTAAATATTAAGAAACATTTTTTTAATAAATCGGCAATTAGCACTTTAGAAGAAGACGGTTATGTGCATAGTGGATTAAGGAATAAATCCACATTTAATCCCAAGAACTCTAATAACCATTGCTTGGAGGTATTCAAAATGATGGTTGAGCAAGACATAGAGAATATATCTATACATCCTATTAAAGGTAGTAAGGAAATTAAACAAAGTATAAAAAAACTGGAGAAGGCTAATGAAATTATAATAAGACCTGCGGACAAAGGTGGGGGAATTGTGGTTATGGACAAGAAGAACTATATAGCTGAACTGAATAGACTAGTAGAGGATAAAGAAACATATACAAAATTAAAAGGTGACCCAGTAAAAAAACTGAAAGCCATGTTAACAAAGAAAATAAAAAGGGCACAGAAAGATGGGATCCTAAATAAAAGAGAAGCCAAATACTTAATACCTGAGCAGCCAAGGAAACCGATTATATATCATAATCCCAAAATACATAAAAGCACCACCAACCCCCCCAGGACGTCCCATCATAAATGGTGTGGAGTCCATTTACTCTAGAGTGGGGGAATACGTGGATTATCACCTGCAGCCCATTGCACAGGGCTGCCCAGCGTACCTTAGGGATAGCAAAGACTTGATCAATCAAATATCTACAATTAAAATCTCAGAAAGTACCATTTTAGCCAGTATAGACGTAAATTCCTTATATACTAACATTAAACAGAGGGATGCTAGTAAAGCCGTAGAATGGGCATTACTAAAAGAGAATAAGCTCCCACATAAGCAAATAGATTTTATTTTGGATATTCTCAATATGGCGATGCAGAATAACTATTTTTGGCATGATGGACAGTATTTTAATCAGACAAAAGGAGTAGCCATGGGGGCAAAGTATGCCCCCACAGTAGCTAACCTGTTCATGAGTAAATGGGAAGCAGAAACTATTTTAAAAAAATCCCATACCCATCTCAAGATGTATAAGAGATACATCGATGACATTTTTATTGTGTGGGAGGGGTCACAGGATTCCTTTTTAAATTTTATGTCTGAAATCAATAACAATATTTATGGTATCACGTTTACGGAAGATTTTAGTACTAAGGAGGTGAATTATTTGGATCTTACTATTTTTAAGAATGACTCTGACCTTTTTACTAAGACATATTTTAAAAGTACAGATAGGAATAGTTATATTCAAACTAATAGTGGTCACCACCCGCAATGGATTTCGGCCATTCCAAAGAGCCAAATGTTGAGAATAAAAAGGAATTGCAATAAAGAGAGTGATTTTAAAGAGCAATCTGAGATTTTAATTAATAGATTTGAAGAAAAGGGATACAGAAGAAAACAGCTAGATAAAGTAAAAAAACAAGTTGAGAAATTGGATAGGAAAAAGTTATTGGCTGATAAACCCAAGAGTAATAATAAAAAAACTTTTGATATCGCATTCTGCACTGAATTCAATCAACAATATAGATCCATAGAGAAAAGTATAAGGAACCATTGGAATATTTTGTTAAGGGACCCTATTTTTAGACAAATGTTGCCGAACAAACCAAAGTTTATTTATAGAAGGCCTCCCACTTTGAAGGATAGAATTGTTAAAAGCATCCCAGATCCCCCAAAGAAATTGGTAACCTTTTTGGATAGTACAGGCTTTTATAAATGTGGCAGGTGTGTAGCCTGCAAGACTTGTCGTGCAGATAAAAGGAGAAGCATTAAGCACTTTGAATCTTGGTCAACAAAGAAGAAATACGAGATTAACCAATTTATCAATTGCAGAAATACACATGTGACATATTTATTACAGTGTGAGTGTGGCCTTCAATATGTGGGCCGCACCACGAGAGAATTAAGAATACGGTTAAGGGAGCATATAAGGAACATAAAGAAAGGATTCCGCAAACATAGCCTTTCTAACCACTTTAGACTATACCATAATAAGGATCCTCGGAAGATGACCTTTTGTGGTATAGATAGGATTATTCCGCATTGGAGAGGGACACATTTGAAAAGGGCAGTGTCTCAGAACGAAACTTGGTGGATTCAACAGTTAAAAACTATGGTCCCTGCAGGTCTTAACGTGGAATTGGATATTAATTGTTTTATTAGTAATTATTAATAATTTTTTTAATTTAATTTTTAATAGGTCAATAATTGTGATATTGTGTAGTGAATTATTATTATATAGGTTTTAGCCTTTATTAAATTGGATATATAGAAGGATGTGACTTGTGTATTTAAAATAATTTAATAATTTTTTAATGTATCAAATATGGAATTGTGGTTTATTATAAATTTATATATATTTATATATATATTATATTTATAGTTCTCAGGGTTAACTTGATATAGGCTTATAAATATCTATTTTGATTTTATGAAGTTATTTGCAAAGTGGTCATACATTTATTGATTCAATATATGTGGATGTATTGAAAGGGTATTATTATTATTGTTATTTATTAAGTGATTTTCATTCTTCCTTCTTTTGTTTATATTTTGTTTATATTTTAAGGGGTATTGTATGTAAAGGGGCGCCGTAATTTAGAATGCCTCCGTGTTTTAAGTAATCTGGTAAATATTTATAAGAGCAGTAGGGAATCTGTATATGAGCAGTAAGGAATATTGAGCAGTGTACAGGAAGTACATTAGCATTGGGAGTCCCAACAGGGCGGCCGCTATGATGTTTTTCATTACAATGGGTGTTCCAATATGGCGGCGGGACTTCCGGTTCCGCCGCCGAGTGTTAATAATAAGTTATGGCAGGTTTAGGTCACAATAAAGTAGTTAGTGTGGCGCGGTCCCCTAGCTTCATGCACATAGAAACAGTTCTGCCCACTCTATAAGCCAGATAATGATCATAATAGATCGGAACGAGAGACAGGAAGTGAGTCATCGGGTAACCCCGACGTGGCGACATCACTTCCGGTTCCGGCATTTGAGCAGGATGAGAGTCCCAATATGGCGGAGCCACTTCCGGTTCCGCCATCGAAATAATATTAGCTTATAGCTCACAATTTTAGGAATTTTATGTATATATTAAACTGGACTAGAGTATTTTTATAGCGATATATGAGAGCTTAAGATGCGAGGACATATTTATGCAGATTTGATTGAGAGGGTTGCATAGGAAGTTCATCATCACAAAATGGCGGCATTCTACTTCCGGTTTCTCTAAGGTGTCAGCAATAATGTAATTTGTTACCTTATAAATATAGTACGTATCCGGAACGGAATTGCTTTTGATAACGCTCTGTGTGCGGAGCGAAACGCGTCAAGCTGTTCGTCCGAGTACGTACTACGCCAGACTACATCCACCTTCCGACATACGGGGACACGGGGAGTGAGTATAGCCGTTTGGATTGGCAACCCGTGGGATGATTCTTTAGGCGTTTTAACCTTTGTCACATTGTAAGTGTATCTTGTATTGTGTGCATCGAATAAAGTGATTACATACTTCACGATGCCAGCATCTCTTTTCATTTTTTGAGCAATACCTGGATGATATGACCTACAGAAAAGCTGATTGAGTTGATGGTCCATTAAGGCTCGTCCTATCTAAGGATATTCTGAAAGCGGTGTATTATTTGGCTTCTGGTGAGTAGGGGTCCAGGAGGGGAGCACCTACTCATGTAGAGAAAGCACCAGCACTTGTTTTACGAGCACGCAGCACTTTGGACTTATGTTTTGCACTAAGACTGTCACTATTGAAGCACGTCTTTTATTGAAAGACTTTATTTGATATTTATTTACACATGATGAAATATGTATTTATTGTATTTTTAATATTTTTTTATATTGTTTGGGATCTATGATATAGTAATGTGTGTTTGAAGTTGAGCACTAGCACTTTACACAGATTATTTATACACCATATTTATTGGGATTTATTTATGTATTTGATTTAATAGCAGCGCAGGTATACTTTTGCACTATACACATCATCAATACCAGCTAACATCACACACCTCACAAAAGAGAAGCAGTTCCAGCCATCACATTAGGGGTGAGTTAATTAAATGTTTGACCAAACATAACAGGCTAATTTTTAAGTTGATAATTTTGTACGGTCCCTGAATGATGTTATAAATATCCAAGGTCTAGTGAAAGTGGCTTGTTGTGATTCCAAACTCTGCTGAAGAGCATTGATTTTATCCAGGCGCAATTGGCCTCCCAATTCGCTGAGTTTAGCATGTTTTGAGCTGTAATGACGCTCCAGATTTGCTTTTTTCATTACTGCTAATGCATTGCCACAAACTAGGCACACAGGTTTGCCTTTGACTTCAACAAAAAA
Organism: Pelophylax lessonae; assembly: GCF_965119305.1. Classification (NCBI taxonomy): domain Eukaryota; kingdom Metazoa; phylum Chordata; class Amphibia; order Anura; family Ranidae; genus Pelophylax; species Pelophylax lessonae. The sequence continues at coordinate 479,709,913 of NC_138772.1, forward strand.
ATAATCATTTGTCCATTTCTCTTGGAAAACTCAACACTCTGTATCAATTTTTCTTTTCTTTGTAGTCGCCATTTATATGATCGCACACCACTTTTTATAGTTTTAATAACTATCCAGTGTGTGTTAACACTTTCGCCTCCCTGGCACTGACTATCCCCTGAGTTGGTCCTGACTGGGAATGCAAAGCAGTCCTGAAAAAAAAAAATGCATGCCAGCCGTATACATTTTTGTGTCATGGTAGATACAAAAACACAAGCTCACTGACACACACATGCTCACTACAGACAAGCTCATTGACACACATATGCTTATTACAGTACACAGTCTGCAACTGCCCTCAACACAATCTGCAATCCCCACAATGCAATCTGCGATTCCCCCAATCCCCAAAACACAATCTGCAGTCCCTCACCCCCCAAAAAGCATAATGCGATCCCTCACCCCCCACCCCCCCCCCAAAAAAAAAACACAATGCAATCCCTCACCCCCCTAAAAAAACACAATCTTCATTCCCCCAACCTCCCAAAACGCAATCTATAATCTCCCCCTAAAAAATCTGCAGTCTGTATTCCCACTCAATCCCCCAAAACACAATCTGCAATCCTCCACAATATAATCAGACAGATAGCGTGAAAGGGGCCTAATGCTGCTTTCACACAGATGCACTGCACTTTACCTGCTGGCTGGTACTGCTGTGGGTACTGCTGGCTCAGGCTGGTACTGCTGTATGGTACTGCTGGCTGGTACTGACCACAGCGTGCCCCCTTTAAATGCAGAGAGACCACAGCGTGCCCCCTTTCAATGCAGACTGACCACAGCGTGCACCCTTTTAATGCAGAGTGACCACAGCGTGTCCCCTTTTAATGCAGACTGACCACAGCATGCCCAATTTTAATGCAGACTGACACAGCGTGCCCCCTTTCAATGCGGAGAGACCACAGCGTGCCCCCTTTCAATGCAGACTGACCACAGTGTGCCCCCTTTCAATGCAGACTGACCACAGCGTGCCCACTTTTAATGCAGACTGACCACAGCGTGCCCCCTTTTAATGCAGACTGACCACAGCGTGCCCAATTTTAATGCAGACTGACCACAGTGTGCCCCCTTTCAATGCAGGCTGACCACAGCGTGCCCACTTTTAATGCAGACTGACCACAGCGTGCCCCCTTTTAATGCAGACTGACCACAGCGTTCCCCCTTTCAATGCAGACTGACCACAGCGTGCCCCTTTTCAATGCAGACTGACCACAGCGTGCCCCCTTTCAATGCAGACTGACCACAGCATGCCCCCATTTCAATGCAGACTGACCACAGTGTGCCCCCTTTCAATGCAGACTGACCACAGCGTGCCCCCTTTCAATGCAGACTGACCACAGCGTGCCCCCTTTTAATGCATACTGACCACAGCGTGCCCAATTTTAATGCAGACTGACCACAGCACGCCCAATTTTAATGCAGACTGACACAGCGTGCCCCCTTTCAATGCGGAGAGACCACATCGTGCCCCCTTTCAATGCAGACTGACCACAGCGTGCCCACTTTTAATGCAGACTGACCACAGCGTGCCCCCTTTTAATGCAGACTGACCACAGCGTGCCCAATTTTGATGCAGACTGACCACAGTGTGCCCCCTTTCAATGCAGGCTGACCACAGCGTGCCCACTTTTAATGCAGACTGACCACAGCGTGCCCCCTTTTAATGCAGACTGACCACAGTGTGCCCCCTTTCAATGCAGACTGAGCACAGTGTGCACCCTTTTAATGCAGACTGACCACAGTGTGCCCCCTTTCAATGTAGACTGACCACAGCGTGCCCCCTTTCAATGCAGACTGACCACAGTGTGCCCCCTTTCAATGCAGACTGAGCACAGTGTGCACCCTTTTAATGCAGAGTGACCACAGCGTGCCCCCTTTTAATGCAGACTGACCACAGCGTGCCCCCTTTTAATGCAGACTGACCACAGCGTGCCCCCTTTTAATGCAGACTGACCACAGCGTGCCCCCTTTCAATGCAGACTGACCACAGCGTGCCCCCTTTCAATGCAGACTGACCACAGCGTGCCCCCTTTTAATGCATACTGACCACAGCGTGCCCAATTTTAATGCAGACTGATTGACCACAGCGTGCCCAATTTTAATGCAGAGTGACCACAGCGTGCCCCCTTTTAATGCAGACTGACCACAGCGTGCCCCCTTTCAATGCAGACTGACCACAGCGTGCCCCCTTTCAATGCAGACTGACCACAGCGTGCCCCCTTTTAATGCATACTGACCACAGCGTGCCCAATTTTAATGCAGACTGACCACAGCACGCCCAATTTTAATGCAGACTGACACAGCGTGCCCCCTTTCAATGCGGAGAGACCACATCGTGCCCCCTTTCAATGCAGACTGACCACAGTGTGCCCCCTTTCAATGCAGACTGACCACAGCGTGCCCACTTTTAATGCAGACTGACCACAGCGTGCCCCCTTTTAATGCAGACTGACCACAGCGTGCCCAATTTTGATGCAGACTGACCACAGTGTGCCCCCTTTCAATGCAGGCTGACCACAGCGTGCCCACTTTTAATGCAGACTGACCACAGCGTGCCCCCTTTTAATGCAGACTGACCACAGCGTTCCCCCTTTCAATGCAGACTGACCACAGCGTGCCCCTTTTCAATGCAGACTGACCACAGCGTGCCCCCTTTCAATGCAGACTGACCACAGCATGCCCCCATTTCAATGCAGACTGACCACAGTGTGCCCCCTTTCAATGCAGACTGACCACAGTGTGCACCCTTTTAATGCAGAGTGACCACAGCGTGCACCCTTTTAATGCAGACTGACCACAGCGTGCCCAATTTTAATGCAGACTGACCACAGCATGCCCCCTTCCAATGCAGACTGACCACAGTGTGCCCTCTTTCAATGTAGACTGACCACAGCGTGCCCCCTTTCAATGCAGACTGACCACAGTGTGCCCCCTTTCAATGCAGACTGAGCACAGTGTGCACCCTTTTAATGCAGAGTGACCACAGCGTGCCCCCTTTTAATGCAGACTGACCACAGCGTGCCCCCTTTTAATGCAGACTGACCACAGCGTGCCTCCTTTTAATGCAGACTGACCACAGCGTGCCCCCTTTTAATGCAGACTGACCACAGCGTGCCCCCTTTTAATGCAGACTGACCACAGCGTGCCCCCTTTCAATGCAGACTGACCACAGCATGCCCCCTTTCAATGCAGACTGACCACAGCGTGCCCCCTTTTAATGCATACTGACCACAGCGTGCCCAATTTTAATGCAGACTGATTGACCACAGCGTGCCCAATTTTAATGCAGAGTGAACAGCGTGCCCAATTTTAATGCAGAGTGAACAGCGTGCCCAATTTTAATGCAGAGTGAACAGCGTGCCCAGTTTTAATGCAGAGTGAACAGCGTGCCCAATTTTAATGCAAACTGATTGACCACAGCGTGCCCAATTTTAATGCAGAGTGAACAGCGTGCCCAGTTTTAATGCAGAGTGAACAGCGTGCCCAGTTTTAATGCAGAGTGAACAGCGTGCCCAATTTTAATGCAGAGTGAACAGCGTGCCCAATTTTAATGCAGAGTGAACAGTGTGCCCAGTTTTAATGCAGACTGAACAGCGTGCCCAATTTTAATGCAGAGTGAACAGCATGCCCAGTTTTAATGCAGACTGATTGACCACAGCGTGCCCAATTTTAATGCAGAGTGAACAGCGTGCCCAGTTTTAATGCAGACTGACACAGCGTGCCCAGTATTAATGCAGAGTGAACAGCATGCCCAATTTTAATGCAGAGTGAACAGCGTGCCCAATTTTAATGCAGAGTGAACAGAGTGCCCAGTTTTAATGCAGACTGAACAGCGTGCCCAATTTTAATGCAGAGTGAACAGCGTGCCCAATTTTAATGAAGAGTGAACAGCGTGCCCAGTTTTAATGCAGAGTGAACAGCGTGCCCTATTTTAATGCAGAGTGAACAGCGTGCCCAGTTTTAATGCAGAGTGAACAGCGTGCCCAGTTTTAATGCAGAGTGAACAGCGTGCCAAGCCCAAGTGCACTTGACTTACCTGTTGCAGCGGCGGCTTCCTTTCTTAACTCCCGCGTCTCTTCCGAGTCCTCCCGCGTCCCGCCTCCTCCGGACCTCGGCCAATGGCATTGGCCAAGGAGGAGGAGGAAATGTGAGACAGTAGCGAATTTTCATTCGCTATTGTCACACAAATGGGCGGGCTTGAGGCGCACTGCTCGGCGCCCCGGGTCCACCCTTTTCGGAGATTCACAGTGTCAGAACGGAGCCATCGTGCGGGCCGCATGCGCCCGCCGGCCGGAGGTTCCCCACCCCTGCTCTATGTTGTTTAAGTCAGACTAGTTTGCTGGCCTCAAATCAGCATCTCCATAAAGCTGGTCAGCAGAGGGAAGCATAAAGTGCTCTAAAAAATTCCTGGTAGAAGGCTGCGTTGACTTTGGACTTGATAAAACACAGTGGATGTCACGTACCTGATCCGAAGCCGGAGTGTAGAGAGGGCTCCCCTTGCGGCTAAGTGCAGAAAACCCCTGGAGGTGAGACAGGGAGTGCTGTGCCCGAAGTAGCACGGGTTGCCGGCTGGGATGGCCAGATGGTGGCTGCGGCCAATGGGTGATAGGTCCAAGGCGGATCTGGAACACTTGACAAGCCAGGCAGGTGTGCTGCAGGAACAAGGTAAGCTGGATAGCCCACAGGAGACTGGTAATGCGGAGTCAATAGCCAAGCCGGGTCAGACACTGGAGAAAACAGGGAGAGTTCAGGGACAAGCCAAAAGGTCAGGAGCCAGAGGTATCAAGAAGAGTCGATGGTCAAGCAATCCGGGTCGGCAACAGGAAATCCAAGATAAAGGCAAAAACAAGGCACAAGGGACACGGGGAGCTGAAGATCATCCAGCAACTAGTGGCTGTCATTGCTGAGTTTAAATAGGCCGTTTGGCGCCAAGCGCCGTCACGTCCTGCGTGCGCGCGTGCGCATTGGCGCACGCACATTCCTAGTTGATCTTGCCCGGAGTTGGCCGCGCATGCGTATTCACGCCAAAGCGCGAATGCGCTGATTAGCTAAACTGTTGGAGTTTACCTGACAGTGGACCAACACCAGCAGATGACATGGCTCCCCAAATCATCACAGACTATGGAAAATGTTGCATTTCATTTGGAAATCAAGGTCCCCGAATCTGGAGGAGGAGTGGAGAGGTCGGGAATCCAAGTTGCATGAGGTCCAGTGTGAACTTTTCACTGTCAGTGATGATTTGAGGAGCCATGTCATCTGCTGGTATTGGTCCACTGTGTTTTATCAAGTCCAAAGTCAGCGCAGCCCTCTACCAGGAAATCCTAGAGCACTTCATGCTTCCCTCTGCTAAGCAGCTTTATGGAGATGCTGATTTCATTTTCCGGCAGGACCTGGCACCTGCCCACACTGCCAAAAGTACCAATACCTGGTTTAATAATCATGGTATCACTGTGCTTGATTGGCCAGCAACTCGCCTGAACTAAACCTCATAGAGAATCTTTGGGTTATTGTCAAAAGGAAGATGAGAGACACCAGACCCAACAATGCAAGTGAGCTGAAAGCCACTATCAAAGAAACTTGGGCTTTCATAACACTTCAGCAGTGCCACAGGCTGATCACCTCCATGTCACGCCGCATTAATGCAGTAATCCATGCAAAAGGAGCCCCGACCAGGCCCGGACTGGGACAAAAAATAGGCCCGGGCATTTTGGACTGAGCAGCCCATTTTACAGCCAAAATTACAAAAAATTACAACCGGTTTTTCGATGTCTTTTAGTTACAGTATATTTGGCCGGCTTCAGTCATTGTAAGCCCTGTACGCTTTAACCACTTGCCGACCATGCAATAGCCGAATGACGACTAAAGCCTGGCCGGCCAGGGTGTCATATGACGTCCTCCCATGATTGTGCCCACCGCACGCCCACTGTGGCGTGCGGGTATCACGCTTTGTGATCACTGTGTCCTCTGGACACAGCTCATCACAGGTCAAGATAAAGAGCCAATCAGCTGCTCTTTACCATGTGATCAACAGTACCCACCGTTGCTGCCAATCAGAGCCCACCAGTGCCTCCTAATCAGTGTTACCTATCAGTTCTAATCAGTGCTGCCAATCAGTGCCCACCAGTGCATCCTCATCAGTGTCCTATCAGTGCTGCCTATCAGTACCCATTTGTGCCTTATCATCAGTGTAATCTATCAGTGACCCCTACCAGTGCGCCTATCAGTGCAGCCTCATCAATGCCATCTCATCAGTGCCAATTATTGTAGGAGAAAATCTACCTGTTTGCAAAATTTTATAACTATGAAAAGGTTTTTTTTTTAAAAGGTTTGGTCTTTTTTAGTTTATTTTTAGTTTATTTTGCAAAAAATAAAAAACCCAGTGGCGATTAAATACCACCAAAGGAAAGCTCTTTTTGTGTGAAAAAAATAACCAATGTCATATGGGTACAGTGTTGCATGACTGCGCAATTGTCATTCAAAGTGTGACATCGCTGAAAGCTGAGAATTGGCCTGGGCAGGAGGGGGGTAAAAGTGCCCAGTAGACAAGTGATTAATGACAGGTCAGTGATTACCTGCAAGGATTGCTGCTGGCAGAGCGGATAGTTACAGATAGCTGCAGCTGCCACTGACCTGTCATTAAAGCGTACAGGGCTTGGTGGTCAGCAGATTTCTCCTGTTGTCATTTGCGCCTGTGCTATTTACCAGTACAAATGCAGCCAGTGCAAGATGGACTGTGATTGGTCAGTTCAGGTTACTTTGCATAAAGTCAACAGACATAGGAGCGGTGCAGTAACCCATAGTAACCAATGTGACCAGCCAGCAGTGACTTGTGATATGATTTAATGTTCTGGGTGACTGCATCTCCTGGTTGCAATCAGAGCTGGCTGACAAAATGGAAGCCCCATTATATATGCACAGTCTATATACACCATTCACTGTGTCAGAGGAAGTGACAGTGCTGAGCCAGATGTTATCAGAAACAGTGCTTGCTGTGACATGTAATCCCAGCAGGATTCAGAGGAGCCTCAGCATCCATACAATCCCAGGTCACAGCACTGCAGGAATGTCAGATAAGTTATAGGAGGAGTCTGTACAGCAGCAATGCAGCACTCCACACAGTGGAGTGGGTGGAGCGATGTGCGCAGGGTGGGCTGATTCATGGATTTTTGCCTCGTTCACACAGCCTTATGCTGGCACCAGCCCCTATTAGTAAATGCCGCCCACCGGGAAAGTGCCCAGGTCTGCCCTATGGCCAGTCTGGGCCTGGCCCCGACCAAGTATTAAGTGCATACTATACTGTACATGGACATACTTTTCAGTAAGCCAACATTTCTGTATTAAAAATCCTTTTTTTTTTATTGGTCTTATGTCATATTCCAATTTTCTGATACTGAATTTTGGGTTTTCAAGCCATAATCATCAAAATTAAAAGAAAGAAATGTTTGAAATATATCTCTCTGTGTGTAACACATCTGCATCAAATATATGAGTTTAACTTTTTGAATTGAATTACTGAAATACATGAACTTGATGATATTCTAATTTTATGAGATGCACCTGTTTATAGGTGCAGCTCTTTGTTAACCTATTACACTCCAGCGCAAAAACGCACTTTTGTTTAAAAAAAAATGTTTACACCAATCTGGACATATGATGAGAGCTCTCAAAGCAGCTGGAAAGAAAAGGCAGATGTTAGAAGCTATATTTGTAGAGTGGCCAGTTGACCCTGAACACAATAAACAAGGAATTGTTAGTATGGTCACCATTTATTGTTTTCAAAACCTTGTTTCTATGGTTTTACATGAGATCAGCCAAATGTGTAAATTTCACACACAGGATTGACTGCCTGCTTTGTAGTACTGCACAATTACTGTTTTTCTCTTTCTCAGTGCAAGTCTATGGGTCAGACCTGACCCAACCAAGAATTTAGTGTAACAGAATTTATCTCAGCAGGGTAAAGGAACATTTCTTAAAAGAGAAATGGGGTTTGGCTTTTTTCCCCAATTTTTCTTACCTCAGTGGATGCAGCATCAGTCCGATACACCTCTGCACTGAGAACGGAGCTATCGAACTCCGCCGATCGCTCGATTCTGACAGCTCCCCGAGCAGAGAGCTGGTGACTGTCAGTCATTGCTCTTTGCTCTGACCCTTGCTTGCTCATTGGAGCGCTGGACTGTGGAGGGGCGGGAGCAGCTCGCTGAGAGGCTGAGCCGGGTGTCAGTCCAGGCACCTGGTGGATCCCGACTCCGTGGTTGTGATGATACGGTGCCTGGACTGACTTCTGTGACGTCAGCAGAGAGCAGACTTCAGCCCACTGTCTGCTGAAAACAGGTCAAAGGAGTGCAGAACAAACTGCACTCCTGTGATCCATAGGAGATGTATAGCCAAACGAACTTTGGCTATACATCTCCTTTAAAACAATCAATACTGAACACTGCAGTCATATGCGTTCATTACATAAAAAACAGTCACTCTGAGTGCCATTCAAGGCAAAGAGACATTGTCTGCAAATTACTCACCATAATGCAGTGATCAGGGACGGTGCTAGACTATTTTGCACCCTAGGCAAGACCAGCTACTTGCACCCCCCCCCCCCAAAAATCCCCCTTTCCTGTACATAATGCCCCTCTTTTAACACTACACTTTGCTACACCCCCTTCCTGTACACACTGCCCCTCTTTAACCCTATACCCCCCTTCATATACACACTGCCCCCCTTTAACCCTACCCACCCCTTCATATACAAAGTGCCCCCCTCTCTAGAGGTGACATCCACCGGGGATGAGGAGGTGACAGGTGAGGAATGTCTCATGTCTGTCTGGCCATGACTGCGCCCTAGGTGGTAGTGCGCCCTAGGCAGCCGCCTAGTTTGCCTAGTGGTAGCACCGGCCCTGGCAGTGATGTAACTGGAGGAGGGGTAGTCCACCCCAGGTACAGCCAGTTGTGGGGTGCTCTAGGACCAAACTCCTTGCTCTTCCCTCACATTACTGTTATGCAAAGATTTCTGCAAAGCCACGAGTCAAGCTGTCCGTAGCTCTGCTGCAGTACCTGCATAGAGGTAATGTGCTGGACAGACCTCAGTTCAGACACCTATCAGGCTTCAGATCAGAACAGTAAGAGAGGTTAATTTTGCATTTCCTGCCGTCAATGCTGGGGGTTATTATTAAATCTTCTGACACCAATGTTGGGGGTTATTATTGCATCCACTGACACTAAAGTTGTGGGTATTATTGTGTCCACTGACACCAATGCTGGATGTTATTATTGTGTCCACTAACAACAATGCTGGGGCTTATTATTGTTTCCACTGAAAACAATGCTGGGGCTTATTCTTGTTTCCACTGACAACAATGCTGGGGTTTATTATTGCATCCACTGACACCAATGCTGGTATTGAAGCCACTAACACCATTGATAACTCATAACAAAGCAGGGATAACATTTTTGAGCAATGCTGTGGGTTATTATTGCGTCCTCTGACACCAATGTGGGGAGTTATTACTGCATCCACTGACATCAATGCTGGGTGTTATCATTGTATCCACTGACACCAATGCTGGGGGTTATTATTGCGTCCACTGACACCAATGCTAGGGGTTATTATTGTGTCCACTGACATCAATGCTGGGGTTATTCATGTGTCCACTGACACCAGTGCTAGGGGTTTATACTGCATCCACTTACACCAATGCTGGGGGTTATTATTGTGTTCTCTGACACCAATGCTGGGGGTTGTTATTGTGTCCACTGACACCAATACTGGGTGTTATTATTGCATCCACTGACACCAATGCTGGTATTGAAGCCACTAACACCATTGATAACTCATAACAAAGCAGGGATAACATTTTTGAGCATTAAGGTGTGTTACAGCCCATTAATTTTTAATGGACTGCCTGTCTTGCAAACGCACTGCAAACACATTACAAATGCATGTAAGAGCTCACTCAAACTTGTAGCTGAGGGGCAATAAAATTAAGCAGCTGAGTCACACTTTATTTATGACATATTCACTGAGTAAGAGTCAGAATGGTGAATGTAGTATGAACGGGCACACAGAAAACAACTGGTTTCTATGTGTTCTTGAGTGACTGGCTTTGATCCAGTGTGGAAAAATGTCAGTTACCACATACAGAGTGAATGAGCCCTTAGGCTAGGTTCACAGTAGTCTGCATGGTAAAACGCAGCATTTTACAGTGCTGGCTAGTGTCAGTGTATACTAGGGACAAGCTCAGATGTGTTCCCATACTAGGCTGAAACTGCCTGAGCTATCCTGTCATGATGCTGTCACTGTGGACTGACAATTGTAAGTGGTCGTGGCATTTCTCTTCTCGCCCCTACAAGTTCAGTATACACGCTCCTTGTATACATGCTGCTGCGGGGAAGAGAATGCCTTAGCTGCTTGTGATTGGCAGTTCATTGTGACAGCTTCCTAGCGGGATAGCTCAGGCAGGTACAGACTAGTATCTGCACAGCACACCAGCATTGCAAAGTAAAGGGGACAAATAGGATACAATTGTTTTCTATGCACCCTTGCAGTGACTGGCATTGATCTAGTGCAGTGTCATAGTGTAAATGAGCCCTTAGGAAGGATTGACAATATTCTTATTGCTGTCTGAGCCTTGTGGAACTGTTTGCCTCGTTTTCTGTAGGGGTGTCACAGGGAAATGACTTCAAAGAAAATCTCCCCAATGGGGGCCAGAGACAGAACTTAGCTTTAAATTCTCCCCTTCTATCTAAAACTGCTCTAAGCAGTGTGTGTGTTTTCCTGGTTAGAAAGGAGTAGTTGTGGTGTGTAGCATCCTGGTAGGACAGAGGTAGTTGCGGTGTGTGGTATCCTAATAGGATAAGGGGTAGTTGTAGTTTGTGGTATCCTGGTAGGACAGGGCTAGTTGTGGTTTGTGGTATCCTGGTAGAACAGAGCTAGTTGCGGTGTGTGGTATCCTGGTAGGACAGAGGTAGTTGCGGTGTGTGGTATCCTGGTAGGACAGGACTAGTTGTAGTTTGTGGTATCCTGGTAGGACAGGGCTAGTTGTGGTTTGTGGTATCCTGGTAGGACAGGGCTAGTTGTGGTTTGTGGTATCCTGGTAGGACAGGGCTAGTTGTGGTTTGTGGTATCCTGGTAGGACAGGGCTAGTTGCGGTGTGTGGTATCCTGGTAGGACAGAGGTAGTTGCGGTGTGTGGTATCCTGGTAGGACAGGACTAGTTGTAGTTTGTGGTATCCTGGTAGGACAGGGCTAGTTGTGGTTTGTGGTATCCTGGTAGGACAGGGCTAGTTGCGGTGTGTGGTATCCTGGTAGGACAGGGCTAGTTGTGGTTTGTGGTATCCTGGTAGGACAGGGCTAGTTGTAGTGTGTGGTATCCTGGTAGGACAGGGCTAGTTGTGGTGTGTGGTATCCTGGTAGGACAGGGCTAGTTGTGGTGTGTGGTATCCTGGTAGGACAGGGCTAGTTGTAGTGTGTGGTATCCTGGTAGGACAGGGCTAGTTGTAGTGTGTGCTATCCTGGTAGGACAGGGCTAGTTGTAGAGTTTGCTATCCTGGTAGGACAGGGCTAGTTGTAGTGTGTGGTATCCTGGTAGGACAGGGCTAGTTGTGGTTTGTGGTATCCTGGTAGGACAGGGCTAGTTGCGGTGTGTGGTATCCTGGTAGGACAGGGCTAGTTGTGGTTTGTGGTATCCTGGTAGGACAGGGCTAGTTGTGGTTTGTGGTATCCTGGTAGAACAGAGTTAGTTGCGGTGTGTGGTATCCTGATAGGACATGGCTAGTTGTAGTTTGTGGTATCCTGGTAGGACAAGGGTAGTTGTGCTGTGTGCTATCCTGGAAGGACAAGGTAATTGGAGTTTGGGGTATCCTAGTAGGAGGGGTTAGTTTCTGGTAGGACAGGGTAGTGTGTGGTATCCTGGTAGGACAGAGGTAGTTGCAGTGTGTGGTATCCGAGTAGGACAGTGGTAGTTGTGGTGTGTGCTATACTGGAAGGACAGGGGTAGTTGTGGTGTGTGCTATCCTGGAAGGACAGGGTAATTGCAGTTTGTGGTATCCTAGTAGGAGGGGTTCGTTTCTGGTAAGACAGGGGGGTTTTGCACTGTGTGGGTGGTATAGTGGTAGGACAAGGGTTGATGTACAGTGTTCTATCCTGGTAAGACAGGGGTAATTGCGGTGGGCTGTATTGTGGTAGAACAGGGATAGTTTCTGGTAGGACAGGGGTAGTGTGTGGTATCCTGGTAGGACAGAGGTAGTTGCGTTGTGTGGTATCCGAGTAGGACAGTAGTAGCTGCAGTGTGTGTGATTTCCTGGTAGAACAGGGGTAGTTGCAGGGTGTAATATACTGGTAGGACAGGGGTAGTTGTAGTGTGCTGTATCCTGGTAGGAAAACAGTAGTTGCAGTGCGTGGTGTACTAGTAGGACAGAGGTAGTTGTGGTGTGTGGTATCCTGGAAGGACAGAGGTAGTCGCAGTGTGTAGGGTCCTGGTAGGACAGGGGTACATTCTAGTAGGATAGGGATAGTTGTTGTGTGCTGTTTCCTGGTAGGACCGGGGTAGTCATGGTGTGCTGTCTCCTGGTAGGACAGGAGTAATTGTGGTGTGTGGTATCCTGGTAGGATAAGGGTAGTTGCAGTGTGCTGTATCCTGGTAGGACAGGGGCAATTGCAGTATATGGTATCCTAGTAGGACAGGGTAATTGCAGTGTGTGGTATCCCAGTAGGAAGGGCTCGTTTCTGGTAGGACAGGTTTTTCCTGCAGTGTGTGGTATAGTGGTAGGACAAGGGCTATTGTAGTGTGTTCTATGCTGGTAAGACAGGGTAATTGCGGTGTGCTGTATCCTGGTAGGACAGGGTTAGTTTTTGGTAGGACAGAGGTGGCTTCTGATAGGCAAGGGTAGTTGTGGTGTGTTGTTTCCTTGTAGGACAAGGAAAGATTGCTGTATGTCCTTTTCTGGTAGGTCAGGGGTAGCGTGTGGTAGGACAGGGGTAGTTGTACTGTGTTGTTTCCTGGTATGACAGGGGTAGTTGTAGGGTGGGGTATCGTGGTAGGACAGGGGTAATTTGTGGTAGGACAGGAGTTTTATCTGGTAGGACAGGAGTTGTTGTGGTGTGTGGTATACTGAGGTTATTGTGGTGTTATGTATCCTGGTACCTGGTAGGGGTAATTGCAGTGTGTGATATCCTAGTAGGAAGGGTTAGTTTCTGGTAGGACAGGGTTTTCTTGCAGTGTGTGGTATAGTGGTAGGACAAGGGCTATTGTAGTGTGTTCTATGCTAGTAAGACGGGGTAATTGAGGTATGCTGTATCCTGGTAGGACAGAGGTGCTTTCTGATAGGACAGGGGTAGTTGTGGTGTGTTGTATCCTGGTAGGACAGGGGTAGCTTGTAGTATGTGGTTTTCTGTTAGGACTGGGGTAGTTGTGTTGTGTCCTAGTAGGACAGGGGTTGTTGCAGTGTTTGGTATCCTGGTATGACACTGATAGATTGTGGTAGGACAGGGGTAGTTGGGGTGTGTGGTATCCTAGTAGGAAGGGGAAATTTCTGATAAGACAGGGGGTTGTTTTAGTGTGTGGTATACAGGTAGGATAAGAGTTGTTGTAGTGTGTTCTATCTTCGTAAAACAGGGGTAGTTGTGGTGTGACGAATTCTGGTAGGACTGGGGTAGTTTGTGGTAGGGCAGGGGTAGTTGTGGTAGGGAAAGGATAGTTGTAGTAGGACAGGGATAGTTTGTGGTATCCTGGTAGGAGAAGGGTAGTTGTAGTAGGATGGGGTAGTTGTGGTAGGAGAAGGGTAGTTGTGGTAGAAGAAGGGTAGCTGTGATAGGATAGCGGTAGCTGTGGTATGTTGTATCCTGGTATGAGAAGGGTAGTTGTGGTAGGAGAAGGGTAGTTGTGGTAGGACAGGGGTAGTTGTGGTAGGAGAAGGGTAGTTGTGGTAGGAGAAGGGTAGTTGAAATAGGAGAAGGTTAGCTGTAGTAGGAGAAGAGTGATTGTGGTAGGACAAGGGTAGTTGTAGTAGGAGAAGGGTAGTTGTGGTAGGAGAAAGGTAGTTGTAGTAGGAGGAGGGGGTAGTTGTGATAGGAGAAGGGTAGTTGTAGTAAGAGAAGGGTAGTTGTGGTAGGAGAAGGGTAGTTGTGGTAGGAGAGGGGTATTTGTGGTAAGAGAGGGGTAGTTATAGTAGGAGAAGGGTATTTGTAATAGGAGGGGGTAGTTGTGATAAGAGAAGGGTAGTTGTAGTAAGAGAAGGGTAGTTGTGATAGGAGAAGGGTAGTTGTGGTAGAAGTGTAGTTGTGGCAGAAGGGTAGTTGTGGTAGGAGAGGGGTAGTTAGGGTAGGACATGGGTAGTTGGAGTAGGACAGGCGTAGTTTTGGTAGGAGAAGGATAGTTGTAGTAGGACAGGGATAGTTTGTGATATCCTGGTAGGACAGGGGTAGTTGTGGTAGGACATGGGTAGTTGTAGTGGGAGAAGGATAGTTGTGATAGGAGAAGGGCAATTGTGGTAGTACAGGGGGTAGTTGTGGTAGGAGAAGAGTAGTTGTGGTAGGAGAGGGGTAGCTGTGGTAGGTGAAGGGTAGTTGAGGTAGGAGAAGGGTAACTGTTGTAGGGCAGAGGTAATTGTGTTAGAAGAAGGGTAGTTGTGATATGAGATGAGTAGTTGTTGTGTCCTGGTAGAAGAAGGGTTGTTGTGGTAGGACGGGTGTTAGTTTGTGATAACCTGGTAGGGCAAGGGTATTTGTGGTAGGACAGGGGTAGTTGTGGTAGGAGAAGGGTAGTTGTGGTAGGAGAAGAGTAATTGTGGTAGGACAGGGTAGTTGTGGTAGGAGAAGGGTAGATGTGGTGTCCTAGTAGGAGAAGGGTAGTTGAAGTAGGAGAAGGGTAGTTGTGGTAGGAGAGAGGTAGTTGTGGTGAGAGAAAGGTAGTTGTAGTAGGAGAGGGGTAGTTGTGGTAGGAGAAGGGTAGTTGCGGTAGGAGGGGGTTAGTTATAGTAGAAGGGTAGTTTCAGTAGGAGAAGAGTAGTTGTAGTAGGAGAAGAGTAGTTGTAGTAGGAGGAATGTAGTTGCATTAGGAGAGGCTATTTGTAGTAGGGGAAGGGTAGTTTGTGGTAGGAGAAGGGTACTTGTAGTAGGGGAAGGGTTGTTTTTGGTAGGAGAAGGTTAGTTGTAGTAGGAGATTTTTTTTAGTAATAATAGGAGAGGGGTAGTTGTAGTTGGAGGGTGGTAGTTGTAGTAGGAGGTTGGTAGTTGTAGTAGGAGAGGGGTAGTTGTAGTAGGAGAGGGGTAGTTGTAGTAGGAGAGGGATAGTTGTAGTAGAAGAGGGGTAGTTGTAGTAGGAGGGTGGTAGTTGTAGTAGGAGAGGGGTAGTTGTAGTAGGGGGTGGTAGTTGTAGTAGAATGGTGGTAGTTGTAGTAATAGCTTGGTAGTTATAGTAGTAAGTTGGTAGTTGTAGTAGTAGATTGGTAGTCGTAGTAGTAGATTGGTAGTTGTAGTAGAAGGTTGGTAGTTGTTGTAGTAGGAGGGTGGTAGTTGTAGTAGTAGATTGGTAGTTGTAGTTGGAGGTTGGTAGTTGTAGTAGTAGGTTGGTAGTTGTAGTAGTAGGTTGGTAGTTGTAGTAGGAGGGTGGTAGTTGTAGTAGAAGAGGGTTAGTTGTAGTAGTAGGTTGGTAGTTGTAGTAGTGGAGGGTAAGTATATGGTGTGTTCTGTCAGTGTGTAGAGGGTATGTAGGGTTCCCTTGTTGTAGTAGAAGGTTGGTAGTTATAGTAGAAGGGTGGTAATTGTAGTAGTAGGGGGGTAGTTGTAGTAGGAGGGTGGTAGTTGTAGTTGTAGTAGTAGGTTGGTAGTTGTAGTAGTAGAGGGATAGTTGTAGTAGAAGGGTGGTAGTTGTAGTAAAAGGTTGGTAGTTGTAGTAGTAGAGGGGTAAGTATATGGTGTGTTATATCAGTGTGTAGAGGGTATGTAGGGTTCCCTTGTTGTAGTAGTAGGTTGGTAGTTGTAGTAGTAGGTTGGTAGTTGTAGTAGTAGAGGGTAAGTATATGGTGTGTTATATCAGGATGTAGAGGGTATGTAGGGTTCCCTTGTTGTAGTAGTAGGTTGTTAGTTGTAGTGGTAGGTTGGTAGTTGTAGTAGAGGGTAAGTATATGGTGTGTTCTGTCAGTGTGTATAGGTAGGGTTCCTTTGTTGTAGTAGTAGGTTGGTAGTAGTAGTAGAGGGGTAATTGTAGTAGTAGGTTGGTAGTTGTTGTAGTAGTAGTAGGTTGGTAGTAGTAGTAGAAGGTTGGTAGTTGTAGCAGTAGAGGGGTAGTATATGGTGTGTTCTGTCAGTGTGTATAGGTAGGGTTTCCTGGTTGTAGTAGAAGGTTGGTAGTTATAGTAGAAGGGTGGTAATTGTAGTAGTAGGTTGGTAGTTGTAGTAGTAGGAGGGTGGTAGTTGTAGTAGTAGAGAGGTAAGTATATGGTGTGTTCTGTCAGTGTGTATAGGTAGGGTTCCCTTGTTGTAGTAGTAGGTTGGCAGTAGTAGTAGTAGTAGAGGGGTAATTGTAGTAGTAGTAGTAGTAGTAGAAGGTTGGTAGTTGTAGTAGAAGGTTGGTAGTTGTAGTAGAGGGGTAGTTGTAGTAGTAGAGGGGTAGTATATGGTGTGTTCTGTCAGTGTATATAGGTAGGGTTCCCTTGTTGTAGTAGAAGGTTGGTAGTAGTAGTATTAGGTTGGTAGTTGTAGTAGAAGGTTGCTAGTTGTAGTAGGAGAGGGGTAGTTGTAGTAGGAGGTTGGTAGTTGTAGTAGTAGGGTGGTAGTTGTCGTAGAAGGTTGGTAGTTGTAGTAGTAGAGGGGTAGTTGTAGTTGTAGTAGGAGGTTGGTAGTTGTAGTAGGAGGTTGGTAGTTGTAGTAGTAGGGTGGTAGTTGTAGTAGAAGGTTGGTAGTTGTAGTAGTAGAGGGGTAAGTATATGGTGTGTTCTGTCAGTGTGTATAGGTAGGGTTCCCTTGTTGTAGTAGAAGGTTGCTAGTTGTAGTAGTAGAGGGGTAGTTGTAGTTGTAGTAGGAGGTTGGTAGTTGTAGTAGGAGGTTGGTAGTTGTAGTAGTAGAGGGGTAGTTGTAGTAGTAGAGGGTAAGTATATGGTGTGTTCTGTCAGTGTGTATAGGTAGGGTTCCCTTGTTGTAGTAGAAGGTTGGTAGTTGTAGTAGAAGGTTGGTAGTTGTAGTAGTAGGTTGGTAGTTGTAGTAGTAGGTTGGTAGTTGTAGTAGGAGGTTGGTAGTTGTAGTAGTAGAGGGGTAGTTGTAGTAGTAGAGGGTAAGTATATGGTGTGTTCTGTCAGTGTGTATAGGTAGGGTTCCCTTGTTGTAGTAGAAGGTTGGTAGTTGTAGTAGAAGGTTGGTAGTTGTAGTAGTAGGTTGGTAGTTGTAGTAGTAGGTTGGTAGTTGTAGTAGGAGGTTGGTAGTTGTAGTAGTAGAGGGGTAGTTGTAGTAGTAGAGGGTAAGTATATGGTGTGTTCTGTCAGTGTGTATAGGTAGGGTTCCCTTGTTGTAGTAGTAGGTTGGTATTAGTAGTAGAGGGGTAATTGTAGTAGTAGGTTGGTAGTTGTTGTAGTAGTAGTAGGTTGGTAGTAGTAGTAGAAGGTTGGTAGTTGTAGCAGTAGAGGGGTAGTATATGGTGTGTTCTGTCAGTGTGTATAGGTAGGGTTTCCTGGTTGTAGTAGAAGGTTGGTAGTTATAGTAGAAGGGTGGTAATTGTAGTAGTAGGTTGGTAGTTGTAGTAGTAGGAGGGTGGTAGTTGTAGTAGTAGAGAGGTAAGTATATGGTGTGTTCTGTCAGTGTGTATAGGTAGGGTTCCCTTGTTGTAGTAGTAGTAGGTTGGCAGTAGTAGTAGTAGTAGAGGGGTAATTGTAGTAGTAGTAGTAGTAGTAGTAGTAGAAGGTTGGTAGTTGTAGTAGAAGGTTGGTAGTTGTAGTAGAGGGGTAGTTGTAGTAGTAGAGGGGTAGTATATGGTGTGTTCTGTCAGTGTATATAGGTAGGGTTCCCTTGTTGTAGTAGAAGGTTGGTAGTAGTAGTATTAGGTTGGTAGTTGTAGTAGAAGGTTGCTAGTTGTAGTAGGAGAGGGGTAGTTGTAGTAGGAGGTTGGTAGTTGTAGTAGGAGGTTGGTAGTTGTAGTAGTAGGGTGGTAGTTGTCGTAGAAGGTTGGTAGTTGTAGTAGTAGAGGGGTAGTTGTAGTAGGAGGTTGGTAGTTGTAGTAGGAGGTTGGTAGTTGTAGTAGTAGGGTGGTAGTTGTAGTAGAAGGTTGGTAGTTGTAATAGTAGAGGGGTAAGTATATGGTGTGTTCTGTCAGTGTGTATAGGTAGGGTTCCCTTGTTGTAGTAGAAGGTTGGTAGTTGTAGTAGTAGAGGGGTAGTTGTAGTTGTAGTAGGAGGTTGGTAGTTGTAGTAGGAGGTTGGTAGTTGTAGTAGTAGAGGGGTAGTTGTAGTAGTACAGGGTAAGTATATGGTGTGTTCTGTCAGTGTGTATAGGTAGGGTTCCCTTGTTGTAGTAGAAGGTTGGTAGTTGTAGTAGTAGGTTGGTAGTTGTAGTAGTAGGTTGGTAGTTGTAGTAGGAGGTTGGTAGTTGTAGTAGTAGAGGGGTAGTTGTAGTAGTAGAGGGTAAGTATATGGTGTGTTCTGTCAGTGTGTATAGGTAGGGTTCCCTTGTTGTAGTAGAAGGTTGGTAGTTGTAGTAGAAGGTTGGTAGTTGTAGTAGTGGAGGGGTAGTTGTAGTAGTGGAGGGGTAGTTGTAGTAGTAGGGTGGTAGTTGTAGTAGAAGGTTGGTAGTTGTAGTAGGAGGGTGGTAGTTGTAGTAGGAGGGTGGTAGTTGTAGTAGGAGGGTGGTAGTTGTAGTAGAGGGGTAGTTGTGGTAGTATGTAGAGGGGTAGTATATGGTGTGTTCTAGCAGTGTGAAGAGGGTATGTAGGGTGGTAGTTGTAGTAGTAGGTTGGTAGTTGTAGTAGTAGAGGGGTAGTTGTAGTAGTAGGTTGGTAGTTGTGGTAGTAGAAGGTTGGTAGTTGTAGTAGTGGAGGGGTAGTTGTAGTAGTGGAGGGGTAGTTGTAGTAGTAGGGTGGTAGTTGTAGTAGTAGGGTGGTAGTTGTAGTAGTAGGTTGGTAGTTGTAGTAGGAGGGTGGTAGTTGTAGTAGGAGGGTGGTAGTTGTAGTAGTATGTAGAGGGGTAGTATATGGTGTGCTCTATCAGTGTGCAGAGGGTATGTAGGGTGGTAGTTGTAGTAGGAAGGTGGTAGTTGTGGTAGTAGAGGGGTAGTTGTAGTAGTAGGGTGGTAGTTGTGGTAGTAGAGGGGTAGTTGTAGTAGGAGGGTGGTAGTTGTGGTAGTAGAGGGGTAGTATAAGGTGTGTTCTATCAGTGTGTATAGGTAGGGTTCCCTTGTTGTAGTAGTAGGAGGGTGGTAGTTGTAGTAGTAGTAGGTTAGTAGGTTGGTAGTTGTGGTAGTAGAGGGGTAGTTGTAGTAGTAGAGGGGTAGTATATGGTGTGTTCTATGAGTGTGTATAGGTAGGGTTCCCTTGTTGTAGTAGAAGGTTGGTAGTTGTAGTAGTGGATGGGTAGTTGTAGTAGTGGAGGGGTAGTTGTAGTAGTAGGGTGGTAGTTGTAGTAGGAGGGTGGTAGTTGTAGTAGTGAAGGGGTAGTTGTAGTAGTGGAGGGGTAGTTGTAGTAGTAGGGTGGTAGTTGTAGTAGTAGGGTGGTAGTTGTAGTAGTAGGGTGGTAGTTGTAGTAGTAATAGTGTGTTCTATGAGTGTGTATAGGTAGGGTTCCCTTGTAGTAGGGGGGTGTCTGTTAGGGGCAGACGTAGTAGTAAATCTGAGAGTAGTATGGGGGAGGGAGTATTGGGATGAGACACTTCCCTCCTCTCCCCGGTGTAGTACGGTAGGAGTCGCACTAGTCCGCAGAGCGGAGAGTTGTGATGCGGAGGAGGACGGCCTCTCTCAGGCACAGTGAAGCGGAGGAGCGATCAGAGCGGCGCAGTCAGTAAGCGGCGAGCACAGAATACGGGACTGATCGGCCGACCTCCGCCGCTTCCTCCGGGAATCACGTGTGACCGGCAGTATAAACTTGGTAGCGGAGCGGATCGGATCGTCCCGGGGAGCCGGCAGTGTGTGTTCGGGGCTCGGCTCTCGTGTGTTGGGGAATTCTATAGCAACAAGTGAGCTGGGAGCCGGCTGAAGAAGTTTGCAGCGTGCCGCCACCGGGGCTGACAATGAGGAATATATGGATCGTGCTGGGCTTCGGCTGGCTGGCCCTTGTGTCCGGGGAGACGGTGAGTGCTGGGACCTCACACTCTACACACACCGGAGGGGGGAGTGTTGTCCATAGCAACCACCATGGCTGCATCTGATGCCCCCTCCTGGATTGTACTGGTACTGATGAGGGGCAGTGCTGCTGTTGTTGTCCATAACAACCAGGCCGATTTTATCTGATACCGATTTCTGCATGATACACAAGCTGATAGTGACCGGCTCTGGTGACCTCTGATACACCCCACCAGCCTGGTGTCACCCGATACCCCTTTCTGCATGTTACTAGAGCCCATAGGGGGGAATTGGAGCTGTTGCCCCTAGCAACCAGCCTTGCTTACCTCCCCCCTCAATTGACATCTGATGCCCCCCTCTGCATTATACTGCTGTTTATGGGGAAGGTGCAGCTGTTGCTCATAGCAACCAGACTTGCTTCACCCCCCCCCCCCATTGACATCTGATGTCCCCTTCTGCATTGTACTGGTGCTGATGGGGAAATTGCAGCTGTTGCCCATAGCAACCAATGTGGCTTTTTCATAGTAAACAAGCTGGTGCTACGGGGGGGGAGGGTGATGACATCTGTTTCCCTTAGCAACCAGCATTACTTGATCTGATACTCTCCTTTACATGGTACTAGAGCTGATTTGGGGTGGTGGTGCAGCTGTTGCCTGTGGCAACCAGCCTGACTTCATTCCTCTATTGACACCTGATACATCCTGCATTGTGCTGGTGCTAACAGGGAAAGTAAAGCAGATGTCCTGACTTTACCGGATACAACCTTCTACATAGCACAGAACCTGGTACTATTGGGGCGGGGGATCTGGGCAGCTGTTGCCCATAGCAACCAGCCTGGCTTGACCTCTCCCACTGATAACACCTGTATGCAGGAATCTGCTTCTTCCAGGTGACCCCCCCCCCCCCCCCACTATATATGTCACAGCAATCTTCCTCCATAGAAGATATGATGAGAATGTCAGATTTGGTGGAAATGTCATGTGCAGATCAGATGAGGTCCCCCCCCCCCCCCCTGCCCCATAGGAGATCTCTCCAGTGACCAATAGCACTAATTACACTCATTCTGCTCTACAACATCCAATACACACCAATGGGGAATATTTAAAGGCTAATTCACTCTAATCTCATCTACTTAGATTTTATTGTACTTTAGTTGACTCTGCAGCCATTCCTGGTTGGGGATTGGGTGGTGTATTGGTTGAGGATTGAGTGGTGTATTGGGTGGTGTATTGGGTGGTGCATTGGTTAAGGATTGGTTGATGTATTGGTGGTGTATTGGTTGAGAATTGGGTGGTGTATTGGGTTGTGTATTGGGTGGTGTATTGGTTAAGGATTGGTTGATGTATTGGTGGCCGCTGTTCTGTGGACGGAGGGTACTGGCTCATTTTACTGTTCATTTTGTGTTTGATATGTGAACTCCATGTGTGATGTACAGCCAGGTCAGGGGCTCATCTGCAGATCAGCTACTGATCCATTCACAATGATTTTTGTGTTTCTACCTGTTGAGATTTTTGAAGACATTTTTGGAAGAGCCCAGGGGTCCCTGTGAGCCCCCCGATGTCAGGGAAGGCAGGGATCAGAGGAGCGGAGTACGGGGGATGGGGACGGTTAGCTTTGTTTTGTGGATTTGTTTGATCGCCTCGATGATGGATATTGTAAACATGCCTTTTAGGTGGTGTGTGTGGAAAGAACTATTTTCAGTGCCACTAGAAATTCACTCAACATATTGAAGGCTAAAAAAAAAAAAAAATAAATAAAAAAATTAGACCCCCCCCCCCCAAGCTTCAGCTGTGTTTATGATATTGTGTTCCCCTCCCCCACTTCCTGCTAAGCCCCATCCACTAAAAATCCCCCCTATTGTTGACAGAGCCACCGGCCCTGGGCAGGCTGGAAACTTGTTTTCAGACGTTCAACTTTTTTTCTCTTTTTTTTTTTTTTTTTGTAGTGTGAAGGTATTTCTGGCTTTTTAATGCTAGTATTTTTTTTCTTTTATTACTCTTCTTCTTTGTTTATTTTGTTTTTTACTTTTTCATAAATATTTTTTTTTATGTTTTCTTTTTTAAATTTTCTAATTGTTTTTATTTACTTTCTTTCTGTATACTTTATTTGTTTAATTGTTTTACTTTTTTTTATTTCCTATATTTTTCTTTTTATTTTAACTTTTTATTTATTTATTTTTTTTGTTTTGGTATCTAATCTTTGACTCTGACTCCGCTTTGGGATATGTGTGCTGGTTGCTGTACTTTTTTTGCAGAGGATGGTGCTTGTTTTTGTAGCTTTGTTTTTAATAAACGTCACCCAGGACTGCAGGGCAGTTGTGGAATTTATTTCCTGGAGACTGACATAAATCTCAGTGGAATCTGTTTAACCCCTCCGTTTTTTTTATAGAAAACCCAAAGAATTCAGACAGATGAATGTGGGTTGTGGGGTCCTGCCCTGGAGTGCTGACTGTCTAGACTCCTGGGAAGACTTGCTGAAATAAGCCAAACCTAAGGCCATCTCCTATAGAAGCTGACTTTTTTATTTTGTAATGCTTGCGGTCAGACCTGGGAACAATGTATCGGTACTGTGTATGTTTTCATGCTGACATGCTACTCTACATACAGAGCCTTATGTTATGTCTGTGTAGAGTCCTATTAGTCTTCATTGTAACACTGGGGGAATTTATATCAGTTGTCTACATGTGTCGCCGCGTCCGATCGTCCTTTTAGATCAAAGCTTTGACATCGCTTGGGGAAGATTTTCAGTCGGTTACCCAGCTAGAGCGTCTGTATGTTATATTAGACACATTAGTAACTTTATTGATATTGCACACCGTTACACAGAAGTATGTATTTGCATTTTCATACACCCTAGAGGCTGATTGGAAAGTAATTGTACGCACTTATTTTTTATTATTCCTTATAATCGTCACCCCCATGGCACTGTACAGCATAAGTGAATGATGCAAACAAGGTTGAGTAATACAGATGGAGCATTTTCTGTATATAGAGAAGCTCCTGAGTACTTCTGGCATACAGTGAGATAGGGAGCCTTGCAAATTAATTTCTGGAGCACATTGTCTGCTATGTACTGTCCATATAGAGACACCAAGGAGCCTTTTGATCCTTGGTTGGCCTAAACTATGAAGGGGGACATGATACGGCTGTGATATGTAAGCCTAGTTAAAGCAATCTCTCATAAAGCGTCATACCTATATGAGAATTCTCAGAGGAAAGCTGCTCTATTCTGACTCTTGGGATGTCAATGTGGTTCAGGACAATGGTGTCACTCATGGTGAAACTGAATAGGCTCAGCTTCACTGCCTGGGAATTAGTTTGTGGCTTAGGAGTCACAAGGTGGCAGCTTACAGCTGTGGCTTCTCACACAGGGATGTTTTTTAGAGGTAGCGGCAGGGGGACTTTATTTAACTTGCACAGTCTGAGCAAATGCCCTTTTCAGTGGGGGATGCAGACTGCACCTGGGGGACACTATTAAGTAGAAAGTGATATCCAACCACGATGGTGTCACCCCCCCCATCCGTGCCCAAAACTAGCCTGCCCAGCGCCCTGCCAGGCACCATGGCAGGCTAGACAGGAGAGACCTCAATGGGGAAGAGGCCATGTTTTACCACACCAGTGACCGCATCCCTAGTGACACCATTGGTCCTTTACTAAAGCTGGATACACACTATACAACTTTTGTTGTTAGATTTCCTTTAGATTTACCTTCAACTATGTAGTACAAGGGCCTGCCTGACTGCATACAAATTGAAAGTGTTAGGTTTGACCTCATATTAAATGGTTTTGGTAAATCTAAAGGAAAAAAAAATCTAAAGACAATTGTATAGTGCGTATGGCCCATAATAATATATTTTGCATAACATGAAAAACCCGTTTGCATTTGTGTGGCATGTTATGTCATGCCTAATGTGCGTTGCATTAGTTGAAATCAACAGGTTTCCGACACGCAAAAGCGCCCCAATTATCGGATATGTCACAATGTTTGCAGCAACGCACCGCAAGGCATTATGACGCATTGCCATGCATTTCAGTGCATGTGTGTTTTCTTGGTGCATTGGGATGCTTTTCAAAATTAATGGCACCACAATGCATCAGTGCCTTATAACATGCGCCTTGCTGCAACTCCTAGATGTAAATTAGCACCTAGAATTTATCAGTTAAGTATCATAACTGCAATGCAGTTTATTTATTTATTTCCAGGTTTTGTTACGTACAAATTACAACTTGTTGGTATTTAAGAACATGGCATGGTGTACTAGGAACGTGGCAATTGATTATCCCTAAAAACGTTGCTGCCTAAGGTTCAAAAAAAAAAAAGTAGTCCATGCAGTATTTTAAAGCCCAGCTTCAGGAATTATACAAAAATGACCCCTGCTGTGGGCTCACACACTACAAGAGTTACATTCTTGTTAGGTCTAGGTCAGGGGTCTCCAAACTTTCTAAACAAAGGGCCAGTTTTTTTGTCCTTCAGACTTTAGAGGGACCGGACTGTGGCCATTTTCCTGGCATCAGTTGGAGTAAACATCACTATTTTTTTTTATTAGGGGGAGAAACCGTATCGTATCATTGGGAAAAATGTTGCCCCATTGTTGGTGTCAGCTGGCAGAATAGTGTCTAGTATCAGTGGTAGGTATAGTGTCCCAGAAAGGCCAACAAAAAGCCGCAGTTTGGAGACCACTGGTCTAGGGGTTGAGGAATACGGTGTAATGGCAATCTTATTCCTCACTTTAGCACTATCCTCGACATTCTGGGCTCTAGACAATCCCTTGCCTTTCTCCCGTACAATGCAAGGCTGTTGGCCTTGGGTATTTGTCTACTATTAAGCTTAACAAGCATTTAACCCTTGTTAAAGTGTGTGTGGGGGGGGGGGGGTGCTACTGTAAATTGAATTTTTGTGTAAAACCTTGAGTTAAGCCTCTCACACACGGTCAGATTATCGGACAAATTTTTGTCCGTTTTTTTGTTGCATGCTAGTCTCACATGGAAAGTGAACCGGTTACTCAACATACGAAAATTCTCGTACCACAGAATACAACTTCAGAAGTGATGTCATGTGTTGAATTGTTTTGTATGTGTTCTTTTGTTTCAGAGCATGCGTAATCTTGCTCTTAAGATTTTTTTTTTTTTTTTGGACGAAAACTGTACTAATTCAACTAAAATCAGACATTGTGTTCATGTAAAATCAAAATTTTATAACCTGCACCTTCAGTTTTTGTCGCTCAAAAATTCGGAACTGGCTGTCGAAAGCACCAGACTAACGATCTGAAAATTGGCAGATCGTTCATTAGATGAAATTTTACTTCCGATTTTCTTATCATGTGTACAGGCCTTTAGGCTTTGAATGGACTTTTTATGTGCCAGGGATATCCATCAGTGCTCACAAACAAAGGTAGAAAATAGTCATATCAAGCTCAGTCGCTCCAGTGTCAGGAGTAGTTCATGTGTTAGTTCATATTCCTGTTTAGATGACGGCTGACGCGTTTCGAGGCTCAGCCTCTTCCTCAGAGCCACGATGTTATACAAATAAAGCCTTATTGAGGATAATGCGCTAGGTCGGTGTGCCCCCTTTTTTTGTTTTCTTTTTGCCTATAGTACCGTTGGACTACCCCAGTCCTTATGTGGGCAGCAAGACTCTAGCCATCCGAGATGCCTTATGTGAGTCCGGTGGGAAGTGTGGCTGGGGAGCTTGGATTCTAAGTGCAGGAGAAGGTTGTTATCACCGTATTGTTTTGGAGCATATCCATCAGTGCATTGGAACTGTAACCTATGGGTCAACATTATTGCACAGTATTTGTTCCTTCATTGCTGTAACATTGTTGGTTGTATTATCCCATTGTTTTCCAAACCTCATTCCATAGAAGTAATGGGCCCCATACGTAGTTGTGATGGGGGCTAGGAGGCCTGAAACGGCTGTATGCAGTATACGGGCTGAATGAAGGTTTTTTATGATGAATGGTGCAGGAGCTCCAGTTTTGCTTAGAATGATGGTAGTTAGAGCTTCTGACTTGCTACAGAGAGGATCAGACGCAGATGATGGGGGTGACATTTTGATTGATTGGAGTTGGGTGAGTTGCAGCTTGTATTTGAGCCTTCCACACTGGTGTTGTATTTCTTCACTGAAGCTTTGAAAGTCTTTTTGCTTTAGGTTAGTGGACCAATCCAGTTGGCACCCCCATGCGGGATCTTGCTGATCATTTGCTTGAGAAAAGCTGTTGGGCAAGTAAAGGGCCCCTACCGTTGAAAGCTGCTTATTTCTACTTTATAATTGATGTTCCAAGGCAAGGCTGCCTAGCTGCAAGTAGAAATGGGGCAGCTCTGAGTGTGGTAATATCTCCAGGACTACCCCCGGGGGGGGGGGGGGGGTGTCACATTGACCACGCTTGTCAATCGCAGGGTGTGTGCTGACATTTATTTTAGGCAGTTAGAGTGCTCTGAACATTTATGTAGCATTTTACATATTGAACATTCACATCAGTCCCTGCCCAGGAACTTACAATCTAAGGTCCTTACCTCCCATTCTCACATACTAGGGACAATTTAGACAGGAGCGAGTTAACCTACCAGCATGTTTTTAGAGTGTGAAAGGAAACCGGAGTACCCAGAGAAAACATACAAACTCTGTTCAGATATTATGCTGGGATTTGAACCGAGGACCTCAGTGCTGCAAGGCAGAAGTGCTTATCACTGAATTATCATGCCCAAAGTATTTTTTAGGAATCAAAGATTTATCTTAAATGTGCTTTTTGATATGAATCTATTTTCAACTCCCACCACTTCCTCTGTAATTGAAACTGTCTGTAACTCCCTGTTATATTTACCTGTCAGCAGCTGTGGGCTCCCTCCTCTCCCACTTTCACATCTGGTGCTAAGCTGTTGGGTGGGATGTGTACGGGCAGTGTTACTGATTGGTTGCATCTGTTTTAGCATCCAATCTGTAGCATTGCTTGCATTTGGATCCTGCTGTGTTATATGGTGGCCGGTAGTTTCGCTTGCAGAGTGGAGAGGGTCAAAGTGTCACTAAACCCAAAAGGAAAAAAATAATTATTCTGTACCTGCATCTGGTGACTTCCATGTACCTTATACTAGTGCATCCAGAAATCTACATTTATAACTTGCTCTGATCCCACTTCTGTTATGAAGGTGGCTGCTTTTTGGTCTCCATGTTCCAATTTCTACTACAAGGGTGGCTGTGTTCTTATGAGGGAAGCTACATTAGGTCTCCATGGTCCCACTGCATTTGGGAGTGTAACCACCTTCTGATCCAACTTCCATCATAAAGTTGGCAACGTTTTGGTCTCCATATTCCCATTGTATGAAGGAGTGTAGTGACCCTCTGATCCAACTTATACTATGAGGGGTGGCTGTGTTTAGTCTCCATGGTCCCACTGTATGTGGCAGTGTAGCCACTGTCTGAGCCAAACTTTATTATAAGGGTTGCTGTTTTCACTTTCCTTGTTCCCACATGTATTTTGGATCCTTCTCTGTTAAATGGTGACCATTAGCTTAGCTTACAGAGGAGAGGGGGGTCGAAGTGTCAGTAAACCCAAAAGATAAAACATGTTAACCCATACATGCATCTGATGCCTTCTGTTTACCTTTTACATCTGGAAATATACATTTATAAATCTGCTCTGATCCAACTTCCATTATGAAGGGGGGAGCGTTCTGGTCTCCATGTTCCATGATTCAATTTCTTCTATGAGGGTGGCTGTTTTCGGTCTCTATATTCTCACTTTATGTGGAATGTAGCCACCCTCTGATCCAATTTCTGTTATGAAGATGACCCATGTTCAGTCTCCATGGTCCCACTGTATGTGGGAGTCCTCTAATCCAACTTCCAGAAATATTCATTTATAAATTTGCTCTCATCCAACTTCTATTATAAAGGTGGCCTGCTTTTTGGTCTTCATGTTCCCACTGTATGGAGTGTAACCAGGGACAGCGGGACCAAGAAAAGCACAAGTTTGGCTTACATTTTGTGCTGGTACTTGGTGGCAGGTGCTTGCGGGAGGTACCAGCATCAACGGAGATTTACAGAGGAACTAATTCCTCCTATCGTTTTCAGCCAAGGAAGCTTCCATTTTGGTCTCTATTTAATCTACAACTGCCATTATGCTGCACATGTGATTGGTTATGACACCAGCCATTGGATGGTTTGACAGTTTGGGTGAGAGCACAACCGATGGGACAGTTACATTCCTGGCACGTGTCGGAAATGTAACTATTTTTTGAAACTGTTAGGCTCGATTCACACTAGCGCGACTTGTCAGCCTGACAAGTTGCGCTCCCTCGCGGTCCATTGACTGCTACAGGACCCGTTCTAATAGGAGCGACTCAAGTCGCTCCGACTTAGAAAAAGGGTCCAGTACTACTTCAGGGCGACCTCGGAGCGACTTGCATAGACTTCCATTATGTGAAGTCTGTGCAAGTCGCTCCGAAGTCGTGGTGCATGGGAATGCACAAGTCGCCCCCGAAGTAGTACAGAGTCGTGCCGCCCCAGTGTGAACCGACTCTTAGGGCTCTTTCACACGGCCGCTCCGTGTGAAAGCTCCGCTGCAGGACTTTTTTTTTTTTTTTCTTTCATGGAGCGGATGACATTTGTGTCATCCGCTCCGTATGTCCGCATATCCTCCCATCCGTTTGTGAATGATATGCGGACATAATGTAAGTCTATGGGGATTGGGGATGACACCGCTGACATCCGATTTTCCTTCCTTTCCGTTTTTTGAACGGAGGAAAAATAGGGTTCTGTTCCATTCCAAAAAACGGAACAGAACTGAAAGGAGGAAAATCGGATGTCAGCGGATGGTATTCCACTGACATCCGCAATGCCATAGACTTACATTATGTCCGCAAATCATCCGCAAAAAAATAGGATGATTTGCGGACACACGGAGCAGCCGTGTGAAAGAGCCCTTAAACTTCAGTTTACTTCTGCTAAATACTTCTGCTAAATAAATTAAAATGGGCAGGCTCCATGTTTTCTGCGATTTGTAATGTTAGGAGATCAGTACGTTTGACTACATGACCTTCTGCTCCTTAGTTGTGAGCAGTGCGCACATATTGCAAAGTGGATCATGTAAGAAAACACAATAGTAGAAAAAAATATATAAAAACATTGTTTGATTTTTACTAAGGTGGTGTGGTTTAGGAAATTATACTGCATTTGAATGTTATTTTTACAAGGAGCATTTAGTGACACTAAAATGATCAAAAATGATGTTTGTTCTGATTTTAGTATTTTTTTTTTTTTAATAAAATATATATTTGGGATTTGTGATGATATGCTGATAAATACTGTTGAAAATAATGCCCCAGGCTTATGCATTTGGTAGTTATTGACTTAATGTTTTCTGTTGTATGCTTTTTCACATGATGAATGGATTCTGCACCCTACCAAGGAAGGAGGACTGTTTTGTTTGTATAGTATACTTTTTTGCATGTGTGACTTCCTAAGTAGATTGTGTCATGTAATACACGCCAGTGCTTTAAATATGCTACGATGTTGCAGGTAAATAAGCGTGGTGCATTGCAGTGGCGTTCATTTTGAATATAAACCAACAAAATGGTTTATTTTAGTTGTGTGTGTGTGTGTGTGTTTTTTTTTTTTTATGTGCTTTTTAGCCCATTTTAAAAGCAGACCTCAATACACAAAAACGTAATCATTAATGCAACAGAGGTGGGTTGTTGTATCTAATAGGGCAGATTCTTATGTTAAGAAGCGCATGAGAGCCAGTCAGAAATTGGTTTTAGGTGTCTTTATTTCCTGATGGTTCCAAAGGGTCATTCATGATTGGACGATAGTGGTCACTCCATACCAACCACCAATCTAGATGGAAGCATTATCTATCATGGGTCGAATAGATCCCAACAGGCTTAAACTGGACTTTGCATGAAAATACACAGTTAACTTTGCTAAAAGCCCCCCACCTCCTCGTTTAAAAAAAAAAAAAAAATACCTAGCCAAATCTTCCAAAAAAGAAAACTTTTTACCTTGGTTGTGGTTTGCGCCCATTTCCTGGAGTTCACAAGGCTTTATTCTAGCAGCTTTGTGACTTTGTGTTTTTATTTGGTGGGTGGGGGACCGTCGGTAAAGCGGTCCTTGTATTTTTATAAAAGGTCTGCTTTAATATTTTTAGAGCTTGTGTTTGAAACTGAAAAGAATGTGGCTTGCATTGACTTCTATTTTATTCCCTCAAATCCAAATAAGTCCCTTGTAACAAAAAACAGGCTATATGGAAAATCAAACTGATACAATCAATCTCCACATTCCGGAGTGGAAGGAGGGGGTGTTGTGCCCTACCCATCTCTGTGACCGAAATAAATACCATCTTTTTTTTTTTTTTTTTTTTTTTTTTAACCGTCTGGAAGCAATTGAGTGAAAATGGAATTACTGAGTAAAAACATCTGCTCTTGTAGTTTCTCATGCTTGAAGTTTGTCTATCAAGTTCCAGACATGGGCAGGTTTGTTGTGATCCTTTGACGTGGCCTGGAGGGTGAAAGTTTTGGCCACTCTTATTTACTATTGTAAAGAAAAAGAGTTGACCAAAATAGTTTGGCCTCGATTCAGATGGCCACACACAGGCTCATTTTAAAGGGTTTGTAGTTTGCAGAACTTGTTTGTGTTTAGGCATGGACATTTGGCACAATTCTTAACTGATGCAAAGGGAATGTGTGGAAGTCAGAGTCCAGTAGGCTGTGTAGGCCATGAAGGTTTAGACATGGGCCCCTCACTGCCCCTACACAATGTTCATACCAGCCCAGCCGCTAAAACACCCGTTCCCTGGTGAACATTGTGTATTGGCATTAAGGAGTCTTTTAAAAAAAAAAAAAAAAACTTAGTGTCACAACATGACACTTCATTGAAGCCATTGCCCTGTGGTTACATGCAGTGTGGTATGATTCATGGCATAAACTGCCCTTAAAGTGTATGTATAGCTGAAACTTATTTTTTTTTTTGTGTTAGCATAGGGAGGCTTTCGAACCCCTGTCAAGTTTTTATTGCTGTATGCCCCTGCTGGGAAGATTCTCCCTCTCAATTTTTCTGGTGACCACTGCCGACAGGACCGAAAGTGATGGAAAAATCCAAAACTTCAGTTTTTTCAATGGACACATGACCTGTTGTGTCACTGAGACATGGAGTGAAGGAAAATCTCCCTAATGGGATACACCCAAAAAAAAATGATGGGTTTTATTCATTCCTAAAATTAAAAAGAAAGATATTGCCTATCAATACACTATAAGGAGACTTAGAAGGGGTAAAGTGATAAATACCCATGATAAAATGACACCTTTACCTGCTACGCTTAGTTTCTCCGCACCCCTTTGCAAACAATGTGACGGAAGGTGTCCCTCATGTGACAGTATTAAGGCCTTCTGATTGCTCTCTAAGGCACCGAACGTTTCACCCTGGGAAGAAAGGGAGGCAGTCACATGCTTCATAGGAGAGACCGGGCAGACCAATGACAATATCCCCAACCAGAAAGTT
This sequence comes from Pelophylax lessonae, assembly GCF_965119305.1. Classification (NCBI taxonomy): domain Eukaryota; kingdom Metazoa; phylum Chordata; class Amphibia; order Anura; family Ranidae; genus Pelophylax; species Pelophylax lessonae. Next base: position 479,741,687 of record NC_138772.1, read on the forward strand.
TTTTGTTTTTTTTTCCAAGAAAGCACATCTAAGGCAAAATGTGACAGGTTCTCTTTTAATCTGAAAATATATTATATAATGTGTGTATATATAAAGTATTTAGTAGAACTGACCACTCGACCTACTTTTTGTTGTCATGGTAGAGATTTTTCACCATTATTGTGTGTGTGCTCAACCCCTATACTACATCTGTTGTTTTTAAGTTTCTGTGAAACAAAATCAATCGAGCAGTTTTTTTTTTTTTTTAAAGTTATGTAGGTTAAAAAAGATTGGCAATTTTTTTTTTTTTCTTTTTTTTTGCCATAGTTCTCTTCTGGGTCACAGAAGTGCACTAATTTCTGCACTCCTGTGACCATTGTCCAGCCGACAGCGGGCTAAAGCCCCCTGTCGGTTAATGTCACAGGGTGCTGCCCCTTCCCCAGCCCAAAGCTCCAGTAACCACTGGAGGGCCAGAGCAGAGAGCGGTGACTGACAGTCACCACTCTCTGCTCAGCGAAGACCGAGAACAGGATGATGAGTGGTCACGTGAGATCGCTCATTTCTCATTCTTAGAGCTTGCCAGGGACAGCTGCACTTTTTTTTTTTTTTTTTTTCCTATCCCACACTTCACTGGGCAGCTTTTCCAGGACAGTCCTACCACTTGCCAGTATTCTAGTGCAGCCACTGGTGTGAACAGGCTCTAGAACATGATTATGTGTCCCTGTTTGCAAAATTCACTCTTTTTAGCGTCTGCTGTCAGTGAGAAATCCCCCCCCCCCCCCCCTCATCTTGGGGAGAGGAGAGCTCACTTCATGTTGTGTCTTCAATTTGGGACCAATTTGGGACATGGGAAAAATCTTTAAAATTGGGCTATAAAAGTGATAAAAATCTAACAGAGGTTTAAACCCTTCCCTATTTAAAAGCTAGAAATACATTTTGGCTAGAGTTCTACTTTAATGGCTACAAGGAATGCATTCAGGTTAAAAAACGTTTTTAGCTTTAGTATCACTTTAAGATTGCAGAACGCCTCCAATTTTCATAACCATAACCTAGGAAGGGGAGGAACTGTTGGGATGTTACAGAAGATAACTAAAAGCAAGGATAACTGATATCAGTGTAGCAAAGATCACAGGATGTTATCACTAGATTTCTGGTAGGATCAATGTGTTTTCTATGCATTTTTTAAAATGAAATAAAACTTTCAATAGTATTAAAATATTTAATATTCAATAGTAGTTTATTAGTATTCAATAGTAGACCAAAAGTATCAAAGTTCATTGTTAGAGATGTACACACAACTTTTTATTGTTTTGTACTGCAGGGAACATTGCAAGTAGTATCTATTCAGTTTCATAGAGGAGGTTGGAGTCGGTTCAGCCTGACAAGTCGCGCTCCCTCGCGGTCCATTGACCGCTACAGGACCCGTTCGAATAGGAGCGACACAAGCCGCTCCGACTTAGAAAAAGGGTCCTGTACTACTTCGGGGCGACCTTGGAGCGACTTGCATAGACTTTCATTATGTGAAGTCCCTGCAAGTCGCTCCGAAGTCGTGGTGCACGGGACTGCACAAGTCGCCCCCGAAGTAGTAAGGAGTAGTGTCCCCTCAGTGTGAACTGGCTTTAAAGTAAACATCCACCCTAACACTAAAATCTCTGCATCTTTAGACCTCAATGATCTAACACTAACCAATCTAGTCCCATAAAGAAGAAATCAGTATACATACCTTTTTTGAAACCGATCCAACCTGATCGAACAATGAGCAGTCAGCGGTGGCTTCGCTGTGGAGGAGGGTACAGAGGACACAGCCGACAACAGAAACCTCCTAGTCTATGGCTGACATCACTCCCCATTCATTTCACAGCCGTTGTCGGCTGTGTCTTCTGTAGAGCTCCCGCCATTGGAGACCGGATTGGATCGGCCTCAAAAAAGGTATGTATACCGTTTTCTTCTCTACAGGGCTAGATAGCCCTAACTATGTAACTATTCCGCAAGCAGTCGTATCAGCAGGGAACATTGATCGTTTCAAAAAACTATTAGATGGGCACCTTAAAGACCACAACACACAGGGGTATACAATGTACGGTTAACAGCAAACACACATACATCATAGGTTGGACTGGATGGACTGGTGTCTTTTTTTTTTTTTTTTTTTTTTTTTTTTCAACCTCACTAACTATGTAACTAGTGTTAGATTGTGGAGGTCTATAGATGCAGGGATTGTAGTTCTAGGGTGGACTTGCACTTTATGGTAGTAAAGAGCGCGGAACGTCATTCTCTGCACAAATTTATATGACGAGCAGGCACAGGGAAAGTCGTTCATGTAGCGTATTTATGTATAATTGGTATTGTGAACGTGTTGGTTAACAATGGCTTGGCTCAGGTAGCGCCTACTTGTGTTCGCAGGCGATGTGGAGATTAACTTCCGTATATTGTTTCTCATTTATTCGCACCCAATAATTACTTTCACGCTGTTAGTCTGTCATTTTCACACAGTGTTTACCTCTGAGATTTAGGCAATCTATGTCTGTCAATCACTCGCCCTGTTCTATGCGTTCGGCTTCAAAGGTTCCCTTTATCCCGGTCTCCATGTAATCCCGATGTCGGTGATCTCATCGGGGAGGGGTGATGCTACGTCTGCAGCGTGTGCGGTTAAATCACGTGGTCAGGCCAGAGAAAACATGTCTTCTTATTTTTTTAGGTGTCTGGCTAGTGGGGAAGGGGGATTGTTGAGCATTCCAGCTGGATATAAAACCATGATGAATAGTAAGAAAATCCTACAGGCGGTAGGGGTTGTTTAGGTATCTCCTGTGTGGAGGAACTTTTTCTGCAGTCTGTAGAGAAAAACATTTCCTCTGTGGAGGAATTCTAAAGCTGGCCCCAGGTTTGTGTATCTAAGGCCCCTTTCACATGGGCATGGCAGTGTCGTAAAGCTAGGCGGTGAGGATACATGCACTTTGCTTCATGGCCTGTCTAAAAAAATGTAGAGTACGTTGCGTCTGTTAGCCGATATCACTTGCCAATGCGTATCATAGAAGTGAATGGAACCACACTGCAACTTCGATTAATTTAACTGACAATTGTGTGGTCGTGTGACTTTATACCTAAATAAAATGGATGTCATTTTTTTCCCACAAAGAGAGCTTTCTTTTGATGGTATTTAATCACCTCTGTTTTATTTTTTTTTTGCGCTATAAACAAAAAAAAGCAACAATTTAGAAAAAAAATAAAAAAATTTCCTGACAGACTCCATGGCAGCATACGTTCGGGTAGGCCCCGCCTCCTCTCCTACCCTATAGGACATCACTCCCATAAATCTTTGCTCCCTTTCAGCATTTGTGTTCCTTTTTTGTCCTCCTCATACATACGGTGTTATGTTCCTACAATGGTCCTATATACTGGAAGCAGAATTGGGTCATCATGGAGCCTCCACTAAGCCCTTTGCTCTTAGCAGTGTATGGAGGGGGCAATCGAAGAGACCCTCTGCAGGAGCTTTGTGGTCTGGCCAAGAGAGCCCAGCTGCTGCGGGTGGCCCATTATTGCCCGAAGATAGCCCAGTGTTGCGTCTCCTGGACCCGTCACTGCTCCGGGCAGGGTGGTAAGCCCTGTTATGGGACCCCCCTTTTTTTTTTTTTTTTCCTCTGTTTTGATTGTGTTGCCTTTTATGGGTTTTGTGTTTTCTTTACTTGTCTGCCTTTTGTTTTTTTGTCTCGGGTGTTTGATACAGTCCGGGTTCCCCCCCCCCTCCCCCCCATGTAGTATCTTAAGCCTTTTCCGGTGTAACGTTAAAAAACCATACCTCGTTAGAATTCCATACCCTCGTCACTTCCGGTCTGAAACAGCTGAGCGGCGCAGCAGTGCGCATGCTCAGAGCCCCGGATACGTCATTGCACAGCAGATTAGTTCACAAGTACGCATGCTCGGAGGGAATGAAATTATTACGGAGTGTGTGTAATGTTATACTTGCGGCGGTTACATTAAAAGTTTGGCGGCAACATGGGGCATCTCCTCTCCTATCCCTGATACTTCCCTCATCTCGGCTAATAAATATAAAAGCGGTGGCGGGTGTATGAAATGTAAGTGACGGCGATCTCGGCTCCGTGATCCGCTTTTATATTTATTAGCCGAGATGAGGGAAGTGACAGGGATAGGAGCGGGGATGACTGATGTTGCAGAGGAGCTGTTTTAATGTAACGGCGGCAAGTATAACATTACACACACTACTGTGAGAAATCCATACCCTCCGTAGGTACACCGGAAGTGACGAGGGTATGGTTTTCTCACGGGTATGGTTTTTTCACGGAACACCGGTTTGTCTGACTTATCTGTGTTTCCTGTAACCGGCCCGGCCGCTATTGCGGCCGCCGCTTCCGGGTTGCGCGGCATTCTTTTGTGATCATTCGCCACTGCGTTACTTTAATGGACAATTGCATGGTCATGCTTTCTTTTGGTGGTATTTGATCACCTGTGCGATGTTTTTTTTTTAAAAATATATATATATATATATTTTTCACATTCTGATATATAACAATCCAAAAAAAAAATAAAATTAAAAAACATTTTTTAACATTTTAGGCCAATTTGCTTTTTGCTATATATTTTTGGTAGAAAAATCGCAATAAGCGTATTTTGATTGGTTTGCGCAAAAGTTATCGCGTTTACTAACTACAGGAAAGATTTATGCCATTTTTGTTTTTTTTTACTAGTAATGGCGGCGATCTGCGATTATTTTTATTTTTTTTTTGTGGGAACTGCGACATTGCGGCGGACAGATCGGACCCCTGACATTTTTGACACTTTTAGGGGGACAAGTCACATTACTACAGTAACAGTGCATATTTTTAGCACTGGTTACTGTAATAATGACACTGGCAGGGAAGGGGTTAACACTGTTGGTGGTCAAGGGGTTAAATGTATGCCTCATGCTTACTGATGTGTTGGGGGTGGTTCTGTGACACAGACAGAGATCGCAGGTTCAGCTATGCTGAATCTTGTGATCTCTCCTCCCTGTCTGTCACAGAGAAGATCCGCCTGCTTTGTTTACACAAGCGGGCTGATCTTCTCACACTTTCCCCGACAATCGGGGAAGAAAGGCGGCGAGCGCCGCCTCCTCCTCCAGCCTGACTCCCGCTGTGTCTAAACACAGTGGAGCGAGCCTCCGGCGGCACGCGTGGCGCCGAGACAGCTAGGAGTCAAGCGACGTAGGTCTACGCTGCTGGGTCCAGGGGAGCCGACCTGCCGCAGTAATATTACTGTGAGCGGTCGGCAAGTGGTTAAAGATTCTTCTCTACAATTCTGCAGAGTACATTTATGGGAACCTCTTTTTCCCTCCACTTCTCAAGAAGATTTTTATGTCCTTCACAAAGCCAGCCATTGCACGATTTCCTGACACACACATAAACATGTGAAAAAATATTAAACCCGCGCTAAAGTGATGCAAACTAATATTACCTGCAGCTGCTGCTCTCTTAGGTAAAAAAACAAGAAATTTGTAAAATATTAAAAACAGCGCTACTAGGCGTGTGAAAATACTCGTACATTACAAATCCATAATATAATAAAGTCCACTAGTGACTGAGTGGATTTTATTATATTATGGATTTGTAATGTATGTCTATTTTGTATTTTCACGCGCCTGGTAGCGCGGTTTTTAATATTTTACACACCTAAACATGCTGCTCTTTAGCAGATGCACAGCGGTACTTTCCAAACGTCCCCACACCCTTTGTCACTTTTTCAATATAGTGCAGCCATAAGGGGCTCCACCCACACAGCCGGATCATTCAGTTTTCCGTGACTAAATCAACTACATATACTGTCATCCACTTCAGCCAATGGACTGCGAGGGCGTTGATGAGTGGTATCGTAGTTCATTCACCCGAAGACCTGCAGTTTTCAAACAGACTTTCCCTTCTCTTATCTCTGCTCCTCCTTATTCTTTCTCTTATCCTATCTCCATGCCTCTTTCTTCTTTCCCTTCTCCTATCATCCTCTTCTCTTCCCTTGCCTTGTCTTGCCTTTTTACTCTTTTCTTTCCCTTCTCCTATCTCTGCTAAACTTTCTTCTTTCACTTCTCTTATCTCTGCTCCTCTTTCCCTTCTCTTATCTCTGCTCCTCTTTCCCTTCTCTTATCTCTGCTCCTCTTTCCCTTCTCTTATCTCTGCTCCTCTTTCCCTTCTCTTATCTCTGCTCCTCTTTCCCTTCTCTTATCTCTGCTCCTCTTTCCCTTCTCTTATCTCTGCTCCTCTTTCCCTTCTCTTATCTCTGCTCCTCTTTCCCTTCTCTAATATCTGCTCCTCTTTCCCTTCTCTAATATCTGCTCCTCTTTCCCTTCTCTAATCTCTGCTCCTCTTTCCCTTCTCTAATCTCTGCTCCTCTTTCCCTTCTTTAATCTCTGCTGCTCTTTCCTCGTTCCCTTCTCTTCTCTGCTCTCGTATAAAATGTTAATATTAAAGCTGAAAAAGCAAACTTGGATAACTTTAGAATAACTAATTTGTTCTATCTGAAAAAATGCTATATTTTATTTATTTTTTAGCATTTGAAATTTCTGTTGTGCAGAAAATGTTCAATGCTGTGCTGTTCCTAACCTATCACAGTCAGACACCATAGCTGTGCTATAAGATAATTTTATTAATTCAGTGAAATTAAGAAAATGGACTTTAAAAAACTGAAAAGTTTTTATCTCTGCAGCCTGGGTTTTATAAATGTTTTATCGGCTCTAAAATTAGTTTTTTTTCCCAGCCCTGGCAGTGAGCAAATAAATGTTTATTTCTGTTGGCAATTTCTAATTAATGTTTTATTGCGTTGAAAGGCAATTATTGAGGAAGCGAGTCGGGATTTGTTGCTATAAATATTAGATCACTGTAGTCCTGTCTTTAGATTTGCTGATTAGATAATGATTATTTGCCTTCATTGTATGTCTTCATTGGGAGATTTGCCTTGCATGTCCTCTCTCTCCCTTTTTTTTATTTTTATTTTTCTTGCATTGAAGTTGTTTTGAGTAAATTGCCTTAATAAATGGGAATGGACTCCTGATGGCAACTTGTATCCCTTTTCTGTATTTAATGTTCTGTGTTTTGTTACTTATTGACATTGTGTAGCATTATTCAGTTTCTTGTTTTCTTCTTGTATCCGCTTGTATAAGAGGCATTGTGTACCACAAGATTTTACAAAGCACACGCAAAGCGTTAAGCTTCAGACCGCTTTATTGACGCCAATTAAGGAGCCATTCAGCTTCACTGGGGAGGTTAAAGCGGAAGTCATAGTTTTTTCACATACTGAAGCCCGTATGTACAAGGCATTATTTTTCCACACTTTAAATATTCAGAGAATAGAAAAATAAATTTATTTTTTGGATTATTTGAAATTAACACAGAGAAGAAAAGTATGATTTGTATAAAGAATCCTATGTTATAATAAATAAGGGACTTCTACTCTAATGCCAGCACTACCTCCTACCTGATGTGTTTCTTCAGGACCCTCAACTCCAGTTTTCACCTCTAGCTCCACCTATTGATGAGCTCTGGTATTGAAGTATTGCCTTGCAAAGGGAGGGACTAAAGGCAGACATTCATCCATAATAAATGGCAAAATGAGCTCAAACAGCTACGTTTAAAAAAAAAAAAGTTAAAATTTGTGGGTTATTGGGAGGAAAGACATCTCCTGTAAGTGACTGTAGACCTTGTATTCTGATCGCTTAGTTTATTCTGATTTTAGTAGAATCCAATGACTTTGGGTATGTATATGAGGCATAGCAATTTTAGGTGGGGTTTGCAGTTTTTGTAACTTTGAGGCATATGTATAAAGAAATGGTTGTGGTGTTCACTGAGAATAAGTTTCTCACTGAAGTTTAAAACTTGACCAGGATGATACTCCCGCAGTGAATGTTTGGTGAACGCCATGTTGGCTGCTTTAAATATACCCTTTTGTATGTTTGTAGTTTTTTTGTCCATTAGTGGGGCCCCTGAAGAAAATACTGAGTGCCCATCTTTGTCAGACCTAAAGCGGACCTACATTAATAATACCTGTTGCATACATCTCCTACAACATCTAGCAATCATTTTCTAGATCAAATATTTCTCCAGTTAATTGCATAAAGTCTAATCCTCCTTCCTGGTCAGTTGAGACACTGGTGACAAAGCCAGAGCCCCATTTGGGCCTTGGGAAGCTTAGGCCACCAGTGTTCTCCAGGGAGATCGTGGCTGTACAGTTTACAATCTCGTGAGACCTTTGGTTCGGGTCACCAGACAGGAAACGGGGGGAGACAGAATCCTCTGCCTTGGTCAATATAATAAGAGTATAGAAGGGAGAAAAAGGTAATTGAAAAACAGCTTGCATATAACAGAAAAAAATGCTTTTTTGCAAGATTTACAATGGTGCCTTTAGTTTATTTTTAGGTATCCAGGTGAAGGTCCACTTTGTCATTTTGAATACCAGAACAAAAACAAGCATACTGTAAATGAGTAAAAGGAGTGTCAGAATTTCTTATCTCTATACTTATTGCAAGTCCGCTCCTTAAGCCGGCCATAGATGGGTCAAATCTCAGCTGGTGCAGCAGAGACCTGGCTGAGATTCGATCTATCTATGGGCAGGCCGGTTGTACTGAAGTCGATTCATTTATAGACTATAGTACAACCATCATGTCGTATTTTTTTTTTCACGTGTGATTACTGCCAGTGGCTAAAGCCGCCAGCAGTAATCGTGTTCTGCTGGCAAGGAAGGCTCTCTGCTGGCCGAATACAATAGCCCTGCAGGAAGGATTCCCTCATTAACACGGAGTGTGTTGGAGGAATCGAGCATCATCTATGGCTTGTCTTAGACGTCATTTAAAGCTAATTCCTCAGTATGACAGCCAGAAAATTTGCATTGTCAAAAGGAGGTTTTAGCAATAATAATATCCATTAATCTCTCATGGCAGAGTCCCTTAAATATGTAATATGAGGACTCGAGCCATGAAATCTTTCCAGTTCCCAGCTTTTTCTTTTCAAATCCAGCTAAGGGGAAGTTCTCTTTAGGAATTGGTTTTAGCAGGTGTTGGGTGATTACCATCAGGCAGACATGGGGCCATGTCCACTGCTTCATTTTTCCAGATGAATGATTTTGTATGGAGGTGTATTGAAGGGAAGCTTCCAGCTCCGCAAGGTCCCTCTCCGCAATATCTCACCATGGACGACAGTGGCATTTGCAGACCCATTGGTGTGGTCCGGTCCCGAGCTTCCAGGATTCTCCCTTCTCTCCTTGCACCAGGTCTTCATCACTTCGCATGGTCTTCTCACCCTTCATGCCCCATCATTTGGTTGGCCAATTTGGTGTTAACCCCTCCATGCCCATGAGGATCCAGTGTAGTATCGTAACCGGTTTTCTACCTAACTTTTATTCTTATTAACTGGCTTTTGAACAATAAACTATAATCTTCAATCTTTGGCATTTTTGACTGGTGTGGTTTTCCACCCGATTATCTAATCCAGGTTGTTTTTCCCAGTTCCCAGCTACACCCATCCACCGCAACCACTAGAAGAGTTTCACACTTCATGTTCAATTTTCAAACTTTTTTATTTTGCCTAATGACAATTGCAGCAGTAGTACAAGTGAGAGGACTTTTTGGCGAAGGAACAGAAATGGATACTCTCAAGAGATGTAAGAAATATCAGTTGTGGGAGGATTGGCTGTATAGGGTACTAAAGCTTGGGAAAGCATTGTGGTCATTAGTGCCGTGCTGCTACTGGAAATTGTGTCAGAATATAAAGTGTATGATTATTCCTTACAAGTTCAAGTGTGAGTAAACTCCCATTTTACTGTAGATGCAGCCGGTGATGGCTCCAGGGGAATTGGAATTTGAAGGAATCTGTTCCTTCAGAGCCATGCCGTAAATGCACAGGAGTGACATTATCGCCGACTTAGCCATTTATATCGCCAAAGCCCACAAACCCAGAAAACAGATTTGGTGAAGATGGAAGCCCCTGACAGTGCACTGCTGGAGGGCTTAATTTTCAGGTAAGTCTGTCATAATGTGCTAGTAGTGATGCAATGCATACTAGCACGATATGACTTAAACTGCCTGGGGCCCAATTTTTATTTTTATTCTTTTAATGCAGTTTACTACCGCTTTGAAGTTAAACCTAAAGCCAAAACTTTTCTGTTTTGGATAGGGTGGAGACGGATTAGAACACCTGTCAGGTTTTATTTGCTGTCTGTGCCCCCGTTGGAGACATTCACCCTCTATATTTGTCCCGAGTATCATTATTGCCAAAAGTGAAAGCGAAAGAAAATCCGAAATTGTGGATTGTCACCTGAAAAGGAACAGAGGGGGAATCTCCCCAATGGAAGCAACCAGGGATTCCCTCACTTTGGAGGCATTTCCTCCCACTTCCTGTTTTGGCTATGGGACAGGAAGTGAAATCTCCCCAGTGGGACACGGGTGGCAAAAAACAGACGGGTTGAGATTCTCCCTTACTTCATCCAAAATGATAAAAAAAATAAGTTTTGCCCTTAGTTCTACAGTATTTGGAGGCTGAGCTCCAGGCAGACATCTAAATACAGGAAGTAAAAAAATACATGTTTTACCTGCCAGAGGATTTGTATTGCTGTCCATCCAGAGTTGAGATTTACACAGTGAAGTACCACTTACTGGTCTTGTCCTTCTTCCAGCCTGTGGTTAGACAGTAGAAGGAGAGGAGCAAATGAGGAGGAGCTGATCTCTTCACTCTCCTGCTGACAGCATGATCCTTGTTACCGTGTGAACTTGCTTCTTAATCTCTCTCTAAGCACTGCTGTACAGGGATTTCAGGAGGCTGATACCAAGTCAAATTCAGGTGTTAAAAGCAGACCTTTATTCTTCTGTGTGATTTCAAGTGTTTGTAAAATCACATTGGGACTTTACATGTTTCCCCTATGGATTATGCTGGCATTAACTACTGTGTATGTGTGTGTGTGTGTTTTTTTTTTTTCTCTTTATGAAAAGGCTAAATACCTGTGTGGTCACGTGATCCTACTCCGCTCTTCTTCCACGATCTATGGAGAAAAGCGGGAGGGGCCAAGATTACCCTGTTACGTCAGGTGGCCAGCAAAGGGGATCACATGACTGCACAGCGGTGGTGTGGGAAAAGGTATTTATCCTTTTTTAATTTAAAAAAACCCATACAATGTACTTATTGGCAGCGTAATCAGTAGGGGATACATGTATATTTGCTGCATATTGCAGCTGAATAGTGGCGATGGGGTAGGGAGAAGAGCCGCTCTCACGCTGACAGGCAGGAAGAGAGGGGGAGAGACTGAAAGCAGAGAGTGGGCTGACCGAGGCACGTAACCTGACCACGGTAATCATGGCTCAGCAGCCATGATTTCTGTGGTCAGCACAGACAGGGGACACAGGAACAGGCAGGATCAACCAGGTATATTACAAGATAGGAACATGCTATAGATCATTCTTGAAAGAAACTGTTTTTTTTTTTTTAGGGTTACAAACACTCTAATGTCCCTGCCCTTCTCTCGCTTCTTGCAATCTAAAATGACTATTGAGGATTTTTTTTTGTTTCCTCTTTTGAATTTTCACCCAAACAAGAATGATGTGTCACTGCTCCCACAGCCTCTTGGGATTACCCTGCCACATACTCCAGGAGGCTGCAGGAGTATGGACGCACAGCGATCATGGGTGGGGCTGGCGAACATCATTGTGGACTGGCTGCTTGAAACTGTAACAGGCAGTTGGCTCCTCATCAGTGGGGAGGACCAAGATAGCGGTGTACGACCCTATGTTACACCTGAGCAGTAAGTTAAAGTAAGACAACACCAGATCCACAGGTCAGGTGAGATGTGATCTGAGGACCGTGCTGCATAACTGGTGAAAGGGGGTTAAAAAAAAAAATGCAAGGGGGAGTGAAGATCCTCTTTAAACGGCTTGCAAATTTAAAAGACTCATGCAATGCTCTATTAATGAGTACAGGGTTGTATTGATTTGTGCTTTGATTATTGATGATACAACACCAGAGTATGTCAAGCCCATTTCTCTGGTGATTAATAGACATCTGGGACAGTTGGATAAGTGAGATAGATTGAATCTATTGCAATACACGTGGAATGGATTCTTTAACACTTTATTTTTTTTTATTTTTTTTTATCTATGCTCAAAATGGCATTTGCTCTGAAAATGACTCATTGTTAATTTTTACTTTGCTAATTAACCTTGCTCCTGCTGTGGTACAGTCATGCTGGTTTCAGGATTCTTAGCCTCAGACTTCTGATTACGGCATCGCGCTATTCCTGTCTCCAAAAAGAAACGGTGACAATTACTGGGATTTTCGTTGTATTTCTGTTGGCAGCCAGACATAACGTTCCAATGAAATTTGCTTCTTAACTACTTCAGGGCTACCGACATTTCCTCCCATAGGACAAAGTTTGCCGGTTTTATGCCAAATAATACTGCACTTTGTAGTTTGACCTTCCATAGTGTGAATGTTGGGGGTGGGGAGGCGAATCACATTGGGCTTTAACTTTGGTACCAGATTTGTATGCATGGATTTTAGTTTTCTTGGATCGTCGTTAGGAAAAAAAAAAACGGGGAAATCATCTGAAAACTGCTTTTACGTAATTAACCCCAAAATATGTGTGGAAGTTTCCAAATATTAGGTACATAACATAACATAGCAGGATACTAAGGTCCAAAGTTAAAACATTTTTTGTTGGGTTAGGTTTTTTTTTTCATTAACTTGTGGCACGTGTGAACAAAAAATCTGCATCCAAGTCGAACTAAAGTCAAATCCTTTTTTTATTTGTTTTTTAATTTTATTTTCGATAGTAAGGGAGGGGTTATACCTGTGTAAGTCCTCCCCCCCCCCCCCAATCTGTGTTCCATTGGGGAGGTTTCTCTTCATGTCCTGTCCCATAGCCAAAACAGGAAGTGAGAGTAAATCACTCCACAGTGAGGGAAACCCTGGCTGTCGCCAGAACTGATGTCCCCTTTGGAAGATTACTGTTCTGGGGACCGCCCAAAATTTTGAATAATTTTTTTTTTTACTTACAGAAAACAGGACAAATAGGGTTAATCTCCCGAACAGGCATACAGACAGCAATAAAAACTGACAGGGGTTCTAATTTCTCGTCACTCTTTTCAGAACTAAAAAGAAAAAGTTTTGCCTTCAGTTATACTTTGAATGCTAGTTTAGGGTAATACTAAAGAATACGCATAATACTTTCATAAATTTATAGCATAAAGGTAAAAATAAAACCTTTTCATATATTTAACCCCTCATCTGCATACACTAACCTGCTGTCTGTTGTCACAGCAGCCGGGTCCTCTGAAGTTTGCACTGTTCCTGAAGTTCCTTGTAGGGGAGGGATTGGCTCCTTCAGCTGTCTGTCAGGAGCTGGGGAGGGGCTTGTGAGGTGCTGTGTGTTTGAATGGACACACACAGCCCTGTCTGGGGGCACACATGTATGCCTCCTTACTATATGGTGAGCTAAAGGAGACCCCTACAGACTGGAGGGGCAGGAGTAGCACTTCAGGGACTGGCTACTACACCTTAAAAAGAGATGTGTTTGCACTAACAAGACTACACATATTATACTTTTAACTTCCATGATATAAATTAGGAAAAAAAAAACAGGGCTTTAAATCACTTTAAGGTGAAGATAATTTGTTGGATATGTGCAGGAACACCTTTTGCAGGTTTAGTGGAAGCACAGATTCAGATAATGAAGTAGAAGCAGGGAGATCCTTGCAGTGCAGGTCCTCAGTTACACATTCTCTCCAGCAAGGGGAACAGTCAGCAGCACAGTAGTCACATCACCAAATGAGACTGTCAGTTGGGGACAGCAGTGCTTTAGGTGATCACCCACTGCAGATGAGGTTAAAGAACAGGAATGCCTAGACATAGTCACATGGCAAGAAGTGTACTACTATGTTTAGAAGGAATTCTACACAGCATACATTCCAGGGTTCTGATTAGGTACAAGTAGTATGTTTAGATGTTTCTTACATTCTTTGTAAGAAAGGAAATCTGTACTTTTGAGTTCCGGTTTACTTTAAATGTCAGTTTCAGAGAGCAGCTCCTGCAGTTGTGTTTTAGGCTGGCATTTTGTCAAAGACAACACTTTATGCCTTGAAGGTATTCAGATTATTAGGCATTCATCAGTTTTGTCATCTTCTACTAATTATCTATGATAGTTGAGTACATTCAGCTTTGTATGAAAGTGCCAAGTCTTGTGATCAAGACGTTGCATAGAAAGCATGCAGATTGTAGACCAAACAAAGTGTCCCAAAATACTTTGTGTTACTCAACTTACAGCAGTAAAATCAGTCTGTAAATGCAGTAAAGCATGCTTGTTATGCTCACTCTGGAAGCTAAGGGGTTAATCCTCTGCATTGTTTAAACACCCTGCTTGATCCTCTCTGCACAGATTCTCCTTTCCTTCCTCTGACACCAGAATAGGCCCGGATTAGACAGATTTCCTGGAGTCAGGCTGCAAATGCTCAGTTTGGTGTGTGGTTACATTGCTGTATTGTTTCCATGGAAGAGTGCATGTGATCAGCACAGGGCCAATCAGCACTGTCCAGACAGAGGGTCCAGGGGTCCTGCATCCTGATAGTGCAGCCAGTGAGGTATGAAAACTCCTCCTACAAGCTTTAACCAGACACTGATAAAAGTCCCAAGACTGCTCTATACTGCTGATGAGAAAAGGTATTTGGCAGTTTATATTTACTAAAATAATTGCATTTCAATGTTCTGTGTATGGTGTGAGACCAGATATAGTGAATGCAGAGTCCTGGGTTTAGCAGCACTGTAAGGGTCCTTTCACACAAACGATCCGATCAGATCAGCCTGTCAGTTTTTCAGGCGGACCTGATCGGATGCTCCATGCATCCCTATGGGGCAGTGGATGTCAGCAGAGACATGACCGCTGATACCCACTGCTATCCGATTCAATCTTTTCCGTGAAATCCGGATGGATGGAAACCCTATTTTCCATCCGTCCATCGGATGGGATCGGATGAGAACGGACAAGTGGTCCGTTCTCATCTGATTCCCCCCCATAAAGGACAGCGGGGATCTGACAGCTCTGTCTCTGCACAGCTGTCATCCACCTGCTCAACCGGGAATCAGCGGATCGTTCCCCCGCTGAGCAGAACGTACTCCGTCGGCGGATGCGGGCCGTGTGAAAGGACCCTTAACTCTGTCTTTGATTTGCTAAATGTATAAGCAGATGTGTAGTTGTATGGGGACATTATAGTGCCAAAGTCATAGCTCCTTGAAACTCTAAACAATTTCTGGAAGACAACCAGCCACAACCTACATTACGGGAAGTGTAGGCATGTACCCTTGG
The DNA here is from genome assembly GCF_965119305.1 of Pelophylax lessonae. Lineage (NCBI taxonomy): Eukaryota > Metazoa > Chordata > Amphibia > Anura > Ranidae > Pelophylax > Pelophylax lessonae. Next base: position 479,756,981 of record NC_138772.1, read on the forward strand.
TAGTCCTGCTGACAGAATTTAGATGTGCCAATTAATACAAGAGCTTTAATATTTTTTTTTTCTCTTTCCTCCTTTTTTTTTTTTCTCTTTTCTCTCTTCATATTAATATTTGTGTGTATGGTAAATGCCAGCATGCTCACCCACAAAGAAATATAGATGCACTCCCAGGTCCTGCAGCAGAGATCAATAAAAGCAACAGCATTGTATTGTCCATGTTTACATGGAGTCCAGTCCATCCATCTGTCTATTGTGGCACGTCTGTGTATAAGCCATAATACACAGCTAGATTTATATTTTTTTATTTTTATTTTTTACTTTTTCAAGCCACCTAATGCTTGCAGGGTTACCTGATGCTCAAATTCTATCTGATTTCAGCAGGATGAGCCTGAAATTTGAGCTGCACATGGGGGGCCTACTGACAAACTTGTATATGGCCTATGATAAACCAGGAAAGTATGGAAATCCTAATTTCCTGATCATATTGTCTTTTAATTTATATTCTTAAGGTGACTTGTATTATTCTATAGCAGCCTTTTTCAACCAGGGTGCGGTGGCACCCTGGTGTGCCTCCTGGGTTCTTCAGGGGTGCCTTGGCAAAATGCCTATAAATTGCAACAAATTGCCACAGGTTTTAACTTTGCAGTACTACAACCCTTGGCACCGTGCAGGTCAGGGCACTGGCATCCTGACAACCAATTACATCACTGGTTGATAAGGAAAACAACGGGTGCTTGCATAGCATCCTTGTTTACTCTTCCCCCTCTCCATCAGCGCTAGGGTCACATTGGCAAGTAGAAGAAGAGACACTGAAGGAGAAGAGAAACTCTAGAATACTAGTCAGTGCCAGTTTGCAATTGTGGAGGAATAAGCCACTTCTAATGTTAGATGGCCCATGTGTATGGATTTTGCTGCTATATGTAAAACTATTATTTTTTTTTTTTTTTTTACATTTTAGAATGGGGTGCCTCGAGATTGTGCAGAATTTTTTAAAGGTTGCCGCAACTGAAAAAAGGTTGAGAAACGCTGTTCTAGAGACCCTATCAACTCCTACCCTAAGGCCCTGTTCACACATGAGCATTTTTCAGATCATAAAACGCTCAACCTGAAGTTCCAAAACGCCCAACAAGCAAAATTGCATTCATTTTAATGGCCCCTGTTCACATATGATCATTTTGTCGCCTGAAGTTCAAAAAAGTACATGAGGTTTTTTTCTGGCAGATTACAAGCGTTTTTGTGCAGATGTCAATGCCTGCCTCCAAACACCTGCTAAAAAGGGCCTGAAAAAACGCCCGAAACAGATACGCTCAGGTGTGAATGGAGCCTTAAAAATCAAGTGATACTAAACACACACTATTTAATTTACATTACCCTTCTATTTCTGTATGTGGATGATGGCACTGTAGTTATTTTAAAAAAAATACCTTTTTCCTAATCGATATACAGCTGTCAAATGTCCCAGATCTTTCCCAACCTGTCTGCAGGAAAATACAGTGCATTGTGAAAGTATTCGGCCCCCTTGAACTTTTCGACCTTTTGCCACATTTCAGGCTTCAAACATAAAGATATAAAACTGTAATTTTTTGTGAAGAATCACCAAGTGGGACACAATCATGAAGTGGAACGAATTTATTAGATATTTCAAACTTTTTTAACAAATAAAAAACTGAAAAATTGGGCAAAATTATTCAGCCCCCTTAAGTTAAGACTTTGTAACGCCACCTTTGCTGCGATTACAGCTGTAAGTCGCTTGGGGTGTGTCTCTATCAGTTTTGCACATCGAGAGACTAAAATTTTTGCCCATTCCTCCTTGCAAAACAGCTCGAGCTCAGTGAGGTTGGTTGGAGAGCGTTTGTGAACAGCAGTTTTCTGGTCTTTCCACAGATTCTCGATTGGATTCAGGTCTGGACTTTGACTTGGCCATTCTAACACCTGGATATGTTTATTTGTGAACCATTCCATTGTAGATTTTGCTTTGTTTTGGATCATTGTCTTGTTGGAAGACAAATCTCCGTCCTAGTCTCAGGTCTTTTACAGAATCCATCAGGTTTTATTCCAGAATGGTCCTGTATTTGGCTCCATCCATCTTCCCATCAATTTTAACCATCTTCCCTGTCCCTGCTGAAAAAAAGCAGGCCCAAACCATGATGCTGCCACCACCATGTTTGACAGTGGGGATGGTGTGTTCAGGGTGATGAGCTGTGTTGCTTTTTCGCCAAACATAACATTTTGCATTGTTGCCAAAAAGTTTGATTTTGGTTTCATCTGACCAGAGCACCTTCTTCCACATGTTTGGTGTGTCTCCCAGGTGGCTTGTGGTAAACTTTAAACGACACTTTTTATGGATATCTTTAAGAAATGGCTTTCTTCTTGCCACTCTTCCATTAAGGCCAGATTTGTGCAGTATACGACTGATTGTTGTCCTATGGACAGAGTCTCCCACCTCAGCTGTAGATCTCTGCAGTTCATCCAGAGTGATCATGGGCCTCTTGGCTGCATCTCTGATCAGTCTTCTCCTTGTATGAGCTGAAAGTTTAGAGGGGACGGCCAGGTCTTCGTAGATTTGCAGTGGTCTGATACTCCTTCCATTTCAATATTATCGCTTGCACAGTGCTCCTTGGGATGTTTAAAGCTTGGGAAATCTTTTTGTATCCAAATCCGGCTTTAAACTTCTCCACAAAAGTATCTCGGACCTGCCTGGTGTGTTCCTTTTTCTTCATGATGCTCTCTGCGCTTTAAACGGACCTCTGAGACTATCACAGTGCAGGTGCATTTATACGGAGACTTGATTACACACAGGTGGATTCTATTTATCATCATTAGTCATTTAGGTCAACATTGGATCATTCAGAGATCCTCACTGAACTTCTGGAGAGAGTTTGCTGCACTGAAAGTAAAGGGGCTAAATAATTTGGCACGCCCAATTTTTCAGTTTTTTATTTGTTAACAAAGTTTGAAATATCCAACAAATTTCGTTCCACTTCATGATTGTGTCCCACTTGTTGTTGATTCTTCACAAAAAATTACAGTTTTATATCTTTTGTTTGAAGCCTGAAATGTGGCAAAAGGTCACAAAGTTCAAGGGGGCTGAATACTTTCGCAATGCACTGTGTAAGGAGGAGGAGCTTCTAGTCCTCTGCTGCTGGTCACATGTTAAAAAAAAAAAAAAAGCCTTCGGAATACAGACTAAAAAAATTAAATTGTTTTAATTTGTCATACAATTATATATTTTAAATCAAGTTTTTATTATTTTTTCGCAATACCATGGTGTGGGTAGATTTCTGACAGTCACAGGCTGTGTCACACTCCATATTGTGTGGTAGAATAAAAGGGAAGGGAAGCCTCTATAAATATACATTTAATATTCAATGCCCATTGTGTTTAGCTGGTTAGTGGCATGGCGAAGAAGGGAGGGAGTGGGCTGTCATTTACCACTGTGTATACGCCCACACGTGTGACTCTATAGTTACATGGACTGCTCATATGTGATAGGGAGGAAATGCTCAGCATAAAACATTGGACATTCCAACTGTATGTGAATCCTTACTGAGTTTGGGTATGATACTGTCATTTCAATGCAGGGTGGATAAAAATCAACTTTAAAAAAATGAATAAAAAATTGGATTTTTTTTTTTCATTTAAAGTGTATTTTTTTTTATCAAATTTATTTTAATAATTGTTTGGGTGTAAACCTCTATCTAAAGATAGTTTTCTATTTAAGATACATTAATAATTTAGTTTATTCAGCATGAAATGGAGCTTAGTTATGTAGCACGAGGCTGTATTTTCTGCAATATTTACATTTTTGGTAAACTAATGCAGTGAATCCAAGCTCTGCACGCTGAGATAACATGCACTGCATTGATGCATTCACCCAATTTCACACTACCAACAAGAATGATTTCTTTCCTTTTTAAAGAGCACCTGTCATTTCAGATCCATCATGGCAGCGTCTGTTAGCGAGCATCCACTCACCTGCCGCCACCACATCCCTCACCTTGTTGTGTCACTGCCGCATCACCAGCTGTCCCTTTTAAAATTAATGGGACTATCAGTGAGTCAACAGCGGGTCAGAGGAGGAGCCGCTGTGGGACAGGGATGACAGTTGCCCTTTAAAAATTATAATTTAAATCGAGTTGATTTAAATCAAGGCTTTGTACTAGTGATTTAAATTAAATCCACCCTGTCTCAAGGCTTCTATAAAATAGGTCCAACTCTTGTATGGGCATGGATACTGATGTGATATTGTGGTTGGAAATGTCTCTGGTTGCATTTGTTCTTACTGAGATGTGTTTTTTTTTTTTTTTTTTTTTTTTTTTTTTAGTATTGAAATTCCCAGTGAAGATAAAATGTTGCTGAAGGCTTTTAATTTATCACTAGTGCAGCCTGTGATATTTTCTGCTCTACGTCTCACAGCAGCATGTTATGATGTCCCATTAATGTAGTGTATCTGTAATTCTTCCTGCCTGCAGCTTCTTTATAGATGTTTTGATAATCTAGTATATGTAAATTTAGTGGCAGAATTCTCGGGTAATATACTGTACCAATTCTCAGTTATCACCTCCCAAGAATGCTATTCCTTCTCTCCCCAGCTATGTTGTAACTTGTGATCGCTCCAGGAAAGGTAGTTGGTATAAAAGTAATAAATGGGATTTTACGATGCATATTTGAAGTAGAATGCTTTCTGGTGCAACAGGACCGGTGGTAACATGACCGTATTGCCAGTGAAGATGGTGACGCCATGGTACCATGCCCAAAATGCTGCCAAGAGCCTCTACAAAAATTGGCACCTGTCCTTAGGCTAACCATACAGAATTTAGTTTTAGATTTTTTTTTTTTTTTGGTTATTAAAAATATCCGTTTGATTTTCTAATCATTAGTGGGGTGAAATGGACAAAGGTTTGCAACTACATTGATGAGAAAATTCAAAAGAAGGATGGAAATTGTTTCTTGAACAGTTGAATATCTAACTGTTAATGTGAACAGGAAAGTTGATTTGCTCCAAAATGTTGAAAGCAAATTATTTTTTGAAGTATGTTTTGAATGACAGTCATCAAGTTATCAAATGTACTTATAAGTATTTTCGTATGAATGTTCGTACAAAAAGCTACTATATGGCCAGCAGAACAGCCCTTCCACCTTTTTAAGGCTTCCATCCTAGCGTCTATTCTTTATTTACAGCTTTACAGACATATCACTAGAACACGGAATATCCCACAGGGCTGGTATGGCTCTCGGAATCTCCATGGTCTGTTACTTGTAACCTTTTAACTAACCTTGTTATTTGGCACGTATTTGGCAACCTATTTGTTTGTGACTCGGGCAATGTCAAGGCAGTTACTTCATACTCGATTTTAATGGGCTAAACAATGTAACTGATACCAATGCTTTGGGGGGGTTATATAGATGTATTTTTACAGGTTTTGGAGACCGTCTTAAGGTAAAACTAGGCGCACACAATTTAAAGTAGAACTTCACTCTCAATCAACAATGGACTATTTTTTTTATCCTTATGCTGCAAGCATTGGTAGTTAGATAGGGAATAATATCTCTATTACTTGTTTTAAACTTTTTTTTTTTTTTTACAGTTACTTTCTGGTTTCCATGCCTAGGTAAATTATGTCATACATCCCAAGAGTCTTCAGGAGAGGAGAGAGGGAGCTCAGCCTATGCCTGAGCTAAGAGCAGATAGATTCTAGGAAGTAAATTATATTATCTGCCCTTACTCAAGATGGCCATGCCCAGAAATGCTAGGGGGTGTTTTTCAAAATGATTTCTCTGAAAAATAAAGCATGGAGACATGGATGGATGGGGGAGATTGCTTCAAATAATACAAATTAATTACAGTACATTGTATTCTTGGTTTGTGGTGCTCAAATGCAGTGCAGTTCCACTTTCAGTTACATTGTCCCTTCTTTTTCTGTATGTGGATGATGTCACTCTAATTATTTTAGGAATAAAAGAAAAAAATCTAGTTCACAGAGCCAGATTCACTTCCACCTCCGTCCACACAGGTCTCTATTCGATCAATGCCTCCAAGGGTTTAGGGATGCGGTTCCCTTAAGAATTTATGCGGCCATAGTACAAGCTCTCAATAAAATGAACATAAAGAGAGGGCTCCTATAGTGTAGTAATATTATCCAACTGCCTAATTTTTTTAAAGAAACACACTCGCATAATAAAAGTATGTATTTATAAAGCCATGTACAAAACAAAATAACAGACCACCTATTGCATCACTTCCGGTCTGTCATCTTCATTCATACCCTACTTGCTACTTCAGTCATGTGACTTCACCCTGATAAAGTCACGTTATTGGTGACAGCGCGGACCTTAAGTGATGCAATAGGAGGTCCGGTATTCTGTTTTGTACATGGCTTTATAAATACTTTTATTATGTGAGTGTGTTTTATTCAATAAATGAAGTGGTTGGATAATATTACTACACTATGGGAGCCCTCTCTTTATGCTTGTGCTATGCTTTATGCTATGTACTCTGACCGCATGAATTCTTAAAAAAATTCTTAAATTCATCTCTAAACCCCTGGAAGCATTGATCCAATAGAGACCCATGTGGATGGAGGTAGAAGTGATTCTGGTTCCATGAACTGGGAGAGTTTTTAATGATATCTGCTTCACTCTTCCATAGTGGAGGTGAGCGTTCTGGGAGCCTAGAGGGACCACGTTGTGTCCTACGCAGGATTAATATTATTCAATTCACAGTAGAGTGGGTCACAATAATCACGGATGGTTATAAGCATTGCAACATCTGATAGCATTATTTTTAAAGGACTGTAAATTGTGTGATTGACTTTTATTTTGCACATTTTGATAAGCTTTATTTATGATTACTGAGTAGATTGTAATGTATTGCGTAACATAGTCCCAATTTATGTACATTTAGTATTTGTATATCAGCAGCGCTACACTTAGTTCTTATTTTTATTGTGTGTGTTGCATATCGGTAGCGTGACTTCATCTGATTGGATGCAATCCCTGTTTGGCTGACAATTTTACACCTGGCTCCTTAGACAAGTCAATTGAAAAATTTACTTTTGTTAACCTGGATGCCAACATGGCCACTATCGCTGGAGATTAAAGTAGAGTATGGCCGGTTTTAGTCCTCTTCTTTACCAGAATGTCCATAAATTCTTGATGGTCAGCTAGCCTCCTGGCGGCTCTGTTAGTCATCCTAAGCATACTGCAATGATTGGCAACTGTGGTAAATCAAAGTGAGCCTAAATGTGACCAATCCACCTAAAGGTAGGCAAGATATTCGACCACTCTCAGTTGATTAAAATTTAACAAAACTTTATAAAAGTGCTCCAGCTTTCTGCTCTTCTTCTACTTCGGTTGGTGCAGGAGTTTTGGATTCGCTTTCTGTAACTGTATTGTGCCCAGCTTGCATGTCATATGCTCTTTTCTAAGTGGTGGCTGCTCATGCAAGCGCACTGCGCCTCTGCACCAAAGCTTGTAGGCTTCAGTGGACATGGACATCCAGATGACAGTGCTGGAAAGTTCTGGGGAGGATTCATACTGGCAGGGTGCAATAAAAAAAAAAAATTACAGAAATGAATGCATAACTTTTTTTATTTTTTTATATCTGTGATTTTTACTTCTGTAGATCATTTCATTATTGTCCTACTTTAAAACCATCATTGGGAGATGGGGGAAGTTTCAGATGGGCATGGCCGGTTAGAAAGCATGGTTAATGTTGCTTCTTAGGACTTTGCCTGGGCACAGCAGAAATTTCCCAGCATTCATTAGATGGAAACTAGCTGTAAAAGGTCACATGCAATTTATTGCAATGGCTGTTGCAATTAGGTCTTGTACTCAGAGGAGTGGGGTAGAGCTTTTCATCTGGATTAATTTTTCGCACGTTGGTCTGTGTAATCTGAATAAATGTTTAGCCTTTGTGGGCCTCCTAAGTCTACATATTTAGATATATTCTGAAACTGTTTTTTGTCTTGCTCCCCTTTTTGATTTACAGAGGCAAAGCGTTTTTAGTTTGAGGCAGGCTGGAACATGTGTCGGTGTGACCAGATTTGTCCGTGCATCGCAGGAAAACACAAGGAGGGGAAGTTTTTGAGTTGTATTGTTTCCTCCTTGTTAAGCCTTTATTCTGGTCTCTGAAGCAGAACAGCCTTTGCGGGAGGGTATTATGTGCAAAGCTGCGAGTTGGTCAACAATGACCAATTACACCGTGGCGTGGATGGTATTTTGGATTCTGGGCAGGGGCCATGCTGCTAATACAGAAATTAGATTGACATTTTAATTGAAAGTCTGCAGTGTTTTCTATTCTCTATAAAAAGCTACAATAATCTAACACTGCAGAGAAACTATTGCAAGAAAATAAAATTTTCCTTTTAGCTATGTGTGGTCAATGAGTATTTTTTTTTACTATTCAGAATTTTTTTGGGCGTCTATCATATATTTTGTATTTATTGTATATTTACCTGCCAGGCTAGCTGTTTGGTCAAATGACCGTCACGGGGATTTGTACTTTTTCAGAATAGTTCAACCTGCTTTAAAGCAAAATTAAACCCTTCTATTCACCGAGGACAAAGCCATCTCTCTAGCTTGGCAGTTGCCAAGGTCCTGTGCTGCACACATGACCAGCAACGACAGCAGCCATTTAGCCCCATTCACAACGAGTGTTTTGTTGCACGATTCCCAAAGCAGTCAAGTCGAAGAGATCCATCATTCGCAATAGGCCTGTTCACACGGAGCGTGGTGTTGCTTGTCGCCCATCATGTGAAGCTAGAAAAAGTACATGAGCTTCTTTGCAACAGAATAGAATGTTTTCGGCCCCATAGACTTTAACATGTAAATGCGCGTTTTTGAAGCGCTTCCATTTCAACATTTACGGGGTGTTGGTGTACAAAACACCCCCCCCCCCCCCCCCGCAAAAAGCCTCTAAACCTTCCTGCAGATGTCATACTCGATTATAAATGAAGCTATTGGTCAAAATTTCTATCCATCTATAGCCATTTATGCTCAACAGAAGTCCATCTAATGATCCTCTTGTGTTGAAAGGGAGTGTTGGAAAATTTTAAGTCGATCAGCAGTTGCATCGCTGAGCAGTGTATTCTCCCCGCTGTCAGAATACAATAGCTTGGCGGGAAGGATTCCTCCATCAACCTTGCTTGTGTGGATTGGGGAATCTCCTGTTGTGTTTTTTTTGTTACATTTAGGGTCCTTTCACACCTGTCCATTCCGCCGACGGACTCCGTTCTGCTTAGCGGGGGATCAATCCGCCGACGGACTCCGTTCTACTTAGCGGGGGATCAATCCGCCGTTCCCCGCTGAGCAGGCCGATGACAGCTCCGTCTCCTCTCTGTGTGCGGAGACCAAGCTGTCAGATCCCGCTGTCCTCTATGGGAGAATCGGATGAGAACGGACCGCCTGTCCATTCTCATCCGATCTGATCTGCCAGACAGATGGAAAATAGGGTTTCCATCCGTCTGGATTTGACGGACAGGATCGGATCAGATGGCAGCGGGAGTCAGCGGAGATGTCTCCGCTGACATCCGCTGCCCCATAGGGATGCATGGAGCATCCGATCAGGTCCAAAGGGGTTTGAAAGTTAAGCAGGCAATAGATGATCCGATTCAACCACAATAAGGCCTCCTGCACACTGGGCATTATAAATAGCGTTAGCTGTAGAAAGCTGTAGCTTTAAAGTGAGTTTTTCAGCATTTTTGCAGTAGCCTTTTTCATCGTTTTTTATTTTTATTTATTTTTTTTTTTAACAAAATTATACTCCCACAAAAGCACATGGCTTAAAAACGCTGATAAATGCGGAATAGCCACTAATTTTTACAGTTGAAAAATTCCTCTCAAAACTCACTAGTTCTAGGTTTTTCTCCAGCCAGAAAACGCCATCCCTGCCAGGAGAATAAAGTGATTATTGCTAGCGGCTATAATCGCATGCTAGAATGCTCTTTATATTGCTGGTTGTATCCAAGTGGATCGGTGGATTGACTTGGGTACAATCAGCCTGCCCATACATGGTTCGAATCTCCGCTGGTCCTTGCCGAACCGGCCAATATTTGAACCATTTATGGTCAGCTTTAGAGCGGATATGAGAACAATGGTAGCTGTGACAGTTATCACCAGAGGAATTCCTTGACTGTTTCACTTATTGCGCATGCGCTAGCAGGCGAATTGTAAACGTAAACACTGCAGAAAACAATATTGCTATGTTAGATTAAGGATTTAATAACCTTTTTATTGAACATTTCTAATTTTGAGTTTCCTTTTGGGAAAACAAAATGCTTTAAACCTTATAAAAAAAAAAAAATGCAGCTGCTCAATACAAATGCCGTCATCTTGTAGGTAATGGCAGAGACTTGATTATGATCTGTTATCAACTCCCTCTGGAAATCCATACTATATCAGTCAGAGAAAATGGAGAGCTCTGTATATACAGCATGGTCCTGGCCAGGTCCGTGCCCTATGGGATACTTGCTAATGTTTAGTTGCATGCACTTCTATTGTGATGTGTGCTGAATGTGAACTGGTGATATTGCATACCGTGGTGACACTGTTGCAACTTTGCCAATTAATGGCTTGATGCATCCCTTCTTACCTTTTTGTGTGTTAGTGTTTTTTTTTTTTATTCCCCCTTTTTTGGCATTTCAAGTTCACAGGGACGATTGGTGTGATATTCTAAGTGGCTGCTAAGCACGTAAGCTTGGCCTCACCGTTTTTAAGAATGCATAACGAGGACGTACATCTGTTCCCAACATTTTGTTTGGTTTACGTTCCTTTCATTTCCTGTTTTTATTGCCAATACATGCTTTGCATTTCTGAAAACTGAATGAATGTGAGTCACCTTGGAAAAGGCAATCTGAAAAAGAATGTTTGCAATAGTTGTTCTCTGTCTTATTTGTGTAAGGAGACCTTGTTGCGTACATTGAGAAACTGGCAATGTGAAGAGTCTTTGTGGGGAAGTGTAACCACATACAAAATCGGCCTCGTGAAAAGTAGAGTTTAATTTTCTATAGCAGTGGTCTCCAAATTGCAGCCCGTGGGACAGATGTGGCCCTTTGCTTACCTTTTATTCAGCCCTTGGTGCACTGTTCTCCTACTGATATCGGGCATTAATCCTCCTACTATCACCAACACAACCATTCCTCCCACTGGCGCCCACATTGAGGCACTATTTCTTCCATGGACACTAATGATGGGGCACCATTTCTCCCACTGACACCCACATTGGGACTCTAATTCATCCACTGACACCAATGATGAAGGATATTTCCCCCCACTAATACCAATGATGGGGCACTATTCCTTCCATTGACACCAATGATGAGGCATTATTCCACCCAGTAATACCAATGATGGGACACTCCTCCTACTGACCACAGGTGCAATATATAGTTTTTACTCCCACTGACCATCAAGCATGAGACATGGTCTACTCCCACTGATGCTGGGGCATTTTCTACTCTCTCTGGCTATAGTCTGGCCACCCCAAGGCCTGAAGAACAGTAAATTGGCCCTTTGTTTAGAAAGTTTGACCCTTGTTCTATAGTAACCTGTCAGCTTGTCCATCATCCCATACCTCCAAATGTATCATTACCATAGGGCAGTTATAGAGAGAACATAGAACAGTTGAGTTATAAGATACCTTGCGAAGCCACATTGGCCAAATTTTACACACTTGTGCCTAAATCCGGCACCAGAATTGTAGCGGTTCTCGGATTATTAAGAAGGGAGAAGGGAAGATGGTTTTATATTACCTGAGCTGCAGAGAGCCTTGAAACTTCCTCCCCTTTGGTCATCTATAAAGTATTTTGTTGATTCCTTTTCCTCTCCTGCCTCCAGTAGCTTTGTGTTTGCAGAAATGACAATGGTATGTGTAATTACAAACCTAGACAGTCCTGATGTTAACAGTAATAGAAAACCTTTATGGTACACATTTGCGCAGTGTGGTAACGCTTGTATGTTGCACTTTAGTGTGTGTTGCATTTTTAAAGCGTATCTAATCAAAGTAAAATGTCACTGCTTTATATTTTCACTATGCTTATGCCCTGTTGGGGTTGTTTCTTCCCTTTTTTAAAAGTGTGGTGCCCCTAGCATTGGGAGGTGCAGTCAGTGTTAACACTGATAAGTTAGAGCAGGGATTCACAAACTATGGCCCTCCAGTTGTTCAGGAACTACAATTACCATCATGCCTAGTCATGTTTGTGAATGTCAGAGTTTTACAATGCCTCATGGGAAGTGTAGTTCTGCAACAGCTGCAGGGCCATAGTTTGGGAACCCCTGAGTTAGAGAGTACTGGTGCCATTTGCACCTTGTAATTGAAGAGGTCAGTTACAAGATTTTGACTAGATGAACCAAGGAAAACCATTTGTGTACATTTTTTTTTTTTTTTTTAAATGATCCATTATTTCGGCAAAACATACACATTGAGAAGACCTCTTACATCAATAATGTAGTAGATGTAACTCGAGGGAAAATCTAGCTCTGTCATAACTTGCTTGTGGCTTATTTTACCTTTCTGCCTGCAACAGTGGTGCTGATTCACAAGCAATGAGTTTTGGATTTCCTTCTTAAATTTAAATCCAATTCCATAATATAGTCCGTTAAAATAATGGTGTGGCTGTGAAAATTTGGGGATTCCTGAGACGGAGTTGAAATGTCTAGTCTATAGTGACCCAGCTATTGAGGTTTTTTTTTTTTAATGAGTATAAAACATTTTCTTACATGGTTTAAATTTCAGTCAATTCCTGTAAATAGGTTGAAATTTTACATTTTTAATGGCCCTGCTAACACCACCCAGCTCAAAAAACTTAAATTGAGAAATCCCGGGAGCCAGGTGGAAAAAATCTCAGCTGCGCAATGACTGCAGCCAATCAGATGCAGGCACTCGTTGGGTATTTTGACAACTGTCGATGATGGCTACCTGAATACAATAGGAAGCAGTGAGAAATTTGTCTATCCACTTTGTTTAGCGTGGATGGGAAAATCTATGGATTTCTTTGTTTTTATGGCCAGCTTTAGTTGCAAGATAGAACGGAAAACATGCCCATAGAAAACTAATCATTGAACAGTTCCTGAAACTTTTTTTTTTTTTTTGACTGCTTTACAGTCACTACATGCTCTTGTTGCTCCAACAGGTTAAAGGCATTGGCACCCATCTATGCCTCCATGCACCCAAGGGTGCATGGACCTTTTAGTTATCCCTCTGATCTTTGTTAGTTCATTATGAAATGGACTAGTTGGGTTTTCATATTATGTAATGTTATACATTTGTTTTGCTTTTTATTCAGTCTTTACGTCATGTAATTGGATGTCTTTCATTGAATGTTGTGTAATTTCGCTTTGCAGAGAATACCCAACCATGTGCCAGGAAAAAGGGGGGGACCACATTTTTACTTGTACATGTTTGGATGATGGACATCAGCAGAGCTTCAACTCCTTCACTAAGCTTTAGGGGAAATGCCCTTGTAGACCTCAGTTTATTTAGAAATCCATAGCACACATCAATAGCTCTGATCAAAACTTGCCCCTCTTGTACATGGACAACCTCAGTACTGGTCATAGTAATCGGTTTCCACTCTGTAATGAGAACATAAAAGAATGTCAACCATACTCCACATAGCTCTTCTTCCAGTGGTTTTAAATAATCGATAAATTGACTGCAAGCAGCGATATCTCCACCCAGAAAAACCCTTCCTTCCTTCCTTCCTTTACTATCTCTTTTTGAGAAAGCCAGGAGTGGTGAAACGCATCATGGAAGGCTGTATTTTTTTTTTTTTTTTTGGTGTAGATATTACTGTGTCATTTATAAATGATGAAAAAATACTGCAAGAAGAGCTAAGTGGAGTGCGGCTGATATTCATTTTTATTCTTTGCAGGTTATCATTTTTTTGGGGTCAAAAACCATTGATTCTCTACTACACAAATACTGACTCCCAAGAAAGTTCTCATTTGGGTCACATTGAGGAGATTTCCCTTCATTTGTGAGAACAAGTTATACAAAAGTATATCACCGGAGCAAACACTCACTGAAACAAGTGTCTCCTTTAGAAGATTTTCCTCTCTAGACCTGTTCTGATAACTAATTTTAAATGTCATCACTCACTAACAGTGGTCACCAAGACAAACCAAAAACATTTCCCAAGATGGGTCGCATGCAGCTATTGATACTTTCATGTATTTGTTCCAGTTTCTCCATAGCCTCATTTTCAGACAAAAAGGCCTCCTATTTATTTGTAAAGTAAAAATAAGAAGTGAAGCATGTAGTTGGAACGGCCAAAGTAATGACTCCTTACTCAAGGCCTCTGTTTTCATAAAATTTCATAGCAACGTGCCTTAGGTTTTTTGGAACCTCTAAGAAGGGTTGCATTAACCACTTAAGCCCCGGAGGATTTGGCTGCTAAAAGACCAGGGGGTATTTTGCGATTCGGCACTGAGTGACTTTAACGGACAATTGCGTGGTCGTGCGACGCTGTACCTAAACAAATTTGACGTCCTTTTTTTTTCTCACAAACAGAGCTTTCTTTTTGTGGTATTTGATCACCTGTGTGATTTTTGTTTTGTTTTTGATCACGCGCTATAAACAAAAAAAGAGCGTCAATTTTGCTGAAATAACAATATTTTTCCCTTTTTATATGAAATTCCCCAAAAAAAATGTAAAAATCAAAATTTTTTAACATTTTCGGCCAATTTGTTTTATGCTACATATGTTTGGTAAAAAAAATTGCAAAAAGCGTATTTTGATTGGTTTGCGCAAAAGTTATCGCGTTTACTAACAAAGGGAAAGATTTTTGTTGTTTTTTTTTTTTTTTTAACGCGTAATGGCGGCGATCTGCAATTTTTTTTGCGGTACTGCGACATTGGGGCGGACAGATCGGACCCTTGACTGACATTTTTGACACTTTTGGGGTTACCAGTGACATTTCTACAGTAATCAGTGCTATATATATGCACTGTTACTGTAAAAATTACACTGGCAGTGAAGGGGTTAACTTTATTTGAGAGGGAGGGGCTGTGTGTGTCCCTAGGGGCGTGATTCTAACTGTGATTGGCTGTGGCTTGAGCTGTAGGAACACTGATCAATGGTCCTACATAGTAGAACCGTATGATCAGTGTTTCTACACAGGGGAGAATGACAGGCAGCTTGTTTACACTAGCCGCCTGACTTTCTCCCTCTCCACCGACGATCGCAGAGTGAGCGGCGGACATCGGGTCCGCCGGTCACACGCGCATGGGGGGGGTCCGTGACCGCGCCGCGCACTCGCCCCCCAGAGCCTCACAGGCTAGTGACGTACCGATACGTCACTCTGCCTGTGAGGGGCTGACCGCCGCAGTATATGTACTTGCGGCGGTCGGCAAGCGGTTAACTGTTGGGGGTAATGCTTTACTTTTTGTTTTTCCATGCAGTCAATTTTATTTGGCATCTTCAGTTTTTTAGTTGACAGCATTCTTAAGATAATTAAATCAAAGTAATCAATATACGCTGTACGAAAATGATTACAATGTCTTTGAAACCTATTAAAGGAAATATACTGGCAAGGAAAAATTGTGTTCTGAAAAATCCTGTAATCTGTTTAACTGTAGTATTATGATAAATTCTGACCATTTGTAGTGGTAACCAGCAATACATATTCATACTGCCAAGATTTGGTTTGTGCTCATTTACACTTGTCTGTGTTCCCAAATTCAAAATCCACTCCTGAGAGCTTAAAAGTGAGAATATTTTTACAAAAGCTGCTGACAAAATGAATTTGAGAACCAAGGTGAGATTACAGGTATTAAAGCTTCGATTGTAGCTGGTTATAAATTATGATAATTGATTTCACAGGTAGCAGTAGGTGTTGGGTAGATCCATAGACAAATGGGCTTATTCAGTAAGACATTGCAATTATAAAATAAATAATTGTATGTGTATGATCACCTAACATTTAGTCATGTTTTGGTTTCTTGGAAACTTGTTAAAGTGTTTGTTTGATTGCTAGATGTACTACACCTGTGTATTTTGTGTAAAATATGGTTGAGATGGTTTGAATTACTGTTTTTTTTTTTTTTAAAAAAAAACGATTTTTGCTTGCACGTGATTGAAGTCGGCACAACTTCCTCATTCGCTAAACTAAATTACTTTTTTTTTTTTTTTTTTTATTTGTAAAGTAAAAATGAGAAGTGAAAATTCACATTAGGGTCCTTTCACACGGCCGCTCCGTGTGTCTGCAAATCATCCTATTTTTTTGCGGATGATTTGCGGACATAATGTAAGTGAATGGCACTGCGGATGTCAGCGGAATACCATCCGCTGACATCCGATTTTCCTCCTTTCAGTTCTGTTCCGTTTTTACGAATGGAACACAACCCCATTTTTTCTTGCGTGTAAAAAACGGAAAGGAAGGAAAATCGGATGTCAGCGAGCGGTGTCATCCGCTGACATCCGCAGTGCCATAGACTTACATTATGTCCACATATCATCCGCAAACGGATGGGATGATATGCGGACACACGGAGCGGATGACACAAATGTCATCCGCTCCGTGGAAAAAAAAAAAAAAAGTCCCACAGCGGTCCTTTCACACGGAGCGGCCGTGTGAAAGGACCCTTAGAAGTGAACGTAATATTTTTAGTACATCAGGATGGCTATTATCCCTTTTTTTTTTTTTTTTTTTTTTTTTAGGGCCAGGTAACATTAACATTGGAGGGTAGGTAGATTTTTTGAAAACCAAAATAAGTTTCACCAAACCTGTTCTGTACTTTTACATATTTTGTGATGTAAAGAATACACTTTTGCAATTATATCAAAACTCTTAAATGTTTGCATAATTTTTATTAAACTTTTTAAATTAAATATTATAAATATTTATTTTATATTCATATACATTTTTTATTGAGCTTTGGCCAGACTTTTTTTATTCTCAATAGCTTAGGTAAGCTTTAGAACTTCTGCCATGTTTTCTTGGTGACTGTCCCCACCGTACTAACAAACATGGTGGTTTTCTTCCTCTGTCCAAATCCTAGTGATAGCCACTCCTTTCCTGTCCTAGTATCACCAGGACAAGAAGAGTGGAAAAATTATGATGATGATACGGACAACAATGACACCTGACAGAGGTCGTAACTGTACCCTACTTCACAGAACTTAAAAAAAAAAAAAGGTTTTGGCTGGAGATGGTTTTGGCTGGAGATGAGCTTTATTCGATAAGGCAAGAAGTATTATTAATAAAATTACACCTGCCCTATAAATTATGTATTTAAATAAAAATGGTTGAGGCAGCTACAGATGTTCCTGCTTGGATGTGATCTTTAGTTGTATCTGGAAATTATCTCGGTTTGAATGATATGCAGTGACATGCATATAATATGAGGTGATCCTCACCCAATCCTGCCAAAAGCATCTGGATCAGATATTGACTGAGTAGTCGGTGGGATACAACAGGCATTTCACAGGAGTGACTGCTGGATCAATTTTAGATTCTTCCAGCCAATGGTCTGTTTGATCACGAAGATAGGAATGTTACAGTGTTGTCCAAGAGTCATCTAGCCAATGGGAAGAATATTCCTTCTCTTCCTTGGTAAGACACAGTCTTAAAATCTCTGTTCACAATGTGGATTTACTAAAGACAATGACTTTAAGTGCAGTTGCACTTTACTTTCCCCAGAGCTTAGTAAATGTGGTAAAGCTCTGCTACTTTCCATCATCCAATCGTGTGCAAGCAAAAAATGTTTTTTTTTTTTCTTTCCTTCCTATTTTTTACAAAGTGACACTTTACCACATTTACATTTAATAAGGAAAATGAGCATGACCACCCTTGCAAAGTGAACAGTCTTGCCATTAGTAAATCTACTCCAATATGTCCAATTAATAAAATCGCTGATATCCGTGGAAACCATTGCCATTATTCTACCTGATGGAGGTTTGCTTATTTCCCTTGAAGCAGAATTTAGCAGGAGTACTTCGCTTACTTTTGCAAGAGAAGTGAGAGGGAAGAGGTGAGAATTTAAATGGGAACTCCAATTCTTCTAAATTTCCAGAAACCTATAGTGTGAGTTCATATTAAAAATATTATTTTTGATATGAAATGATCTCGGTAGAATTGTGCAATTTGGAGTAACGCGTATTATGGAGGCCACACACTTTTCAAAAAATGATTAATATTTTTTTACCATCAATCTCTTCAAAACGGGAATAATTGATCTATAGTCAACAACCCATTAGATCAATATGCCACATACAGGGAAGTGGATTTCAATCAATAGCTAAGATATGACCCTAAATTATTGATCACATCGCTGTTTCCACCATGTAATTTCTTAATCCAGTCAATCAAAATACAGTCACATTAACCACTTGCCGACCGCCGCACGACTATTTACTGCGGCAGTCAGCCCCTTGCAGGCAAAGTGACGTAGTACTACGTCGCTAGCCTGTGAGGCTTCTAGGGAGCGAGCGCGCGCCGCCGGAGGCCCCCCCCTGCGCCTGTGCCCGGCGGACCCGATGTCCGCCAGGCACTTGCGATCGTCCGTTACATCGGAAGAAAGGCAGGCGGCTGATGTAAACAAAGCCGCCTGCCATTCTTCCCTGTGTAAGAATGGTGATCAGACGGTTCTACTATGTAGGACCGTTGATCTCTGTTCTTACACCAGTAGCCATGTCCAATCACAGTTAGAAGCACGCCCCTAGGCATACCACCAAAAGAAAGCTCTGTTTGTGGGGGAAAAAAAGGACGTCAAATTCGTTTAGGTACAGCGTCGCACGACCGCACAATTGTCTGTTAAAGTCACGCAGTAAAAAAAATCGCAAAAAACCCCCTGGTCAGGAAGGGGGTAAAATCTTCCGGGGCTTAAGTGGTTAACAAACCCGGCATCTTCGTGCAAAAAAATCAATAAATCCCCTCCTGGGTGATTGACTCCATTTGATCAAATCTGATCTAAAGTGAGTCTAAATCTGTTAAAAAATAGGAAATTCTAGCGATTTGATTGTTTGAGAATTTGATAGTTTTGATCAAATCGCACATCAAATAAAAAAAAAATCTAAGTGTGTGGCCATCAATAAAGGCCTTATCGTGATCCACGGGGTTAAAGTTATAAATTACAATCGACTATTGGCTTGCAGATTCTTTTTCAACAAGTTAGACATAACACAACACATTTCTTTTCTTTTCTTTTTTTCCTCTCTATTTTCCAAAAGTGAACAGAGCCCTTCAGTAAGGGCAATAAAGCTTCTTTTGGAAACTTTCTGGGTGAGGGGGTATCTATTCGGGGATTATCGTGCATCAATGAGAGACATCTCCCACCTGCTGTTCCATCTCAAGGTCTCTCAGCTTGTCACATTGTGCTCGTCTCTAGCTGAGCAGCAAAAAGCATCACATTCTTCATTGGATATGTTAATTTAACAGCTCGAGATAAAATGTTTTTCATGCTTCCGCCAGAGAATAAAGAAGCATGTTTGCTGTGCTTGATAGGTGTTCTGTAGAATAATAGATAAATTGCACTTACTCCATGGCTACCCCCCACGCCTGACTCTTCTCTAGGGTCACTTTCATGTGATCTCCAGTACATTTAATTTTCTAAAAATAACCCAGCTATTTAAAGAAGCCAGACCACTTACTAGGCACCTTTTTTTATTTGAAGACACGGTGGTTGGTAATAGCTGAGCTGGAACAGTTTAAAAGCTGTGTTAAGCTCAAACTGTGGAAACTCAAATGTAGAAACTTCACGCAGATTTCTAAAAAAATGATTCTTTATATTCTACATATTCTGTTACACAAATACCAATATAATAATACACTGCTCAAAAAAAAAATGAAAGGAACGCTTTGAAAACACATGAGATCTCAATGGGGAAAAATATCATGCTGGATATCTATACTGATATGGACTGGGTCATGTGCTAGGAAGGAAAGGATGCAACGTCGTTTGATGAAAATGAAAATGATCAACCTACAGAGGGCTGAATTTCAAGACACCCCCAAAAAATCAAAGTGAAAAAATGATGCAGCAGGTTAGTCCATTTTGCTGAAATTTCATTGCAGCATTTCAAAATGGTACTCAGTAGTTTGTATGAGACTATGGGTAAAACTAGATCAAAATTTGCTGTCAAAATTAACACTACTCAAAAAAACTCAACACAGCCATTAATGTCTAAACCGCTGGCAACAAAAGTGAGTACACCCCTAAGTGAAAATGTCCAAATTGGGCCCAAGGTGTCAATATTTTCTGTGGACCATTATTTTTCAGCACTGCCTTAACCCTCTTGGGCATGGAGTTCACCGGAGCTTCACAGGTTGCCACTGGAGTCCTCTTCTACTCCTCCATGACGACATCATGGAGCTGGTGGATGTTGGAGACCTTGCACTCCTCCACCTTCCACTTGGATGCCCCACAGATGCTCAATAGGGTATAGGTCTGGAGACATGCTTGGCCAGTCCATCACCTTTACCCTCAGCTTCTTTAGCAAGGCAGTGGTCGTCTTGGAGGTGTGTTTGGGGTCGTTACCATGTTGGAATACTGCCCAGTGCCAGAAGAGAGAGGGGATCATGCTCTGCTTCAGTATGTCACAGTACATGTTGGTATTCATTGTTCCCTCAGTGAACTGTAGCTCCCCAGTGCCGGCAGCCCCCATGCCGCCCCAGACCATGACACTCCCACCACCATGCTTGACTGTAGGCAAGACACACTTGTCTTTGTACTCCTCAACTGGTTGCCTCCACACACGCTTGACACCATCTGAGCCAAATAAGTTTATCTTGGTCTCATCAGACCACAGGCATGGTTCCAGTAATCTATGTCCTTAGTCTGCTTGTCTTCAGCAAACTGTTTGCTGGCTTCCTTTTTGCATCATCTTTCGAAGAGGCTTCCTCCTGGGAGGACAGCCATGCAGACCAATTTTATGCAGTGTGCAACGTATGGTCTGAGCACTGACAGGCTGACCCCCCCCCCCCCACCCCTTCAACCTGTGCAGCAATGCTGGTAGCACTCGTATGTCTAGTTTCCAAAGACAACCTCTGGATATGACGCTGAGCATGTGTACTCAACTTGTTTGGTCTACCATGGCGAGGCCTGTTCTGAGTGGAACCTGTCCTATTAAACCGCTGTATGGTCATAGCCACCGTGCAGCTCAGTTTCAGGGTCTAGGCCATCTTTATGTAGAGCAACAATTTTTTTTCAGATCCTCCGAGTTATTTGCCATGAGGTGCCATGTTGAACTTCCAGTGACCAGTATGAGAGTGAGAGCGATAACACCAAATTTAACACACCTGCTCCCCATTCACACCTGAGACCTTGTAACACTAACGAGTCACATGACATCAGGGAGGGAAAATGGCTAACTGGGCCCAATTTGGACATTTTCACTTAGGGGTGTACTCCCCTTTTGCCAGCGGTTTAGACATTAATGGCTGTGTGTTATTTTGAGGGGACAGCACATTTACACGTTATACAAGTTGTACACTCGCTACTTTACATTGTAGCAAAGTGTCATTTCTTCAGTGTTGTCACATTAAAAGATATAATAAAATATTTCCAAAAATGTGAGGGGTGTACTCACTTTTGTGAGATACTGTAATATGCTGCCTGAATGGCAAGCTTAAAGCTAGTGTTAAACAGATCACATTGGAATCCCTAAATCTAAAGCTGGTCATAAATGGATCGAAATTCGTCAAGTTTAGCAAGTTCCCCGCCAATCTATGTCCATTCCTGTTAGAGAGAAGTTGATCTAATGCAGCCAATCCCCTTCATCACTGATCAATGTATTTGAACAGTGGAGGAGTCCCCACTGTCGGAATAAAATACAGCGGGGAAGATTCCTCCATCCACCACGCTTGTGTGGATAAGAGAATCTGGTTCTTCTTCTTTTCTTTTTATTGATCAACCCTCTGGCTTAAGGGTGGTTTTACAGATGGATGAAAATTTGGCCAATTCAACAAGGACCAGCCAAACGTCAGTTTGTGTGTGGCCCTTCCTGTTCAGCCATGCTGGAAACATTTATTCGATCGGTGTCTGAAGCCAATCAACTGCAGCCACTGATTAGTGATGCTTGTGTGGATTGGGGTTTTTTTTAGTGCGGGCTGCCGGCTGAGAAAAAAAAAAACAAAAGGAATTGTGCATACCCAGCTTGAAGACCATAGCAAGTAGTGGTAAATGCAGTTGGCATTTGGGGGTGTCTTCTTTTTTTTTTTTTTTTCCAATTGAGATTGCTATCAAACAAAAAGTATATAAGAAATACTTGACTACATCCATACAGTTTTACTCCATTACAGAATAAGGAAGATATTCAAGGTCATCTTCTGAGGCTTGTGGTGTAATATAGTGTAACTGGTCTGCAGCTCTGTGATTTTATATCCTCGCATTACTCTTGTGACATTTTTCTCTCGCGTAATGATAGTTTTGACAGTATGAGCCATGACCATGGACATTATTTGGTTCTCAGGTTATGTTTGCAGAAGTAGCTTTTTATGTGTAATGGTGTGTATTCCAATAAATGCAGGTGGCTTCTTCTGGTAAAGAATTTTAGCTTTGTGTCCTTCCATCACAGTCACTAGATACTGCCCTGAGTGGCTGTCTTCCAGCGCTATAAAGGTTAACCACAGCTGCTGCTACTGAGAAATGTTGTGCCACTTGCCCTCCTCCCTCTACCGTTATATTGATTGCATTACTTCTTACACGATGCATTGCGTTCTGTGAATGAGCGGTGGGGATCCCATCATTTAACTGCTTCTCCTCCATTCACTGAAGGCAGTTTGTGCATTGTGTAAGAGTAGCAATACAAGAAATCTAAATGGTGGGGAGGACAGAGACAAAACAAGCCGCTCAACTTTTCTCAGTACCAGCAGCTGTGGTTAACCTTCATATCGCTGGAAGACTGTCTATACATGGATTGAAATTCGGTCATTTCAGCAGGGACAGGCCAAATTTTGATCCATGTATGGACTGATTGGTTGTACACAAGTACACAAGTCGATATATTGACCAACCTGTGTACAACTTGCCTGCTGGGTTATTCCTTAACAGCCAGTGCCGCCAGCTATAGCCTGCAAGACTGATCATTGTATTCTGCCAATGGGAAGGCTGCCCGCTGGCTGACTACAATAGCCTAGTGGAGGGCATTCCCCCAAACACTTTGAATGTGTTTATGGGTGAATTGGTTCTTTTTTTATTTTTTTTATTCACAGAAAAAATGAACCATGTATGGCTTGCCTAAGGAAGACAGATGCTCCCATATATTTTATATATTGTGTGTGTGTGTATATATGTGTGTGTGTGTGTGTGTGTGTGTGTGTGTATGTATGTGTGTGTGTGATATATATATATATATATATATATATATATATATATATATATATATATATATATATATATATATATATATATATATATATATATATATGTGTACATATATATTAGTCAAACTGAGGTTATAAAACCCTGCATTCACTTTATCTGGTCTCCCACAGTACACAGAACATGGAAATGCAATCATTTTAGTAAATATAAACTGCTAAATACCATTTCTCATCAGCAGTACATAGCAGTTTTGTGCCAAGCACTGGTTAAAGCTTGTTGGAGGAGTTTTCATGCTCCCCTGATTGTACTACAAGGCTGCAGGACCCCTGTCCTTCTGTCTGGACAGTGCTGATTGGCCCAGTGACCCTCCCTAAAAAAAAAAAAACTCTCTAGCAATAGACATTAAACTGAGCATGTGCAGGTTTCCCCCAAGGCTCTGTTCTAACAGGAGATGGGTTGGGGACAGTAAAAGGGGAGGAGATGGGTTGGGGACAGTAAAAGAAGGGGAGTATAAGATGAGACTGGATCAAACAGCCTTTTTACACAATGCAGAGGATAACCCCTAAGGTTCCACAGTGAGTATAACGAGCATGCTTTACCTCATATACAGACTGATTTTACTGTTGTGGATTTAGCAACACTTTAAGGTCACGTGACTGCCCATTGTTCTCAGGAAGATGTCTGTCCATCTATATCTATAGGCTACAACTGGCACAGTAATCTCTTACTACCCAGTGTGTGCAAAATACAGTGCATCCAGAAAGTATTCACAGCACTTCACTTTTTCCACATTTTGTCATACAGCCTTATTCCAAAATAGATTAAATTGTTTTCCTCAAAATTCTTCAAGCAATACCCCATAATGACAACATGAAAGAAGTTTGTTTGAAATGTTTGCAAATTTATTAAAAATAAAAAAAAATTAAAATCACGTGTACGTAAGCATTCACAGACTTTGCGCAATACTTTTGTTGAAGCACCTTTAGCACCAATTACAGCTTCAAGTCTTTTTGAGTATAATACTACAAGCTTGGCACACCTATTTTTGGGCAGTTTCTCCCATTCTTCTTTGCAGGACCGCTCAAGCTCAATCAGGTTGGATGGGGAGCGCCGGTGCACAGCCATTGTCAGATCTCTCCAGGGATGTTCAATTGGGTTCAAGGCTGGGCTCTGGCTGAGCCACTCAAGGACATTCACAGAGTTGTCCCGTAGCTACTCCTTTGTTATCTTGGCTGTCTTAGGTCCAGGGCGCTCTGGAGCAGGTTTTCATCAAGGATGTCTCTGGACATTGATGCATTCATCTTTCCCTTGATCCTGACTTGTCTCCCAGTTCCTGCTGCTGAAAAACATCCCCACAGAAGAAAGTTGCCACCACCATGCTTCACTGTAGGGATGGTATTGGCCAGGTGATGAGCGGTACCTGGTTTCCTCCAGACATGACGCTTGCCATTCAGGCCAAAGAGTTTAATCTTTCTATCATCAGACCAGCAATTGTTTCTCATGGTCTGAGAGTCCTTCAGGTACCTTTTGACAAACGCAGGTGGGCTGTCATGTGCCTTTTACTGAGGAGTGGCTTCTGTCTGGCCACTGTACCATACTGGCTATATAACCTCCTGAGAATGTATGGTGGGTCAGTGGCAACTTTGGCTCTGAGGAAGAGGGTTCTTTCTCGAAACGCGTTAGCCATACAAGGTTGTGAGGACGCCATCACGCTATCCAGCAGTAGAGCCAAGCGAGCAGTTCCCATTTCCTACATGCTTGTACATATCCTATGTTTGTGAGTATAATGTATGCTACCTTCTTTGATTTTAATAAACTTTTAGTGCACAAGGTCGGTGCACCCTTCTCTTGTCGTTTTCTTGTAGCACATTACCATACAGGCCTGATTGGTGGAGTGCTGCAGAGCTGGTTGTTCTTCTGGAAGGTTCTCCTCTCTCCACAGAGAAACGCTGGAGCTCTGTCAGAGTGACCATCAGGTTCTTGGTCACCTCCCTGACTAAGGCCCATCTCCCCCGATCACACAGTTTGGTCGTGCTGGTGGTTCCAAACTTCTTCCATTTACAGATGATGGAGGCCACTGTGCTCATTGGCACCTCCAATGCTGCAGAACTTTTTCTGTACCCTTCTGCAGATCTGTGCCTAAATACAATCCTGTCTCGGAGGTCTACAGACAATTCCTTGAACTTCATGGCTCGGTTTGTGCTCTGACATACACTGTTAACTCTAGGACCTTATATAGGCAGTTATGTGCCTTTTTCGAAATCCTGTCCAATAAACTGAATTTACCACAGGTGGACTCAAGTCAAGTTGTAGAAAAATCTCAAGGATGATTAGTAAAAACGGGATGCACCTGCGCTCAATTTTGAATGTCATGGCAAAGGCTGTGAATACTTATGTACGTGATTTGTTTTATTACATTTGCTAAGATTTCAAACAAACTTCTTTCACGTTGTCATTATGGGGTTTTGTTTGTAGAATTTTGAAGAAAATAATGAATTTAATCCATTTTGAAATGAGGCTGTAACATAACCTTAAATGTGGAAAAAGTGAATACTTTCCGGATGCACTGTATTTATTGTAAATACAATATTTTACAACTTTTTAGTTATATTAGATACTGAAAAAAGTCAAGAAAGATGCTCATGCCTTTGTACAATCTCTTCAAAGCTGGATTAATTGTCTTCTCAGTTGTGGAGCATGTTATCTATGGTGAGCCTAAGATCATAGGGCAACCTTGTTGAATATGAAGACTTGTTGGAAAGGTAGCTCCAAACAGTAACTGCTTTTCTCATGTGCAGAGATCTCCTCAACGTGACTTTTCATATGAAGTGTTTGCTTCTATTTTAAACTACGTTGATGTTTCTTTTCAAAGCAGGTCATGTTTGAGATGCAAATATTCCACACAAGGCCAGCCAATTCCATTTTTAGCTCTCTTCTGCAGATATGTCCAGGTTCTTAATACAACCTGCTTTTTAGTAGCTTTAATGTACTAAAGCAGGGGTTTCCAAACTTAAGTATGGAGGCCACATCCATATATTTTAGGAATACTCATGGCCTTAAAAAAAACAATTTTATAAATGAATGAAAAAATGTAAATAAGTTTTACTGTGAGCTTTTTATGTAATTAGCATGATATGATTTACAACTGAGAAATAACTTCAGTTAAAGCAAAGCAAAGAAATCCCTGAAACACTTGAGCTATGTATAAAAAACAAAAGTAAAACCTTGGTTTGAGAGTAACTTGGTTTGAGAGCGCTTTGCAAGACAAGCACATTTTTAAAATAAATTTTGACTTGATATACAAGCGATGTCTTGTTATACAAGTAGCGTCATGTATAAAAAAAGAAGAGAGGAGCCTCTAAAGTGTAGCAATATGGTTACATTTAATGAAGGTTCAATATTTAGCAACTCACATGGTTGATGATTAAGCGGCACATCTAAGTATGCAGGCATCCGGGGTAAACCTTTCCACATAGACCATCCTCTGCACAGCCATCTTCATCACACCCTTCCACGCTGCAC
Organism: Pelophylax lessonae; assembly: GCF_965119305.1. Classification (NCBI taxonomy): domain Eukaryota; kingdom Metazoa; phylum Chordata; class Amphibia; order Anura; family Ranidae; genus Pelophylax; species Pelophylax lessonae. The sequence continues at coordinate 479,783,762 of NC_138772.1, forward strand.
TACACAAGTGATTTAAAGCCTCACTTTCAGATCACTCTACTGCAGGCTATTCTTCCCAGGCACGATTGCAGACTGACAGTGGGGAGAGTCGGTGGTTCAGAAGATGGTCTATGTGCACAGCTTTACCCCGGATGCCTGCATACTTAGATGGGCCTATTTTAATCATCAACCATGTGAGTTGCTAAATGTTGAACCTTCATTAAATGTAACCATATTGCTACACTTAGAGGCGCCTCTCATCTCTCGTATATTCTGTAGCTCTGCTAGATTTTGCTTCTAATCCCCTTGGGAAGGCTGCATATTGTGGATGGACATTTTATGGTTACACAACCTATCACATTGCTATAATCTTTGTATATAAACTGAAGGACTTGTGGAACAAATCCTCTAAGTTTCCATTATTTCTTATGGGGAAATTTGCTTTGATATAAGAGTGCTTTGGATTACAAGCATGTTTCCGGAACGAATTATGCTCGCAATCCAAGGTTTTACTGTACTTTCAACCTGCACCTTTTTTCTCATCCGAGTCCCTCTTTATATCCGGTTCCCCATCAGAACCCCCCCTCCCCCCTTTACATCAGAACACCCAATAAATTATGGTTTTCCTTTTTATCAGTCACATCCCATACCCACCTTACATTAGGGTCCACATCAGACGCCCCTTACTTTAGGGTCCTCCCTTACATTGGAGTCTACATGAGAGCAGAGACTGTGCACTTCAGCTGTGGGACAGACAAAATCTTTTAGCGGGCTTCATTTGGAAAGACTCTTTTTACTAAAGTGAGGAATGACCTGCTACAGCCCTGGCAAATAGAAGAATAAACAGAGTATAATTAAAAACTACCTGTTTACTGCTATTACTATTCTTTTTAGACTTTGTCAGTTAAAAAATAAAAAAAACACATGTGGGTATAAAGTGCAGATGCTTAGTGGTGCCTGGAAATACCTGCAGTAGCTCCCAAAAGCTTACAGTTCTAGCCAAATATAGAGCCAAAGCTCTGACACATCTAGGTAGTTTTGGAGCTCGGCTTACTTCCCATCCCCGCACACTTCTATTGATCTATCACTATGATGGGATTGCCATAGGCTGCCCAGTATGAACCAGCAGCAATGGGCTGGTAAGCATTGGCAATATAAGGAAGTGCTAGAACTTTGCCTGACACCCCGGCCTTATGCCCAGCAGGGAGTGCAGGCTGCAGCAGATAAGTACCTTTTAGGATCTGTATGTAGCACTTTTTCTACGGTTTTCCGTGCTCACGTGCACTTTTTACCCACCTTATTAGTTTAGGGGGCAATGAAATGTGGGGATTTAATAAGTTGGTAGTTAAGGGAATGGTAATGATGTGGTGATTTAAAGTAAATTCAATTGGGACACAATTTTACAGTTTGCCCCTGGGAAGCCACTTCATGGTGGCAACCATTCAGTTTTCTTCTAGAACCCGCTCGGGGGAGCTCTAAACAGCAAATACCAACTTCACTTAGTAAATCTGCATTTGCCCTCCTTGAACCCCTGCTGGCTGGCCCATTGGTATATGTTGCCTTACTGACCACTCAAAGTAGGGGAATGTATGGGGCCAAGCTTTCAACACCTATGTTTTTTTGGGCTGCTTAGGAATTCTTTGAAGAAATCTGGTGCTATATGTGGGCACTTGGAGATAGGACACTTTTGCCTGCCAGTACCAGTCTGTAGAACTTATCCCTCTTCTGGTACACTTTAACATATACAGTATCCGACAAAAGTGAGTACATCCCCTAACATTTTTGTAAATATTTTATATCTTTTCATGTGACAACTCTGAGGAAATGACACTTTGCTACAATGTAAAGTAGTGAGTGTACAGCTTGTATAACAGTGTAAATTTGCTGTCCCCTCAAAATAACTCAACACACAGCCATTAATGTCTAAACTGCTGGTCTTATGACTAAAATGCCATTTTATTTTTTTTTTTTTAATTTATTTATTTTAAATGCCTTATATATATATATATATATATATATATATATATATTTTAGGCCCCGTTCACACTGGGGCGACGCTACTTCCCGGGGCGACCTCTTAGGTCGCGGCGTGCTCCTCGCACCGCAACCTCGGAGCGGCCGGCACGGACTTCATAACATTGAAGTCTATGCAGGTCGCTCCGGGTCGCCCCAAAGAAGCTCCGGACCCTTTTTCTAAGTCGGAGCGACTTGTGTCGCTCCTATTAGAACAGGTCCATAGCTTCTCTATGGAAGGCGACCTGTCAGGCGACCAGGTCGCCTGACAGGTCGCCCCAGTGTGAACGGGGGCTTAGTCACCGGAATTGTTTTAGTCGAAAATATTTTAGTCCACGAAATTAACACTGATTTTGAGGGGACAGCAAATTTACACTGTTATACAAGTTGTACACTCACTACTTTACATTGTAGCAAAGTGTCCTTTCTTCAGTGTTGTCACATGAAAAGATATAATACAATATTTTACAAAAAATGTGAGGGGTGTACTAACTTTTGTGAGATACTGTACATTGATGGCCGAGTCATATAAGGAAATGGGATATCTTTTTGTCTTCTGGTCATCATGAGAACTGAGATATAAATAATTGTATGACCTCTTTTCTATCCAGGTTCAATTACTAAAGTAAAGACATATTTACTTGCATATCTTTGATGTTCCTTTCACTCTTCCCTAGCCATCTGTGAGCAACTTAATGCATTCACTGAATGTAATCATTGAGTCATTTCTAATAAGACATCGGAGTAAGGTTGTTTAAAATTTTCTTTGAACATATTCCACCATTCATAAAGAAGCGCCAGGGCAATCAAGTGCAGAGATAATTGCCTTCAAAACCCCACCCTATTGCCTATGGCACATCCTGTACAATAAATCCTATCTTTTTAAATAACACTTCTGACTTCAGTACGTACCTCCTAAACAATATCCGTTCTATTCCGTAAGCTGTGCAGGGAAAAAAGGGCAGTAACACTTAGCACTTCACTTCACTTCATTGAAGCTAATATAAGATTCTGATTGGTTTGTATGAGTTTAATTTTTTTCAGAAGGACAATGCACTCTGCCATACTGTAATAATGGTTCAAGAATGGGTTGAGGAACACATTAACGAGTTTGTAGTGTTGACTTGGCCTCCAAATTCTTCGGGCCTCAATCTATCAAGCATATGTGGAAGATGCTGGAAAAACAAGTCCAATCCATAGAGGCCCCACCTCCAACTTACAGGACTTGAAGATCTGCTAATGGCAGCTTGGTGCCAGAAGCATAGCGTGACTTCAAAGGTCTAGTGCAGTGATGGTGAACCTTGGCAATCCAGATGTTTTGGAACTAGATTTCCCATGATGCTCAACTACAATGCAGAGTGCATGAGCATCATGGGAAATGTAGTTCTGAAACATCTGGGGTGCCAAGGTTCGCCATCACTGGTCTAGTGTATTACATTCCACGACAAGTCAGGCAGGGCTGTTGTGGTTGCAAAAAGAGAAACTACTCAATATTAGATAGGTCATCATGATGTTATGGCTGATCGGTGTAGTGTAGCTGCAGGCACATGCATGCGAATAGAATTATTGTATGTTTTTTATTGCATAACTTCACAGCACATAACCACTTGCTGACCTGTGCAATGTACATTTACTGCGACAGTGCGAGCTGGCTGCCTAGAATCACGTGTATATATACATGATTCTGCATTTCTTGGTGGGGGGGGGGGGCGCACGCCCTCCTGGCTGTACTGTGATTCGTCGCAGCACATACCGCTCACCGGGTCTGACCTAAAGAGTGACCTCCGGCAATCAGCTCTGAGCTTACAGAACACAACTCTGTTCTGTGAGTGTAAGGCTCAGTTCACACTGGGGCGGCTTCAAACTCGCCCAACTCTGAAGCCGCCCTGTGTAGCGCGACTTGAGCGTGGCTTGCAAATGACTTCCCTAATAGAAGTCAATGCAAGCTGCTCCGAAGTCCCCCCCCCCAAGTAGCCATACCTTATGTTTTGGGTAGCATCGAGATGGATTAGAATCTCTATCAAGTTTTTATTGTGGTGTTCCCATAAGGTAGATTCAACCTCTTTTTTTTCTGGGGACTATTGTTACTATCACAGAGAGCGATAGGAATTCCAAAGTTGTATAGTTGTCACCAATACAAAAAGTGAAAGTTAATCATCTAATAGCAACACCTGTTTTGATGGCACCTAAGAGAGGCATTTCCACCACCTTGCATAGATTTCTCCTAGGTTTCTTAGGGGAGAAGAATACAGACCACAACAAATTAACTGAGGCTTTTTATCTCTTCCATGCTTAAGTGTTGACTATGCATCCATTCCAAGCCTGGGTTCACGTTTGTATAATGCAGACACCGCATGTGATTCGCACAGGAATCACACCGCATGCCTGTGCCGTGCAATTTGAGCCATACATTTTGTATAGCCCAAATCGCATCATATCCACACCAAAATGATGCAGGACCGTTTTTTTTTCCCCCCGCACGTGAATCGCATTGCATGGGTGTTCACAGTGTGATTCTGGCAATCTGTTTCAGGGTGTCATTAATCTAATATTCCAACACACTATTCCCAACGCACACGTTCCTGTAAAAATGGTTGTATAAAAGTGGGTCACATGTCTGATGAAGGGGTCCTGCTTGGCTCTGAAAAATTGCTTTAACGATGTGATTGCTGAATAAAGCTTTGCACTCCGTTTTTGAGACCCATGGTGTTCTGGTGACCTCTCTTGCTCCGGTTAATCTAACATTGACACCCGCAGCAGATTGCATGGATGCCGTGCAATTGCAATGCGATATGGGAAATAGGGGTTGACCAATTATCAAGGGCCGATATTCACTTTTTTGAAGAAGAATCGGTATTAGTCACAAACTTACAGATATTGCGTCAAGATATTGCACCCCAGTACCGTTTTTTTCGAGCTGACGGTCGGCTCTCCTGTAATAACAACCGATGCGGCTAAGCAGCCACTCGGGTGTTATTACAAGCAGCAGGAGGGGAAGTCCTCATCTGCCCCCCCCCCGCCACCTTCTGCCACTCCGCTCGGGTCTCCCATCTGGCTTGCCGAAGAACCGATCAAAGCTGGAATCAGTTCTGATTGGGTCTCCGATGTAGTAACCTGGAAGCCATGTCATGACATCACTTCTGGGTACTGGAGCCTTAAAAGCGCCATATTTATTTAAAAAAAAGACAGTATTCAAAACAACCATGCTTTTAAGTGCAGAGGAGGTATTTGGGGTCTTATAGACCCCAGATCCCTCCATAAAAAGTTCCTGTCACTGCCTATTATGGTTACAAGGATGATTATATTCCTTGTGACATCAATAAAAGTGATTTAAAAAAAGAAAAGGACAGTGTAAAAATAAAAACTTTAAATGTACAGAATATCGCCACCTGATATCGGCCTGAAAGGCGGCAAAAAAAATCGGTATTGGCCCTGAAAAAATGAAATCGGTCAACCCCTAGAACGCACAGGGTTTGCTGCATTTCCCGCATCACATCAGTGTGAATCGGGACTGACTCTAATACTGATTTGTGATTGGTCACTCTGGGTGGCTATGCAGAAGTGCTGGTAACTTCAGATCATTAAAATGTCTTGCAAATTATAGGCTTTTGTGAGAGTCCAGTTTTGAGTATCTGGCCCATGAATTTTTCTGGCCTTGAGATGAGGTTGTACTTTGATTTATTAAAGCTGTGGATCAGCAGTGTCTTAGTCTTATAAATGACCACGATTCAGCCGCTCCTAGGTGTAATGGGCTGCTGGTTCCTTTGTGAGAACATATTGCTTAATGCATCACTGCCACAGCCTTACTCTTCCTCCTTTGTCTGCTGTCTTATTGCCTATTTCTTCTCTTCAGCTCTGTATTGCCTTGTGTAATGAAACGGGATATTCATGACTGTTCGAGCCACTGAAACAAATCTTTATTGCAGAGGTTAGCCGGATGGAATGACGAGCTTTCCCAATCAAATATAAAGTTACCAGAAATGATTCAAGACCTCTGTGCTGCTTCGCAGATGAATAATCCCTGGGTTCAAGCATGTGTCTATAGAACAGCTCAGAGATACTGACATCTGTCATAAAGTGGGATACAGTTTCCAGTTAAAGATTAATTTGTCATCCAAGAAACACACCACTGTTTTCACGCTGTTTTTATGAAAAATCTGTGCTTTCCATCTAATTGCTTTTATCGTTTAAAGAGGAACCCATGTAAGAGGGGCTATTTAAAAAAAAAAAAAAAAAAAAAAAAAATTGACCGACGTAAAGTTTCCACTTTCCTAATAGTCCACTTGAGGCACCTTAATAATAAAAGAAACACCACGTAACTAGTTGGGACAAAATAAGCAAAATGTCCTTATGGAGTCCATTTGCCTTGTGCCTTAGTATGGTTTTAGTTTTTTTTATGAGAATTATACTTGCCTAGGTGGATGCAGCATCGGTCCCCCGGCATCTCTACACTGAGAAACAAGCGATCAAACCCCACTGATCGCTTGGTTCTGACAGCTCCGAGCAGAGAGATGCTGGCTGTCAGTCATTGTTCTATGCTGTACTCCTTCCTCGCTCATTGGAGTGCGGAGCTGTGGAGGGGTGGGGAGGGGCCGGCTTAGGCTCTCAGCGGCTGAGCCAGGTGTCAGTCCTGGCGGATCCCGACTCTGTGGTCGTGATGACATGGTGCCTGGACAGACATTTGTGACGTCAGCAGAGAGCGGACTTAAGTCCACTCTGTTGGAAACGGGTCGATCTGCACTCCTGTGATCCAAAGGAGATGTGTACAGCCAAACAAGCTTTGGCTGTACATCTCCTTAATAAAGAACTGCAGGTAATTTGTTGATGCTAATGTTAGAAAAAAAAAAAAAACTCGCTCATGTCTTTATGGACCGGGTTTGTGCACTGGTGCACAGTCATGTTGGGCCATCCCCAAACTGTTCCCACAAAGTTGGGAGCATGGAAGTTGTCCAAAATGTCTTGGTATGCTGTTGCCTTAAGAGTTGCCTTCACTGGAACTAAGGGGCCAAGCCCAACCCCTGAAAAACAACCCCACACCATAATCCCCCCCTCCACCAAATGATTTGGACCAGTGCACAAAGCAAGGTCCATAAAGACATGGATAAGTGGATGTGGGGGGGAGGAACTTGAATGGCCTGCACCTCAACCCGATAGAACACCTTTGGGATGAATTCGAGTGAAGAAGAGTTGAAGCTGTTATTTGCTGCAAAGGGTGGGCCAACTCCATATTGAGCCATATGAACGAAGACTAGGATGCCATCAAATACATGTGTATGTAAAGGCAGGCGTCCCAATACCTTTAGTAATCTAGTGTATATGGGCTGCCCTAGGTGTGAATCGCGTTAACGCATGAAAAACACACAAAGAACTGCAAGCAGGAACACACATTCCCGCTGTGCTCAGGTGTAAATGGGGCCTTAAAGTGGTTGTAAACCTCAGGCATGAAATATGAACAAAACGTATCCCTCTACAACATCCCCTATTTTCGGAATGCTCAGAGAAGCTTTATAATTTAGCACTTTGAACGGATGTAGAGAAGAGAACACTGCAGATAAACAGGTACAACTTATGTAGGAGGATTTGTTTAATCTCTGTGTATTACCTGAGGCTATTCACTTCACTGGGTATATGTAAGGGTTTACATCCACTTTTAAGCATAAACAGTATCCTGTTTTATAATCCAGTTACTGGGATATTTTAAAGAGCCTCTGTCACTTTGCTCATTTAAGACAATAACTCGACGAGTTGAAGCGGTTATAGCTGCAAAGGGTGAGCCAACTCATTATTGACCCCCTACGGACTAAAGCCCCGTACACACGTGTCGAAAATTGGCAGGGAATTTTCGTCCAACATCCGATCTGCCGATTTTCGGCTTGTTAGTATGATGCTTTCTGACAACCGACTCCGACTTTTCGGCCGAAAAAAAATCTGGTGTGCAGGCTATAAATTTTTTGTCCGCCTTCAAAACACGGCCGATTTTCGTGCAGTCAGTACAGATTTCGACAGGGAAAAATCTTTTGAGCAAGTCTGGGCATGCTCAGAGAAGAAAGAACACAAAGAAAGCAAACCAACACATGACATCACTTCTGAAGCAGATTTTTGTTGGGGGCGAGAAAATTCGTGTGCAATCTAGGCACATTCCAACCAACAAAACACCACTCTGGACAAAAGACGGACGATCGGTCGGCCGATAATCGTTGCGTGTGTACGGGGCTTTATACTGGGATGCCATTAAATTTCATGTGCGTGTAAAGGCAGGCGTCACAATACTTATGACTATATAGTGTATATACATAATAGTGCAATATATGAATAAGTGATCTACCAAGTAAAAAAACACCAATTCACCACTGCGCCAAAGAAAATGAAATGTGTAAAACAATTTAACGTGATACATAAAAAAAAAAACTGGTGTAAATTTGGGTGTCCCAATACTTTTGACAATATATTGTGTTACACTTGATATGAATCAATAGAGAAACATTTAAAGGGAAGTCCACTTTATGACCCACTTTTAATTTTCATGCTTTAAAACGGCTCAAAAATGAAAGTCAACCAAAATATTTTCCCGTACAGATGACCTTGGCCAGCATGTTTTTGACACTGTAGGTTGTTCTCTCTTGGTTTAATGCAGTGAGAAACTTGTATAGAAATACTTTTATAGAAGTTCTTAGCACATGGCTGCCACATCATAGGCTCTTCGCACTGAAGTGTTAAATGATGAAGCAGGAGATGTCATTGTATCCCACTGGCAGCATGAAGAGTAATGTAAATGCCTTTTGCTGCTGACATCCGGAGTGCTATGAAAAGGAGAAGGCAGGCCATGTGACTTCATACACCGCACTCTAATGATACATGGATTATGTAGTTCCAGAGGGACGTCTATGAGAGTGAGAAGATAACATCTTGCGGTTGGATAAGTGCATCACAATATCTTAAATACTCCGCCCTTTGAGAAAAAACAAGCTGTGAAATGTGCATGTGTGGGTTTTGTTTCTGGGAATAATAATTGGCAAGTTATGTCATAAAGTAGCATTTAAACCACTTTAATCCAAAGATTTGCATCATCTGCTCTATATCTGTGTTATATCCAAGGAAAATGACTGCATGATGTGAAAAGTGTACCTTTCCTTCATGTCGCTTTTATAAATAATGACATTATTGTGGGTGTAAAAGGAGACTGATATAGTGCCTCAGTATTAACGACATCATCATAAGTACTGGGTGTCTCATACTGTCATCATTGTTTAGCATAGTGTCCTAATCTCTTCACATGCACAGAAAGATTTTGTGGAGGGCCAAATGGATACCAGGGATTTAGATGTTTACAGGCTCAGTGTCACATATGGTAGTTTATCACATGTTGGAGTGCTCATTGATAAGCCTGCCTATAGCTCACCATAGTGTTGCTGGGTCTGCTGTTTGTTGTTCCTGGATCTATTGTTAAGTCCCAGAATACACTCATGGCAGCAGATGTCATGACAATAAACTAAATCTCACTGTAAATAATCTTTGAAATCAACTTTTATTGGATAGAAGGAACACTGACCTGGAGGGGAATTTGTCAACTATCATTATAAAGCCACGTTAAGGGCTTTGCATCCCTGCAGCAAGAGAATTTGTCAAACCCAAGTTACTGGTTATGCCATGCGTTTCACATCTTTGCGGAGCTCAAATCTTTCAACCGCAAGTCGCAGAACACAACCCAAGCTCTTAAATCCCTGCAGCAACACCAGTGGCAGGCTAAACCATGGGCTCCGCACTCCTACAGCAATATAATTGGTCAACCACCAGTGGCAGGCCAAACCATGGGCTCCGCACTCCTACAGCAATATAATTGGTCAACCACCAGTGGCAGGCCAAACCATGGGCTCCGCACTCCCACAGCAATAGAACTGGTCAACCACCAGAGGCAGGCCAAACCATGGGCTCCGCACTCCCACAGCAATAGAACTGGTCAACCACCAGTGGCAAGCCAAACCATGGGCTCAGCACTCCTACAGCAATAGAACTGGTCAACCACCAGTGACAGGACAAACCATAGGCTCCACACTCCTTCAGCAATAGGATTGATCATTCACCAGTGGCAGGCCAAACCACGAGCTCCACACACCTACAGCAATAGAATTGGTCAGTCACTAGTGGCAGGCCTCCATGGCAGAGAACTGCTGACTGTCAATTATTACTTTCTGCTCTACCTCCTCCTCGCTCATTGGAGCGCTGGGCTGTGGAGGGGTGTGGAGTGGCCGGCTCAGGCTCTCAGCAGCTCGCTGAGAGGCTGAGCTGGGCGTCAGTCCAGGCACCTAGCGGATCCTGACTTCCATTGTCGTGATGACGCGGTGCCTGGACTGACTTTGACGTCAGCAGAGAGCGGACTTCAGCCTGCTGTCTGCTGAAAATGGGTCACAGGAGTGCAGAACAAACTGCACTCCTGTGATCCATAGGAGATTTACAGCCAAACGAGCTTTGGCTGAACATCACCTTTAAGGCAGCTCATTCAAAATAGTGAAATCACAATGCACCAAAACCTCCCAAAAAATGTTCATGATATACATCGTTTTTGGCAATGCATTGCGCCGCAATGCACAGCAATATATTTCCGTGTGTTTTACACTCCAAACATATGAGTCAGTTCTGCTTTGCCCTAATTCGTTGGGTGCCACACAAAACGATTGACACCATAAAGTGTTGATTCATGTAACGAGAGAGTGTGAACCTGTACTCAAAATCTGCAATGCTGCAGCACTGAATAGAACAGTATTGAAATGTCGCATGTAACATTACAATAAAGTTCTGCAAAAAAAAAAAAAAAAAAACATTGATGTGCTGGAATCGGCTCATCGGCACTATATCTCCCAGTGCATATTAGCAGCTGTGTGTTGAGTGGGACTTGCTGGTGTGAATAAGCCCCAAGTACTATAATTCACAACTGACATGTCTCATGCTAGTTGAAGAGTAGTATTGCCTGCATTTGGGACTATTGTAACCCCTTGCCACCACCTCTCGCCAGGAGTTCTTCACGATGGTAGATGGGGTTCCTGATCATCTGACCACTGTGGAGTGTACAGTTCAGTACAGAACAGCAATGCACACATGTGGGCTTTAAGCCTACCCCGCCATACTGCTGTACATATTTTTAGGCGGTCAGTAAGCAGTTAAGAGTAGATGGCCATGTAGGCTGGACTATCAACCAAGATAAAAATCCAGGCCTATTTAATTAGATGGTGCCAAGAATATTGTACATCAACCTACGCCAACTAGATTTTCCGCTAGAGCAGGATTAATGAGAGGTTGTTGCTGATTGGTCATTATGTGTCTCCGCACTTTACAGAAGTATCTGAGTTCAGAATATCTCTGATTCTCCAACACAATAATAGGACTCGTCCTGTTTTTACTTTTACTTTCTGCTCACTTCAAAGAGGGTTAAACTTGTGATACAGATTGGTGGCACTAATGGCAAACCCAATTATATTGTGTCTTGAGTTCACCCATGTCAGGCAATAATGCTTATCACATGCCTTTTTTTCCATGAAAGCTTATTAAAGGAGCCATAGAATTCTATTCATAGAAGAAACTGGGCTTGGGATTCAACGGGAAATCAGATTGACAGGCCCAGCTGACTCTGTCCTTGAAAAGCTTATTAGTAAAACGTTGGCGGTGGTTATCGCGTAAACGTTCCATCGGTTCCTTCAGAATTTCCCCTTGGTGTCGAAATTCTTGATCTTCTTCGCCTGGCACCTGAGAATGATCTGTTCCTGTTAAAGTAATCAATGTGCTCACCGCTAACTAAAAGCTAAACCAGGAAATATTTGCACTACAGAATGTTTTGACATATGCTGTGGGTTATATACAGTATGCAGTGTACAGTATGCAGCTCCCTTAAGTACACAAGAATGCTCTGAAGTGTTCATGACCACAGGCATGTGGCTGTAGGCAATTCTTTACACTTTTTACAGCAGAGAATCAGCAACCTTAGATCTCCAGGGGGACCTTGAAAATAAAAAGCTCAGTTTCGGACCTCTGTGTCCTACTTCTGCTTGCTTCTAAAATAGCTTGCCTGTTAAACGGTGTGTAAACCTACTGATTAGATTTAAGCCCCAATGTTGCACGTAAAAGAAGAGGCACATGAAATCATACTTAGTTTTTAAAGAACAGAGCAGTAAGAAAAGCCAAAGTCTTGCTTCTAGCAAATATTTAGATATAGCCTTCATTTTCCAATACCATATGTGTTTTTGGGCTGCCCTACAGCCCTCTCCCTAAAATGAGCCCTACAGCCCTCTCAAAATTAACCCTTTAGCCCTCTCCGTAAAATGAGCCCTATAGGCCTCTCCGTAAAATGAGCCCTATAGGCCTCTCCGTAACATGAGCCCTATAGGCCTCTCCGTAACATGAGCCCTATAGGCCTCTCCGTAACATGAGCCCTATAGGCCTCTCCGTAACATGAGCCCTATAGGCCTCTCCGTAACATGAGCCCTATAGGCCTCTCCGTAACATGAGCCCTATAGGCCTCTCCGTAACATGAGCCCTATAGGCCTCTCCGTAACATGAGCCCTATAGGCCTCTCTGTAACATGAGCCCTATAGGCCTCTCCGTAACATGAGCCCTATAGGCCTCTCCGTAACATGAGCCCTATAGGCCTCTCCGTAACATGAGCCCTATAGGCCTCTCCGTAACATGAGCCCTATAGGCCTCTCCGTAACATGAGCTCTATAGGCCTCTCCGTAACATGAGCCCTATAGGCCTCTCCGTAACATGAGCCCTATAGGCCTCTCCCTAAAATGAGCCCTATAGGCCTCTCCCTAAAATGAGCCCTATAGGCCTCTCCCTAAAATGAGCCCTATAGGCCTCTCCCTAAAATGAGCCCTATAGGCCTCTCCCTAAAATGAGCCCTATAGGCCTCTCCCTAAAATGAGCCCTATAGGCCTCTCCCTAAAATGAGCCCTATAGGCCTCTCCCTAAAATGAGCCCTATAGGCCTCTCCCTAAAATGAGCCCTATAGGCCTCTCCCTAAAATGAGCCCTATAGCCCTCTCCCTAAAATGAGCCCTACAGCCCTCTCCTTAAAATTAACCCTTTAGCCCTCTCCCTAACATGAGCCCTATAGGCCTCTCCCTAACATGAGCCCTATAGGCCTCTCCCTAACATGAGCCCTATAGGCCTCTCCCTAACATGAGCCCTATAGGCCTCTCCCTAACATGAGCCCTATAGGCCTCTCCCTAACATGAGCCCTATAGGCCTCTCCCTAACATGAGCCCTATAGGCCTCTCCCTAACATGAGCCCTATAGGCCTCTCTGTAACATGAGCCCTATAGGCCTCTCTGTAACATGAGCCCTATAGGCCTCTCTGTAACATGAGCCCTATAGGCCTCTCTGTAACATGAGCCCTATAGGCCTCTCCCCTAACATGAGCCCTATAGGCCTCTCCCCTAAAATGAGCCCTATAGGCCTCTCCCCTAAAATGAGCCCTATAGGCCTCTCCCCTAAAATGAGCCCTATAGGCCTCTCCCCTAAAATGAGCCCTATAGGCCTCTCCCCTAAAATGAGCCCTATAGGCCTCTCCCCTAAAATGAGCCCTATAGGCCTCTCCCCTAAAATGAGCCCTATAGGCCTCTCCCCTAAAATGAGCCCTACAGGCCTCTCCCCTAAAATGAGCCCTACAGGCCTCTCCCCTAAAATGAGCCCTACAGGCCTCTCCCCTAACATGAGCCCTACAGCCCTCTCCCCTAACATGAGCCCTACAGCCCTCTCCCCTAACATGAGCCCTACAGCCCTCTCTCTAAAGTGTTACTAAACCCACAATTGTAAAATCAGTCTGTATATGTAGTGAAGCATGCTTATTATACTCACTGTGGAACCTAAGGGGGTAATCATCCACATTGTGTAAAATGGCTTTTTAATCCTATCTTCCCCTTCTTCCACTGTCCTCAATCCATCTCCTGATAGAACACCGCCTTTGGAGTCACCCTCTAAATGCTCAGTTTGGTGTGTAGTGCTAGAGCGTTTTTTTTTTTTGGGGGTGCATGTGATCAGCACAGAGCCAATCAGCACTGTCCAGACAGAGGGTCAGGGTTCCTGCAGCCTCATAGGACAGTCGGAGGAGAATGCAAACTCTTCCTGCAAGCTTTAACCAGACACTGATATAAGTCACAAGACTGCTATATACTGCTGGTGAGAAAAGATATTTAGCAGTTTATATTTACTAAAATATGTGCATTTCCATGTTCTGTGTATTGTGGGAGACCAGATAGAGTGAATGCAGGGTCCTGGGTTTAGTAATGCTTTTTAAAATGTTAAGGCTGGGTTCACACTTCATTCACATGCGGCTCACACCAGGGGTCCAGTGCATCCCTGTTCTTCGTTTCAGGGACGAATCAGGCCATCATTTTTTCCTTATTTGGACCTGAATAGGAGCCAAAGACGCACAGGACTCCTGTGCAATTTTCTCCGCAGCCATCCCGGAGATGTGTAAACCGGCTCATATTTTTAAACAAAACATAAGTGCAGTTTCTGTAGTTTTCTGCGATGTCTTGGTGAACTGGTCCTTTTGGAAACAAAATGAAGCCCAATGGATGTTATGTGAATGGGCCCTGAAACTGAAATTGGGCTGCTGGTTTATCAAATGCATTGCTTGTAACTTTCACACTGTGTGTGGCCAATCTAAACCTTACAATCTCTTCATACTATGTTATTCAGGGTAGTCAAGGTTATTCAACCCCTTGACACCTTGATAACGTCCCATTGGACAAAACGCATTGGGGAGGGAGATACTAGTGCTGACGTCATCCTGTGCCGCTGTCCAATTCCGGGTCGGCAGCAGCTTCCATTGTAAGGATTTTTCATTTTATTTGGGTTTTACGTGTACATGCATTCTCAATAAGATGCATACACTGAGGATTATCTTTGACTCCTGGTGAGCTTTATTTATCACAGCCATATACTGACGAGGAGTGCTGCTGGACAGTTTCACTACACTGGATGACAGACACACTCAATGCGTGTTTTGCTGCTGTAACGGCAGCTATAGGTTCCAGTGAGTGTTTATTTCAGTGTTGTGTGGTGGTTGACCTTGGAGCACTTTGTTGGAGCACCTTTCTTCACTTCAATATATGTTTTCTACATTGCTGCACTGGACTTACTGTACAAGCTATCGCCACTTTTTGGGATTTTGTGCATGGATTTTCTTTATTTTTATTTGGGAGGACTTGATTTTCATTATTTTTGTACTTGTTTTTGTTCAGTCATTGTTTTTCACCTAATTATGTTGTTGCACTACGCATCTTTTTTTATAGGTTTTTTAACCAGTTGTGGACACAGGACATACTATATATGTCCAAGAAAACCTCATCAAAGTACACTGGACATGTCGCCCTTCTGCCCTGCTGCCACTCCCCACCTTCCACTTGCTGGCAATTTCCAACTGTCAAAATGGCAGTCAGTTGCTGCTGTGGAAACATTGCAGCTGTAGAAACTACTGTTGTCAAAGAGATGAACTGACAGTGTTGTAAAAGTGATTCAGACACAAAGTAGAGACATACAACATAACAAGTTAAAGAAAATGTTACCCCCAACATTTAAATTTACTTGTGTTAAAGTGGTATGAAACCAAAAACTAAAAATTTAATATATTGCAGTTTACCAATCATTAGATGTGGTGGCTGCATTAGTTTTATTTTCTTTGGCTTTCTTCCCACCTGTTTTCACCTGGTGATCTGGCCAGTAACACTCTTCCTGTATAAGGCCCCTTTCACACTATCTGTCCGTCGGACAGATTCCGTTTTTCTCAGCGGGGGGATCGATCCGCCGATCCCCCGCTGAGCAGGAGGATGACAGCTGTGTCTCCGCGCTGTGTGCGGAGACACAGCTGTCAGTTCCCCATGCATCTCTATGGGGAAATCGGATGGGAATGGACCGTCGGTCCGTTCTCATCCAATCCGCTGGACTGATGGAAAATAGGGTTTCCATCCG